>NC_084504.1:33517266-33858933 GCF_024500385.1 Phyllopteryx taeniolatus | reverse complement strand
AATCTAACCCTAGCTCTTCTAACCCTAACCCTAGATGTATGTAACCCTAAGTGTGTGTAACCCTAATTGTGGGTAACTACCTCTTCTAACCCTATCTGTAACCCTAATAGTATGTAACCCTAGCTGTATGTAACCCTATCTTCAACCCTAAGCTTCTCATTCTAACCCTAGCTGTAACCCTAATCTAACCCTAGCTGTAACCCTAATCTAACCCGAGCAGTATGTAACCCTAACAGGATGGAGGATTAAAGGAAAAAACGCCATAAAACATTACAGACAACAATAAAAGCTTATTAATAAGGATTAAAAATGGTTAATAGGGTTATTAAATAGTTATTAAACAGTTATTACATAGCTATCCAAAAGTTATTGGGGGATTGTTAAACAGGATTAAAAATGGTTAAAAGGGTCATTAAATAGTTATTTAAGTTATTAAAAAGTTAAAAAGTTATTAAAAAGTTAAAAAGTTATTAAAAAGTATTAAAAAGGATTAATGAGCGTCAAAGGAGTTAAGAACAGTTAAACCATAGTTCATAGGGGTTAAAAGGCATTAAAAGCAAAAAAACTGAAAAACTACAAAAAAACTAAAAAACAAATAAAAAAATAGATAAAAACAATATAAATACTATTAAACATAATTAATAATTAAGTGTTATAATAATAAAAACAATGTTATATCAAATTGGGACATCATTGGGTGGGATATACAGGGATTTATAGGGACATTACAAAACATTTGGCTAGTATGGGGTTAATTTCTAAATTGAAACACAAAATGGTAGTGTGTTAAAAAGAAAAGCAAATACAAGGACAGCAGAGGTTATATAGGGAGGTGCACTTACTTGGGCTCAGTTCGAGTTGGTTCACCGGAGTGCGAACATCACAAACCTGCTGTGCTGTGACTGTGTGCCAGTAGACCTGAAGAAGGCTCAAGGAGCCGAAACGTTGTCTGAGAGCACACACAATTGGACCGAAAGTCGCAGCTTATTTCAGATTTGGCCATTTTTTTTGTTTTTTTTGGGATTGTGTAAAAAATTGGTTTTTGGGTTTTTTTTGGCAATTATAGAAAAATACATTATCAATACAGATCTAACCTAATAAATAGCATAATTGAAAACAACCATTATTATTTATATAGCAAAGGCGAATCCACCACAATAAATAAATAAATAAATAAATACATATTACTGGATAAAAGATAAATAGACACACAAATTAAAAACACAAAAATGTGGAAAGGACAGTGGACCCAAGTCCACTATGGACGACGACGCCAACAGGCGCGTCACCAGGAACGGGAACGGGAGGACGGAGGGGAGCGTTGGGGGAAGGACCGTGCACCCCCCTCCCGATCCTGGAAAGGGGACTACGTCCCTGTGTCCGGGAGAGGGAGGGCTCGGTTCCCCTCGCCTATCCAGCCAGTGCCTCCCCCACGCCGCCCCCCCCCGTCAAAACAACCCCGCCCACCGCACTTACGCAGCTGTGGTACGTCAAGGTCGAACAAACCGAGTCCAACGGAAACAGTCGCCAGGGGTTTACGGACCGGAAGTGAGGCGAGAACCCGCGGACCCCCGGATGGGAGAATTGGTTCGGAAGCTGCATGCGGTTATCAAGGTGGTGCATCACTTGCACAATGTGGATCCGGGTGAAAATAGACCCGAACCCAGAACGATAGCACGGATGGTCGGGATCTTATCCAAAATGATAAAACCGGCCATCCCCAAGAGTTGCACCCAGGAGTTGATTGTGGGAAACGCCAAGAATTGGGGGTACACCACATGCCAGATTCTGGCTGAACACTACCAAATGGTGCTACCGGACCTGCTGGAGGAATTGGCGGAAATTCTCACCTCCGATTGGAAGGAGGCCTTTGAAGTGGCGGTCCGCTGGGCAAAAAGAAATACGCCGCGGATTACGCAGGATGAGATCGACCATGCCGAGGCATTGGTAGTAGAAGAATGGGACGATACGAGAGCTCAACGGACTGGGCACAAGCCGGTGCGGGAAAATCGGAGGGTCCCAACAATTCACCGGGAGAAGCAGAGGCTTCCGGCAGTGACCAGGGACCCAAGTCCGGTCGACATTGAGGCTCCTCGAGAGCAGAGGGAGCTCAGACGAGCAGAAATGAGACCAAGGGTGACCCGAGAGAGAGGGGTGACCTCGATACGCTTCCCTCAAAATGAGGAACGGGTCGAGGCCCCCACGCGCTTGAGACGCACCCATGGAATCATTCTGACTGAGGAAAATGCGGAGGAGGAATTGGAGAGGCCTCAACCCGAGGACCCCGATGCGATTGTGGCTTTGGAACCCCCAGCCCGAGCATCCTCCCACAGTGAAAACGAGGAGCTCCTCCAAGAGTCAAGGTCGGAAGAGACGGAGGGGACCAAGATCGTCCTTGGCCCAAACCAGGTCCAGATACATCGGACGTCCGAAGAAGAGGGGGAGGTCTTTCAGGACTCCAACAACCACGTCAGCGACCAGGAAGATGAGGAGGAGGAGGAGGCGGAGAGGTTCCAAGACTCCCCGGACCGATTTATAGGCCCCGCACCAAGACAATACGGGGTCACGAGACACCAAAACACACAGAGGAAATTGACAGACTGGAATTTGGAAGTCAAGAAGAAGTGGTTGATTATTGGTGATTCCAATGTTGGTAGCATTCCAGGACACTTTAACAACAACCTGCAAATTGACAGTTACCCTGGGAGCCACTTCCGCCACGGGCAATCCCTGATGGAAAGGACGGTGGCCCCGGATGACCTGGTGGTCGAAAAAATCCTCTTATCCTTCGGCATCAATAGTCGGGTAAACAAATCAAAGGAAACAACCATAAAGAATTTGCAAGGGGCCATAAGGGCTACCAAGAGGAAGTTCCCGTATGCCGAAATATGGGTCCCTCTAATCAACTTCTCAGAAAGACTCCCGGAGGAGGAAAAAGAGAACTTGACAATCATCAACGACCATATTCAGCGAAACTTGGGGTACATCCCATTGTTACCGGAAAGCCAGTTTCAGGTCGAATCAGATGATGTACATTGGACACGAGATACAGCGGCAGCAATGCTAGCCCACTGGTCTCAAAATTTAAACTGAAGCGCCCTCTGAGCCAGTATAGTGAGGGGGTCAAGAGGCCTGAATCCCTGGTGGCTCATGATGTTGTGCTTTTGGCGAAGAATTTCAGACTCACAAAACCACAACACAAACTTCTGAGCAAGGGACTATCATTTGTGCCAGCTCTACGGACAGACCAAAATCAAAAAATGCAATTCGTGTATGATGCGCAAAATTACCATCGAAAAATTAAACTGGCAGCATACTTTGGGGGTTCGGAAAGAGGGAAACGGCTTCCATTTGTCGGTCCCTCGGATTGGACACCCCCAATATGGGATGTACCGTCTGAAATTCAACAATTGATTAATGAAGATTCGGACTGGATTAAAAAACACTACATACCAATAAGGGAAAAACCAAATTTGACAAGGGAAGAAGTCACGGCGTTGCGGGATTTGATGCACGCGAAACATATCGTGATTAAGCCGGCAGACAAGGGCTCGGCAGTGGTCATAATGAGTAGAGAGCAATATAAGATGGAAGCACAAAGACAATTGGATGATATAAATTATTATAAAAAATTGGATAAATTGATAGTTGGGGAGACCAGACCAAAAGTAGTGCAAATTGTTAAAAATCTGAGGAAGAAAAAGTTCATCAATGAAAAACAGCAAAACTATTTAATTGGCGACTCGGAACCACGAGAACGCCGATTCTACATCCTTCCTAAAATCCATAAGGATCCAAAAAAGTGGACAATACCGTGGGAGATTCCCCCCGGGAGACCGATTGTGTCAGACTGTGGAAGTGATACCTATGCCACGGCGGAATTCATAGATTTTTACTTGAATCCGTTGTCGGTTGGGCATCCTTCCTACATTCGTGACACATATCATTTCATAGAGCTGGTTAAAAATTTAAAAATTACGACAAATTTCACCTTTTTTTCCATGGATGTAGAAAGTTTATACACAAATATTCCAATTGCAGCTGGGATGGAATGTGTTAAAAAAATATTTGAAAAGTATCCTGATCCTACACGTCCAGATATGGAGTTATTACAATTATTGGAAATTAATTTGACCAAAAATGATTTTGTGTTTGATGAAAACTATTATTTACAGATCAAAGGCACTGCGATGGGCAAAAAATTTGCACCTGCATATGCAAACATATACATGGCAAATTGGGAAAGCCAAGTATTACAGAAATGTCAACAAAAACCAATATGTTATTTTAGATATCTGGATGATATATTTGGGCTATGGACGGGTACGGAAATAGAATTCCAGAAATTTGTGGACACACTAAATGCACATGATTCCTCAATCCAATTAAAAGCAGAAGTAAATCAACAATCGATCGATTTCTTGGACACCACGGTGTACAAAATACCAAATGGTAAACAGGATGTCAAATTGGGAATAAAAGTACATTTTAAAATAACGGACACACATGCGCTAGTACACAAAACGAGTTTCCATCCGGCTCATACCTTTCGAGGAATCGTCAAATCGCAAATATTACGGTTCCATCGAATCTGTACCAAAAAGGATCACTTCTACCAAGCAGTGAAGACACTGTTTGGAGCCTTAAGAAAGAGAGGTTACAGCAGGTCATTTTTACGTCACTGCTTGAGGAACTTTCTCACCAAAAAAAAGGTGAAAACGGATGAGTTCATTCCACTCATCACAACATATTGTTCGGTGGGAAAAGTACTAAACAATAAACTGAAACAAAATTTTGAACGAATTTTGGGAAAAACCAATCGGATGGCGAAATACAGGATCATTTCAGCGTATAAGAGAAACAAAAATTTGGCGGATTTGTTGGTTCGGGCAAAATTGCCGTCATTGATGGTGGCCAAACCACGACTGCTAACCAAACACTTTACAAAATTAAAATTTATTAAAAAGTTTTCGGACAATTCATTAATTAAAATTCAACAAGGGTTTTCCCCTGATTCAACTAATTGTGTATACATCATTTTTTGTCAGAAATGTGGAATACAATATGTGGGACAAACCAAAAATTCTTTGATGCTGCGGATTACGCAACATCGATACAATATTACCAATCAGAAGGAGACGGAGACACCATTGGTGGAACACTTTATTAGACATGGAGTACAAGCGATGCGGATCGCGGGACTGCAGAGGAACGGTAATTGGACTGAGGAGGAAAGAAAAACAAAGGAAACACGCTGGATATATAGATTGGGTACTAAGACACCGGGAGGACTGAATCAGAAATAGCTAACCGAACCTAGCTATAACCCTACCTTGGGGAATTCTATCACTAACCCTATTCTATTCCTAATCTTAACCAAATTGTGACTGTAGCCCTAATTTTAACTCGTCTAACCCTACCTTTTCCTAACCCTAGCTGTAGGACGTAACCCTAACCCTAGCTAGAAAGAAAAAAGAAAAACTACATCTAGATATAATACTATCACTAACCCTAACCCTATTCCTAATCTTAACCAAATTGGGACTGGGGCCCTAACCCTAAATTAACTCAAGCAACCTCAATCTAACCCTAGCTCTTCTAACCCTAACCCTAGATGTATGTAACCCTAAGTGTGTGTAACCCTAATTGTGGGTAACTACCTCTTCTAACCCTATCTGTAACCCTAATAGTATGTAACCCTAGCTGTATGTAACCCTATCTTCAACCCTAAGCTTCTCATTCTAACCCTAGCTGTAACCCTAATCTAACCCTAGCTGTAACCCTAATCTAACCCGAGCAGTATGTAACCCTAACAGGATGGAGGATTAAAGGAAAAAACGCCATAAAACATTACAGACAACAATAAAAGCTTATTAATAAGGATTAAAAATGGTTAATAGGGTTATTAAATAGTTATTAAACAGTTATTACATAGCTATCCAAAAGTTATTGGGGGATTGTTAAACAGGATTAAAAATGGTTAAAAGGGTCATTAAATAGTTATTTAAGTTATTAAAAAGTTAAAAAGTTATTAAAAAGTTAAAAAGTTATTAAAAAGTATTAAAAAGGATTAATGAGCGTCAAAGGAGTTAAGAACAGTTAAACCATAGTTCATAGGGGTTAAAAGGCATTAAAAGCAAAAAAACTGAAAAACTACAAAAAAACTAAAAAACAAATAAAAAAATAGATAAAAACAATATAAATACTATTAAACATAATTAATAATTAAGTGTTATAATAATAAAAACAATGTTATATCAAATTGGGACATCATTGGGTGGGATATACAGGGATTTATAGGGACATTACAAAACATTTGGCTAGTATGGGGTTAATTTCTAAATTGAAACACAAAATGGTAGTGTGTTAAAAAGAAAAGCAAATACAAGGACAGCAGAGGTTATATAGGGAGGTGCACTTACTTGGGCTCAGTTCGAGTTGGTTCACCGGAGTGCGAACATCACAAACCTGCTGTGCTGTGACTGTGTGCCAGTAGACCTGAAGAAGGCTCAAGGAGCCGAAACGTTGTCTGAGAGCACACACAATTGGACCGAAAGTCGCAGCTTATTTCAGATTTGGCCATTTTTTTTGTTTTTTTTGGGATTGTGTAAAAAATTGGTTTTTGGGTTTTTTTTGGCAATTATAGAAAAATACATTATCAATACAGATCTAACCTAATAAATAGCATAATTGAAAACAACCATTATTATTTATATAGCAAAGGCGAATCCACCACAATAAATAAATAAATAAATAAATACATATTACTGGATAAAAGATAAATAGACACACAAATTAAAAACACAAAAATGTGGAAAGGACAGTGGACCCAAGTCCACTATGGACGACGACGCCAACAGGCGCGTCACCAGGAACGGGAACGGG
Source organism: Phyllopteryx taeniolatus (assembly GCF_024500385.1). NCBI lineage: Eukaryota > Metazoa > Chordata > Actinopteri > Syngnathiformes > Syngnathidae > Phyllopteryx > Phyllopteryx taeniolatus. The sequence goes on along the minus strand of NC_084504.1, from coordinate 33,852,048 downwards.
AGGACGGAGGGGAGCGTTGGGGGAAGGACCGTGCACCCCCCTCCCGATCCTGGAAAGGGGACTACGTCCCTGTGTCCGGGAGAGGGAGGGCTCGGTTCCCCTCGCCTAACCCTAACCCTAACCCTTGATTGGTTAACCCTAATTGTAAGCAACCCTAGTTTACCCAATGTTAAATTAATCCCAACCCTAGATTTACTAACCCTAACTTTGATTTAACCCTAACCTTAACCATTTGTTAACCCTAATTTTTAATTAATCCTAATCACACTCAACCCTAATTGGATTAATCCTAATTCTAACCTTACCCTAACCTTAACCATTTGATCCCACCCTAATTGATGATAACACTAAAATTGACTCAACCTAATTTTCAATTAACCCTAATTAACCCTAATTAACCCTAATTTCAATTCTATAATCGATCAGTTATTCATTTGTTTATTTAAGGAATTCTAGAATTAAAGAGTTAAAAAACTAAATAATAATCACTAACATACTATATACAGGATTAAATTAATTAATTAATTAATTAAAAACATATATATATATATATATACACTATTTACACTAATTGCACATAAGAATAAGACTGGTGAATGAAGGGCATTGGAATAAATACGCTGGTAAAGACGAAGGAGGAGTCACTGAGACAGAGGCTATAAATAGGGAACCAGCCAAATCCGGTCATTTCATGTTTGTTTTTGAACGAGTAACAGCTCTTGCTACAACAGTAGGATCATAGAAATTGTGTGCTAAAACCTGAAGAAGGCTTGACATAAGCCGAAACGTTGTTGTTGGCACACACAAACAAGTACAATTGAATGAAAACAACTTTTGTTTGATAGTTTCTTTATTATTTTTTATTTCTTTATTAAAAAATTTTTTTTTTGAAAAAAATATTTTTTTGGCATCTTTACAATACATTATCAATACTATACCTGATAGTTCATTGTAGAACATACAATTTATAGAATAGACAATAGAACATTGATTAATTATATAGCAAAGGCGACAGGAAAATCAGTAACTTTATGACAAGGACAGAAAACTAAGAAACGGATACAAAAACAATAAAAACTGAAAAAATACAACAAAATATACAAAAACATTACAAAAATATATACTAACACAACAAAAAAATTACAAAAATAAAAAATATAAAAAAACAAAAAAGAGTTCATAAAAATAAAAATTACGTAAATCTACAACAAAATGATGGATGAGGGATGGACAGTGGCCCGGTATGGTCGCCGAGGCCAGAATGGATATCAGACGGGAGTTGGGAATCAAGGTGGAGGGAGATTCCAGGGGTGGAAGGCCAGTGCACCTCCCTTTCGCTCCGGCGGTCGGCCGGTGGCTTTTGACCATCGGGGTGGAAGGGTTCAGCCTCAATTTCCTAACCCTAACCTAACCCTAACCCTATACTGGGAGAGGGAGGGTTCGGTTCCCCTCACCTAACCCTAACCCTTTTACAAAAAAATAGTGTTGTTTGTTTTATTTGACTCCATTTGGTGTTTTTCAAATGTTTTTTCAGTTGAGTTGAATTTTCCCCGCAGTCTGTTTGTATTATTTGACCACATTTGGTGTTTTTCCATTGTTTTAGTTAAATTTAGTTCAATTTTAGTTAATTAATTAATTACTTTATTTACTTTGAGACCTTAATGTCGGCCCATCCCAGGGGTTAACGGGTTCTCCCATATTAGGGTTATAGCCCGTTCGGGTTAGGGTTGAGGGGCCTCGGAATTAAGGCCACCTCCCCCGAATTTACTGGCACAACTAGTGTCGCGCAGCTCCGAAAATTAGGTTTAGGGCTGGACTCCCACTGAGGTTAAGGTTAGGATCCGGAATGGGTGAGGTGTCCGGTCCTCCAAAGTGGACCCGGCCGGAATACACCCACCACGCGACCCCCCCCCCACTGGCACCAACCCCAGCCACCCTCATCCCACCAACCTGACTAAGGTCCAATTTGTTGGTTAGGGGAGTGAAACCGAGCCTCCCCCTCTGGGGAAGAGCGCCCCCGAGAGGAAGAAAATGCACTGTCCATCCCCCAAGCTCCACACTATGCATCCGCCCGGCCACAACTCTGAGACGCGGTTTTAGTTCCGTTTAATAAATTATTTATTCTATAGGGAACCAGTATCAATGACCGTGATCCTGACTTGTCGACAGAAGACTATGCACTCATAAGGATAAAAGTGCCTTCCGGTCCAACCTATTTTTTAGTTGACCAAAAGGACTGGGCCTCATTACAGAAATTGAGAAAACCCAGAGGATTCAAGGGCCTTGACTGGCATTATTTCCAAAGGAATTAGATCCATCCATCCATACTGTTCAATAGCTTTCAAAAGACAGAACTAAGACACTTGGCTCAATAAGACAAGGCCCGGAATTTTGGTGTCTGTGTTACTGTCAATTTGAGAACTGTCCTGTTGAAGTCACCGTCACAATAGATAGCAAAAAGGATTTTTTTAAGACACTGTACATTTCAAGGGTGGTATGAGCATCCACAATCGCATTGAACTAAAGTCAAGACCTGTGAGAGGAAGAGAAAGGGATTCACTGGGGCAAAAATTACAAAAAGAATTGCCCAGATCTCTCTACTTAAGAAACCTTCTGAAATTGGACGAAGCAGTCATGGAATCAGGCTGCAGAGATGAGGCACTCACACCTCCTGTATTGAAAACCATTTCGTGGGAAAAGAAGCAAAAAAAGTCGTCTGCACAACAATGAGCTCTTAAGTTTGCATTTCATGGTGGAAAGAAAGACTTAAGCCAGATGTGCTCCAAAAAGTATTTTTATTCCCCAAAGGTGTACTGTATTGACATTTATCATGACAGGACCAGAGAAGACATCCTCTATTTGGACGCCACTGGCAGCATCGTAAAGAAGGAAAAATGCTCCCCACCATTCTATGTGTATGAGCTTGTTGTGAAGAATTCATTGAAAAACTCCTCACCCTTCCCTACTTGACTTGTGAACACACCACTGCCTCGGTCAAGTATTTTCTTGACACGTTTCAAGGATGTATGGACAGAGAGCGATGCAGGCACCAGTAATGCTTCTATTGTGCTAATGCAAGCACTGTGTCTTTCATTTATAAAGACCAATTTGAATAGCACCATTGAACATTACTACTCTATAGTTTGTGGAAAGGGGACATCCACAGATTTTGAAGTACCTATCCTACACTGTTGCTTGAGGCATTTGATGAAGAATGCCAAGGACATTTGCAGAAAATATTACTATTTTCATTAGTAATTTGAACAATGTCATCCATATTTGTTAACTGGTTGCTAATTTTATCAATAAATCTTATAAATATCTGTATGGTAACTAAGATTTTATATTTTGGTGTTGCAGTGCCAAACAACATTACCACCTTGCAATGCACGTGTTTAGACTTCTTACAACTCCAACAACATTACAAGGTTTAGATGACATGGTTTTAAGCGCTGCAGTTCTTTTCTCCAGTCCATGCAGTGGAGTAAATGTTGAAAAGCACTTTAAAAACCTTCAACTCCTGATGCAAGACAAAAAGCTTTTGGAGAAAAATATCAGCTTTGAAACCAAAACACCTGTTGAAGAGGACAGGTGACAGCTGAACCCAGAGCTCTGCAAAATGTATAGATTCCTCTGTCAGGAATAAATTGGTTGACTTCTAACGCGTTATAATTGTAGTTCTTCCACGAAAACGAACACGCATGGAACCTCAGAAGTAATAGGTGATTTTAAACACAGGTTCCTTCAGTTTGTACAGTAAACATCGCCTATTTGTGCATTGAATTTGGTGTGCCAACACCTGAGAAAGGGAAAATGTTGTCGAGGCACACAGTTTGTCTGATTGGGGGATTTTTATTAGAAATATAAATTCATACCCATTAATATAGCACATCTAAAATAAATTACATAAAAGGAGACTATACAATTGATAGGTAATTTAAAAATAAAAAATAAAAAAATAAAAGAATTTGACAGTAAACATACGACAGTTCGAACTTTGCTCAAAATGGCAATCGCGAAGCAGCAGCATTGACATCATATACAAGCGACAGTCCCCCCACGAGGACGGCAATTGTGCATTAAAACACCGCTAAAACACCATGTGAACACTCGAAAACTACTTTGCGCCACACTCAAATAGTAAAACGCCAAGCCATCGACGCCACTAAGTCAATTATCCATTTAGACGTCGAGTAAAGTTCAAACTTTGCTCAACAAAATGGCGACCACGTCGCAGCAGAGTCATATTCGAGCGACACTCCCGCCACGAGGACGGCAATTGTGCATTAAAACACCGCTAAAACACAATGTAAACACTCGAAAACTGCTTTGCGCCACACACGAAAATGGTAAAACGCCAAGCCATCGACGCCTCGAAGTCAATTATTCATTTGGGCGTCGAGTAAAGCTCAAACTTCGCTCAACAAAATGGCAACCACGTCGCAGCAGCGGCGACGTCATATTCAAGCGACACTCAAGCCACGAGGACGACGGAAATTGTGCATTAAAACACTGCTAAAACACCACGGAAACACTCGAAAACTCCTTCGCGCCACACACGCCAAGTGTAAAACGCCAAGCCAGCGACGCCACGATGTCCGTTATTCATTTGGCCATCTAGTCAAGTTCAAACTTTGCTGAACAAAATGGCGACCACGCCACAGAAGCGGCGACGTCATATTCAAGCGACATCCTCGCCACGAGGACGACGGCAATTGTATGTTACAACACCGCTAAAACACTCAAAATGCCTTCACACCACTCACGCAAAGTGTAAAAACCTAACCCAGCGAAGCCACGAAGCATATTATGCATCTGGCCGTCGAGTAAAGTTCAAACCTTACGCTACAAAATGGCGACCCTGCATGTTCTCTCAGCTGTATAAGCACAAATTAACGCATGTCAAATCACTCACAAGACGCTTTCACACTCAGAGTGCGTGCCCGAGTCAAGCATGTCAAAAACACGCTCAAATAAGTCAAGACACAGCAAAAACAATGTTAATTGCTAGAGAGCATGAAGCAGCGTTCTTACCTTGGCTGGAACAGATGAAGGAGACATTAACGTCACTCGCCTCAGCCGGTTAAGCGATCCAAACCGGAAATAGATGTTTTGCATTAACCAATCATAGATGTGTTGCATTAACCAATCAGTTTTGTCTGCGTACATTTTGGCGCCAAATGCGACCAATCAGATGACCAAGTCCTAATTATTTCCTAGAACTGTCCATTTCTCGTGCTTGATTCAAGTCATTCACGTGATGCCCAAGTCTGCTGTACTAGTACTAGGAGGAAAGGTTGTCGAATATGTTTCATTTGCATCACAGTTATTATTTTTGAAATAACTGAATGGTTCAGGGTCACTACACACAATGGAAGTCTTTTATTCGAATGTTATATTTTCAAAGAAATTTAGAAAAAAAATATTCCCCAAATAGTTTGGATTATGCAGCTTTTGCCATAAATGTAGTACGATTTTTACATAGTTGTTTAATTAGTTTGCATTGATTCTCATGAGGCCACAATTGGGGTATGAGTGCATTACTTTTCTATTTTGAAGTTGAGGTATTTTCACTTTATTTGCACAATGCACTGCAACAATCACTTATTTTTCCAATACGGTTTATTCCTTACTGGATGGATTCACAAACAACATACAGAACACACTGAGGCATTTGACACGCACGCCTGTCATGCAATAGTCCAGCTGAAAGCAGAGTTGTGTTGGGAAAAGAGGCAAAGTCAGTTTATGACAACACCTTTATAGCTCCTCACTCTAAACATTTCATTTATCAACAATTAAGAGAAATGACAACTTCATATTGTGTCAGCTTTGTTGGTCACAATGTATGTAGGGAGAAGCTGCGCCAAGCATTTTCATACAGACCGAACAAATTTACATGCTGGTATTAATAAAACTTACTTTTAAGTCAGACACGTCGGAAGCAGCAGCAGACGCACATTTATCACACCATCAAGTCATTTTAATTTCCAAAGCTTATCTTTGTGACATGACAAAACAACTGGCAACACGCACACACTCATGCAAACACCCAGCATTGCGGAATCATTGTTAACCCCATTAAACCCTAACCCTATAAAATACATTTTGGATTGAAAATGTCAGAGAGGTATTCTTTTTTTTTTTTAAATCACTACACATGCTACTTAGTGTTGAAAACAATCGGAGCTGGCACGCTGACATCTAATTATGTTAATGTTGCAAGCTACATCGGCAGTGTGCAAGCACGCATGTTCTCAGGACAAAGGCTATTTCGGTGGGTGAGGCTCTCAAAAAGGAAAGGAGAATACATTTGTGGACAATATGGAAAGGGGGGGGGAAAGGAATGCTGTGTGAATGCAGCTTCAAGTTGCTGGCCATGCAGCTGCAAACTTTACCTCACCAGGCCACAAGAGGGAAGCAAAGTAACCTACTCAAAACAACACTCCACATTCCGATTTGTCTGCTCGATGACTTTGGGTGTGCTTTATCGGCTGTTCCAACCTGAGAGCGAGCGGTTTGACTTCTGCTTGTGGAGCTTTTCCTTCTCCCTCTTCACCTTGGGCATGATCTTAAGCTTCATGCTGCTTTTGCTACTGGGACGCACAGACCCCTGGATGCACACACAATCACGTGTGGCACAACGCACACAAGCACTTTGCACATATTCTTTTAAAAGATCTTTTTAAACATCGGACAAAAAAACAGTGGGTATAAAAGGGAAGAACGTTTTTACTAACTCAGTTTGGTTTCGATGTTCGGACAGTTAACATCACTTTTTTGTACAAGTGCATTTATTTAATTCAGTGTGCCAAGACCTGAGGAAGGCTCCTTAGAGCCGAAACGTTGACGAGGCACACAGTTTGGTTGACAAAAAAAGGTTTTGGGGGGATTGTTTTGTTTTTTTTGTGGGTTTCGGTTGTTATGATTAGAAATATATTACAAATGCATACCTATTAATAAATAGCACATCTAAAACAAAAAAAGATTACATAAATAACAAAGACTACTCTATACAATTCATTTGGAAAAAGAAAAAAGAAAATTGGAACAAGGATGACTGGGGGAGAGTGGAAAGTGGTCCACTATGACCGGCGGGGCCAGCAGGCACGCCGCGAGGAATGGGGAAATGGAGACGGGAGATGGCGCAGGGGGATGACCGTGCATCTCCCCCCTGATCCCGGAAGGGGAATTATGTCCCCTATACTGGGAGAGGGAGGGTTCGGTTCCCCTCACCTAACCCTGTTTCCATGGATCTCAGTGACGTTCCAGCCCACCTGCAGTTGGAGCTCATTGAGCTGAAGTGTGACACGGAGTGTCGCCGCCGGTACCAACAACTCCCTCGTCAACTTTTACCAGCAGCTGGATAAAGACAGGTTCCAAGAGATTCGTACATTTGCTAAGAAAATGTTGAGCTTGTTTGGCTTGACATAGTTGTGCGAGGAGACATTCTCAGTCATGAACATGAATAAGAACCGCATGAGAACAAGAATAAGTGACGCCCACCTGCGTGACAGCTTGCGCATTAAAACCACCGCTTTTGAGCCAGACCTTCCCCATTTACTGCAGTCGAGATCTCAGTATCACCCTTCACATTAATGCAAACATGTTTGTTGTGAAGGGAATATAGAATACTTTATATTCTAAAATGTAATTCTATATGTAATAGAATATAATATAGAGTTTCAGGGTCTAACTAGTTTGGAAGAGGATGTGTATTACAGTATAATCAGATAAGGGGGTAGGGGTTTTATTGCAGGAAAACCCCCCCATCAGGTGGTATTTGGAGACACATCTCAAGGAAGAAAGGAACTGCGGGGAGCCACTATAAACATTGAATGCAGGCGACACCTGGAGCAGAAGTCTGGAGCCAGATCAAATGGTCATCATTCTGCAGGACAACGATGACGTCAGATTACGGACCAATCAGACGACAGCGATTCCATACTGGCCCGTTTGAAACATTGTATAAGTCTGGGGTAGAATCAGATAGTTTCAGTTCGACTACTTTATCTGCTAAGGATAAGATGGGGTAGTTACGAACCCAGAGCTCTGCAAATGTATAGACTCCTCTGTCAGGAATAAATTGGTTGGTTTTGATACATTGTTGTGAACGAAGTTCTTTCACGAAAACGAACACACTTGGAACCACGGGAGTTAGGAGATTTTAAAACACAGGTTCCTTTAGTTGATTCTGATTAATAAAGTTGAGTCAAATTTCATAATACTTTTTTGCATTTAATTATTTTATTTTAACCTTCATTTATCCAAGTCAGACAGTTATCAGATCTACCTAGCAGCAGACAACATTGTAAAACAAAGTAAAATAAAAATACAAAAAAAGCATTCCCCTCGTCAGTAGCATGTAAAATTAATGCTGGCCTGTTTGACAATTGGTTTTACGTCAATGTGGTCCCTGAGCCAAAAAGTTTGGGCTAACCAACCCATATAAAATTACATAAAGGAGTCTCTATACAATTAATTGGGAATTAAAATGAAAAAATTAAGACAGTAACCATACAACAGCCCGAACTTTGCTCATAATGGCAACCGCGAAGCAGCGTTGACATCACATACAAGCGACACTCCCGCCACGAGGACGACAGCAATTGTGCATTACAACACCGCTAAAACACCACGTAAACACTCAAACTGCTTCGCGCCACACAAGCAAAGTGTAACACGCCAAGCCAGCGACGCCATGATGTCCATTATTCATTTGGCCGTCGAGTAATGTTCAAACTTTGCTCAACAAAATGGCGACCACGTCGCAGCAGCGACGTCATATTCAAGCGACACTCCCACCACGAGGACGACGGCAATTGTGCATTACAACACCGCTAAAACACCACGTAATCACTCAAACTGCTTCGCGCCACACACGCAAAGTGTAAAACGCCAAGCCAGCGACGCCATGATGTCCATTATTCATTTGGCCGTCGAGTAAAGTTCAAACTTTGCTCAACAAAATGGCGACCACGTCGCAGCAGCGTCATATTCAAGCGACACTCCCGCCACGAGGACGGCCATTGTGCATTAAAACACCGCTAAAACACAATGTAAACACTCGAAAACTGCTTTGCGCCACACACGCAAATGGTAAAACACCAAGCCATCGACGCCACGAAGTCAATTCTTCATTTGGGCGTCGAGTAAAGCTCAAACTTTGCAGAACAAAATGGCGACCACGTCGCAGCAGCGGCGACGTCATATTCAAGCCACGAGGACGACGGAAATTGTGCATTAAAACACCGCTAAAACACCACGGAAACACTCGAAAACTGCTTCGCGCCACACACGCAAAGTGTAAAACGCCAAGCCATCGACGCCACGAAGTCAATTATCCATTTAGACCGAGTAAAGTTCAAACTTTGCTCAACAACATGGCGACCACGTCGCAGCAGCGTCATATTCAAGCGACACTCCCGCCACGAGGACGGCCCTTGTGCATTAAAACACCGCTAAAACACCATGTAAACACTCAAAAACTGCTTTGCGCCACACACGCAAATGGTAAAACGCCAAGCCATCGACGCCACGAAGTCAATTCTTCATTTGGGCGTCGAGTAAAGCTCAAACTTTGCTCAACAAAATGGCGGCGACGTCATATTCAAGCGACATCCTCGCCACGAGGACGACGGCAACTGTATGTTACAACACCGCTAAAACATTCGAAACGCCTTCACACCACTCACGCAATGTGTAAAACGCCAAGCCAGCGAAGCCACGAAGCTTATTATGCATTTGGCCGTCGAGTAAAGTTCAAACCTTGCGCTACAAAATGGCGACCCCGCATGTTCACCAAGCTGTATAAGCACAAATTAACGCATGTCAAATCACTCACAAGACGCTATCACACTCAGAGTACGTGCCAGAGTCAAACATGTCAAAAACACGCTCAAATAAGTCAATACACAGGAAAATCAACATTAATTGTTAGAGAGCTTGAAGCAGCGTGCTTACCTTGGCTGGAACAAATGAAGGCGAACGTAACGTCCCTCACCTCACGCGTTTAAGCGATCCAAACCGGAAATAGATGTTTTGCATTAACCGATCATAGATGTTTTGCATTAACCAATCAGCTTAGTGTGCGTACCTTTTGGCGCCAAATGCGACCAATCAGATGACCAAGTCCTAATTATGTCCGAGAACTGTCCATTTCTCGTGCTTGATTCAAGTCATTCACGTGATGCCGAAGTCTGCTGTACTAGTACTAGGAGGAAAGGTTGTCGAATAGGTTTCATTTGCATCACAGTTTTTATTTTTGAAATAACTCAATAGTTCAGGGTCACTACACACAATGGAAGTCTTTCATTCGAATGTTATATTTTCAAAGAAATTTAGAACACAAATATTCCCCAAAAAGTTTGGATTCTGCAGCTTTTGCCATAAATGTAGTACAATTTTTACATAGTTGTTTAATTAGTTTGCATTGATTCTCATGAGGCCACAATTTGGGTATAAGTGCATTACTTTTCTATTTACAAGTGGAGGTATTTTTCACTTTATTTGCACAATGCACTGCAACAATCACTTAGTTTTCCAATACGGTTTATTCCTTACTGGATGGATTCACAAACAACATACAAAACACACTGAGGAATTTGACACGTTCTCAGGGCAAAGGCTATTTCGGTGGGTGAGGCTCTCAAAAAGGAAAGGAGAATACATTTGTGGACAATATGGAAAGCGGGGAAAAGGAATGCTGTGTGAAAGCGGCTTCAAGTAGCTGGCCATGCAGCTGCAAATTTTACCTCACCAGGCCACTAGAGGGAAGCAAAGTAACCTGCTCAAAACAGTCCAAATTCCAATTTGTCTGCTAGATGACTTTGGGTGTGTTTTATCGGCTGTTCCAACCTGAGAGGGAGCTGTTTGACTTCTGCTTGTGGAGCTTTTCCTTCTCCCTCTTCACCTTGGGCATGATCTTAAGCTTTATGCTGCTTTGACTACTGGGACGCACCGACCCCTGGATGCACACACAATCACGTGTGGCACAACGCACACCAAGGTGTTTTGCAATCCTTACCTCCTCAGCACAGTGCTTTGGGGCCAGATCCAGTGGAGGTCATGAAATGGTTTAAATACAGTTAAAATAGGTTATTTCATGGATATAGTAGTAAAAGACAACAGGGTTAATTTGAAGTTATGTTACTTTTAACACAACTTAAAATGTTTTAAAAAGAGGAGCATATAAAAGGCGGACAAGCCTCGAAGCCTCAGTTTGTTTTGGATTTCGGAGGGAGAACATCAAAGAGTATAGCTGCTTCGCTGTTGTTTTATTAAAAGTAAGTGTGCCACGACCTGAAGGCCCTTACAGGCCGAAACGTTGTCAGGGCACACGCATAATAGGCTGTTATAGGTATTTTGTTTTGAATTGCAGATTTTTTTGTTTTATTGACTTGTTTGGTTTCTTTCATTCTAATACATAAATTGATACCGAAACTAATAAGAAACAACAAAAATAAAGATGACTTAAATAGCCAAGGCGAACTCAAATAAAAGAAACAAATACCATGGAAGGTGGGGGTTTGACAGGTCCGCTATGGGCGGGGCCGCCAGCCCGCATACCCCAGGGATTAGAACCAGGGTTATGGTAAGCAGAACCATGGGTGGATGGACCGTGCACCATCCTTTCCCTCAGGAAGAGGGGGCAATGCCCCCAATTCCTGGTGGGGAAGAGTTCAGTTCCCCAAACCAACACGAAGTAGAAACTGTAAATCCATTGACAACTTAGCAAGTTACAGCTAAATTTCCGACTTATATTTTGAAATTTGGGGAAGGGGAGTTGTTCAGTTTAATTTGAATGAGCTGAACAGAAATAGGAACGGTACAAATCCATTGACATACGTTACAGCAAAATTTGGAATTTCAGGCTTTTATTTACAAATTCCATCAAATTTGGGGAAGGGGAGTTCACAGCTTGGTTTGAGTGAGCTCAACACGTACAAGTACAAACAGTGCAAATCCACTGAAAATTAAGTTATGGCAAAAATACGAATTTCAGGCTTTTATTTTGAAATTGTCAAATTTGAGGAAGGGGAGTTGGTCACAGCTCGGTTTTAATGAGCTCACATAAGTAGTAACAGTGCAAATCCACTGAAAATAAAAAAGTTATAGCCAAATTTGTAATTTCGGGCTCTTATTTTGAAATTTCGGGAAGCAGAGTTGTTCACAGGTTGGTTTGAATGAGCTGAACACTTACAAGTTTGGAACATGCAAATGGACATTCTTTATAATTTTAAAACAGGCCATGTAAACAGCAGGTATAAAAAGGAATAACCTTTTCACTGACTCAGTTTGGTTTGGGAGTTAGTACATTAAACATCGCCGATTTGTGCATTGAATTTGGTGTGCCAAGACCTGAGAGGGAAACTGTCGAGACAAATAAAATTACATAAAGCAGACTATACAGTTAATTGGAAATTAAAAATTAAGAATGTAAGACAGTAAACATACGACAGTTCAAACATTGCTCAAAATGGCAACCGCGTTGACATCATATACAACCGACACTCCCGCCACGAGAACGACGGCAATTGTGCATTACAACACCGCTAAAACAACAACACTCAAACTGCTTCGCGCCACACGCAAAGTGTAAAACGCCAAGCCAGCGACGCCATGTCGTCCATTATTCATTTGGCCGTCGAGTAAAGTTCAAACTTTGCTCAACAAAATGGCGACCACGTCGCAGCAGCGGCGACGTCATATTCAAGCGACACTCCCGCCACGAGGACGACGGTAATTGTGCATTACAACACTGCTAAAACACCACGTAAACACTCAAACTACTTCGCGCCACACACGCAAAGTGTAAAACGCCAAGCCAGCGACGCCATGTCGTCCATTATTCATTTGGCCGTCGAGTAAAGTTGAAAGTTTGCTCAACAAAATGGCGACCACGTCGCAGCAGCGGCGAAGTCATATTCAAGCGACGCTCGCCACGAGGACGATGGCAATTGTGCATTACAACACCGCTAAAACGACGAAAACGCTCGAGACTCATTCGCGCCACTCGCGCAAAGTGTAAAACCCCAAGCCAGCGACGCCACGAAGCCAATTATGCATTCGGGCGTCGAACAAAGTTCAAACTTTGCTAAACAATGACGAACGCGGAGCTGCCGCGGTGACGTCATGTTTAAGCGAGAGTCCCGCCAGGAGGACGACGGCAATTGTACATTAAAACACCGCTAAAAAACAAAAAATGCATTCACCCCACTCACGCAAAGTGTAAAAACACAAGCCAGCGACGCCACAAAGCCAATTATGCATCTGGGCGTCGAATAAAGTTCAAACCTTACGCTACAAAACGACGACCCCGCATGTTCACTCAGCTGTATAAGCACAAATTAACGCATGTCAAATCACTCACAAGACGAATCAAACATGTCAAAAACACGCTCAAATAAGTCAATACACAGCAAAAACAACATTAATTGCTAGAGAGCGTGAAGCAGCGTGCTTACCTTGGCTGGAACAAATGAAGACGAAAGTAACGGCACTGGCCTCACCCGTTTAAGCGATCCAAACCGGAACTAGATGTTTTGCATTAACCAATCATAGATGTGTTGCATTACCCAATCAGTTTTGTCTGCGTACCTTTTGGCGCCAAATGCGACCAATCAGATGACCAAGTCCTAATTATGTCCGAGAACTGTCCATTTCTCGTGCTTGATTCAAGTCATTCACGTGACGCCGAAATCTGCTGTACTAGTACTAGGAGGAAAGGTTGTCGAATAAGTTTCATTTGCATCACAGTTTTTATTTTTGAAATAACTCAATGGTTCAGGGTCACTACACACAATGGAAGTCTTTCATTCGAATGTTATATTTTCTAAGAAATTTAGAAAACAAATATTCCTCAAAAACTTTGGATTCTGCAGCTTTTGCCATAAATGTAGTACGATTTTTACATAGTTGTTTAATTAGTTCACATTGATTCTCATGAGGCCACAATTGGGGTATAAGTGCATTACTTTTCTATTTACAAGTGGAGGTATTTTTCACTTTATTTGCACAATGCACCGCAACAATCACTTAGTTTTCCAATACGGTTTATTCCTTACTGGATGGATTCACAAACATACAGAACACACTGAGGTATTTGACACGCACGCCTGTCATGCAATAGTCCAGCTGAAAGCAGAGTTGTATTGGGAAAACAGGCAGAGTCAGTTTATGACAGAACACCTTTATAGCTCCTCACTCGAAACATTTCATTAATCAACAATTAAGAGAAATGACAACTTCATATTGTGTCAGCTTTGTTGGTCACAATGTATGTAGGGAGAAGCTGCGGCAAGCATTTTCATACAAACCGAACAAACTTGCATGCAGGTAATAACACTTACTTTTAAGTCAGACACGTCGGAAGCAGCAGCAGATGCACATTTATCACACCATCAAGTCATTTTAATTTCCAAAGCTTATTTGTTACATGACGGAAAAACTGGCAACACGCACACACTCGTGCAAACACCCAGCATTGCGGAATCATTGTTAACCCCATTAAACACTTTTTGGATTGAAAATGTCAGAGAGGTATTACATTTTTTTTTTTTTTTTTTTTTTTAAATCACTACGCATGCTACTTTGTGTTGAAAACAAATCGGAGCTGGAACGCTGACATCCAATTATGTTAATGTCGCAACCTACATCGGCAGTGTGCAAGCACGCATGTTCTCAGGACAAAGGCTATTTCGGTGGGTGAGGCTCTCAAAAAGGAAAGGAGAATACATTTGTGGACAATATGGAAAGGGGGGGGAAAATGAATGCTGTGTGAAAGCAGCTTCAAGTAGCTGGCCATGCAGCTGCAAATTTTACCTCACCAGGCCACGAGAGGGAAGCAAAGTAACCTGCTCAAAACAACAGTCCAAATTCCAATTTGTCTGCTAGATGACTTTGGGTGTGTTTTATCGGCTGTTCCAACCTGAGAGTGAGCGGTTTGACTTCTGCTTGTGGAGCTTTTCCTCCTCCCTCTTCACCTTGGGCATGATCTTAAGCTTTATGCTGCTTTGACTACTGGGACGCACCAACCCCTGGATGCACACACAATCACGTGTGGCACAACGCACACAAGCACTTTGCACATGTTATTCTTTTAAAAGATCTTTTTAAACATCGGACAAAAAAACAGTGGGTATAAAAGGGAAGAACGTTTTTACTAACTCAGTTTGGTTTCGATGTTTGGACAGTTAACATCACTTTTTTGTACAAGTGCATTTATTTAATTCAGTGTGCCAAGACCTGAGGAAGGCTCCTTAGAGCCGAAACGTTGACGAGGCACACCGTTTGGTCGACAAAAAAAGGTTTTGGGGGGATTTTTGTTTTTTTTGTGGGTTTTGGTTGTTATGATTAGAAATATATTACAAATGTATACCTATTAATAAATAGCACATCTAAAACAAAAAAATATTACATAAATAACAAAGAAGACTATACAATTCATTTGGAAAAAGAAAAAAGAAAATTGGAACAAGGATGACTGGGGGAGAGTGGAAAGTGGTCCACTATGACCGGCGGGGCCAGCAGGCACGCCGCCAGGAATGGGGAAATGGAGACGGGAGATGGCGCAGGGGGATGACCGTGCATCTCCCCCCTGATCCCGGAAGGGGAATTATTTCCCCTATACTGGGAGAGGGAGGGTTCGGTTCCCCTCACCTAACCCTGTTTCCATGGATCTCAGTGACGTTCCAGCCCACCTGCAGTTGGAGCTCATTGAGCTGAAGTGTGACACGGAGTGTCGTAGCCGGTACCAACAACTCCGTCAACTTTTACCAGCAGCTGGATAAAGACAGGTTCCAAGAGATTCGTACATTTGCTAAGAAAATGTTGAGCTTGTTTGGCTTGACATACTTGTGCGAGGAGACATTCTCAGTCATGAACATGAATAAGAACAAGAATAAGTGACGCCCACCTGCGTGACAGCTTGCGCATTAAAACCACCGCTTTTGAGCCAGACCTTCCCCATTTACTGCAGTCGAGATCTCAGTATCACCCTTCACATTAATGCAAACATGTTTGTTGATTCTGATTAATAAAGTTGAGTCAAATTTCATACTTTTTTGCATTTAATTATTTTATTTTAACCTTCATTTATCCAAGTCAGACAGTTATCAGATCTACCTAGCAGCAGACAACATTGTAAAACAAAGTAAAATAAAAATACAAAAAAAGCATTCCCCTCGTCAGTAGCATGTAAAATTAATGCTGGCCTGTTTGACAATTGGTTTTACGTCAATGTGGTCCCTGAGCCAAAAAGTTTGGGCTAACCAACCCATATAAAATTACATAAAGGAGTCTCTATACAATTAATTGGGAATTAAATTGAAAAAATTAAGACAGTAACCATACAACAGCCCGAACTTTGCTCATAATGGCAACCGCGAAGCAGCGTTGACATCACATACAAGCGACACTCCCGCCACGAGGACGACAGCAATTGTGCATTACAACACCGCTAAAACACCACGTAAACACTCAAACTGCTTCGCGCCACACAAGCAAAGTGTAACACGCCAAGCCAGCGACGCCATGATGTCCATTATTCATTTGGCCGTCGAGTAATGTTCAAACTTTGCTCAACAAAATGGCGACCACGTCGCAGCAGCGACGTCATATTCAAGCGACACTCCCGCCACGAGGACGATGGCAATAGTGCATTATAACACCGCTAGCTAAACCACCACGTAAACACTCGAACTGCTTTGTGCCACACACGCAAAGGGTAAAACGCCAAGACATCGACGCCACGAAGTCAATTATTCATTTGGCCGTCGAGTAAAGTTCAAACTTTGCTCAACAAAATGGCGACCACGTCGCTGCAGCGGCGACGTCATATTCAAGCGACACTCCCGCCACGACGACAATTGTGCATAACACCGCTAAAACACCACGTAAACACTCAAACTGCTTCGCGCCACACGCAAAGTGTAAAACGCCAAGCCAGCGACGCCATGATGTCCATTATTCATTTGGCCGTCGAGTAAAGTTCAAACTTTGCTCAACAAAATGGCGACCACGTCGCAGCAGCGGCGACGTCATATTCAAGCGACACTCCCGCCACGAGGACGATGGCAATAGTGCATTATAACACCGCTAGCTAAACCACCACGTAAACACTCGAACTGCTTTGTGCCACACACGCAAAGGGTAAAACGCCAAGACATCGACGCCACGAAGTCAATTATTCATTTGGCCGTCGAGTAAAGTTCAAACTTTGCTCAACAAAATGGCGACCACGTCGCTGCAGCGGCGACGTCATATTCAAGCGAGACTCCCGCCACGAGGACTACAGCAATTGTGCATTACAACACCGCTAAAACACCACGTAAACACTCAAACTGCTTCGCGCCACTCGCAAAGTGTAAAACGCCAAGCCAGCGACGCCATGATGTCCATTATTCATTTGGCCGTCGAGTAAAGTTCAAACTTTGCTCAACAAAATGGCGACCACGTCGCAGCAGCGCCGACGTCATATTCAAGCGACACTCTCGCCACGAGGACGATGGTCAATTGTGCATTACAACACCGCTAAAACCACAAAAACGCTCGAGACTCATTCGCGCAAAGTGTAAAACCCCAAGCCAGCGACGCCATGATGTCCATTATTCATTTGGCCGTCGAGTAAAGTTCAAACTTTGCTCAACAAAATGGCGACCACGTCGCAGCAGCGCCGACGTCATATTCAAGCGACACTCTCGCCACGAGGACGATGGTCAATTGTGCATTACAACACCGCTAAAACCACAAAAACGCTCGAGACTCATTCGCGCAAAGTGTAAAACCCCAAGCCAGCGACGCCACGGAGCCAATTATGCACTCAGGCATCGAACATGCTAAACAATGACGAACGCGGAGCTGCAGCGCTGCCGCGGTGACGTCATGTTTAAGCTCCAGTCCCGCCACGAGGACGACGGCAATTGTACGTTACAACACCGCTGAAACACTCAAAACGCCTTCACACCACTCACTCAAACGTGTAAAACGCCAAGCCCGGGACGCCACGGAGGCTATTACGCATCTGGCCGTCGAGTAAAGTTCAAACCTTGCGCTACAAAATGGCGACCCCGCATGTTCACTCAGCTGTGTAAGCACAAATTAACGCATGTCAAATCACTCACAAGACGAATCAAACATGTCAAAAACACGCTCAAATAAATCAATACACAGCAAAAACAACATTAATTGCTAGTGCTTGAAGCAGCGTGCTTACCTTGGCTGGAACAAATGAAGGAGAAAGTAACGTCACTCGCCTCACCCGTTTAAGCGATCCAAACCGGAAATAGATGTTTTGCATTAACCAATCATAGATGTGTTGCATTAACCAATCAGCTTAGTCTGCGTATATTTTGGCACCAAATGCGACCAATCAGATGACCAAGTCCTAATTATGTCCTAGAACTGTCCATTTCTCGTGCTTGATTCAAGTCATTCACGTGATGCCGAGGTCTGCTGTACTATTACTAGTAAATATTTTCAAAGAAATTTAGAAAACAAATATTCCCCAAAAAGTTTGGATTCTGCAGCTTTTGACATAAATGTAGTGACATTTTTACATAGTTGTTTAATTAGTTTGCATTGATTCTCATGAGGCCACAATTGGGATATAAGTGCATTACTTTTCTATTTACAAGTGGAGGTATTTTTCGCTTTATTTACACAATGCACTGCAACAATCACTTAGTTTTCCAATACAGTTTATTCCTTACTGGATGGATTCACAAACAACATACAAAACACACTGAGGCATTTGACACGCACACCTGTCATGCAATAGTCCAGCTGAAAGCAGAGTTGTGTTGGGAAAACAGGCAAAGTCAGTTTATGACAACACCTTTATAGCTCCTCACTCTAAACATTTCATTCATCAACAATTAAGAGAAATGACAACTTCATATTGTGTCAGCTTTGTTGGTCACAATGTATGTAGGGAGAAGCTGCGCCAAGCATTTTCATACAAACCGAACAAACTTACATGTAGGTATTAATAAACTTACTTTTAAGTCAGACACGTTGGAAGCAGCATCAGACGCACATTTATCACACCATCAAGTCATTTTAATTTCCAAAGCTTATCTTTGTTACATGACGGAACAACTGGTAACACGCACACACGTGCAAACACCCAGCATTGCGGAATCATTGTTAACCCCATTAAACCCTAACCCTATAAAATACTTTTTGGATTGAAAATGTCAGAGAGGTATTCATTTTTTTAAAAATCACTACGCATGCTACTTAGTGTTGAAAACAATCGGAGCTGGCACGCTGACATCCAATTATGTTAATGTTGCAACCTACATCGGCAGTGTGCAAGCACGCATGTTCTCAGGACAAAGGCTACTTCGGTGGGTGAGGCTAACAAAAAGGAAAGGAGAATACATTTGTGGACAATATGGAAAGGGGGGAAAGGAATGCTGTGTGAAAGCAGCTTCAAGTTGGTGGCCATGCAGCTGCAAATTTTACCTCACCAGGCCACGAGAGGGAAGCAAAGTAACCTGCTCAAAACAACACTCCACATTCCGATTTGTCTGCTAGATGACTTTGGGTGTGTTTTATCGGCTGTTCCAACCTGAGAGCGAGCGGTTTGACTTCTGCTTGTGGAGCTTTTCCTTCTCCGTCTTCACCTTGGGCATGATCTTAAGCTTTATGCTGCTTTGACTACTGGGACGCACCAACCCCTGGATGCACACACAATCAGGTGTGGCACAACGCACACAAGCACTTTGCACATATTATTCTTTTAAAATATATTTTTAAGCATAGGACAAAAAACAGTGGGTATAAAAGGGAAGAACGTTTTTACTGACTCACTTTGGTTTCAATGTTTGGACAGTAAACATCGCCTAATTGTGCATTGTATTTTTTGAATTTGGTGTGCCAGGACCTGAGGAAGGCTCCTTGGAGCCGAAACATTGTCGAGGCACACCGTTTGGTCGACAAAAAAAGTTTTTTTGGGGGGATTTTTTGTTTTTTTGTAGGTTTTTGTTGTTATAATTAGAAATATATTACAAATTCATACCTATTAATAAATAGCACATCTAAAAGAAATAATATTACATAAATAACAAAGGCGACTCTATACAATTCATTTGGAAATATAAAAAAGAAAATCAAAACAAAGATGACTGGAGAGTGGAAAGTGGTCCACTATGACCGGCGGGGCCAGGAATGGGGAAATGGAGACGGGAGATGGCGCAGGGGGATGGACCGTGCATCTCCCCCCCCGATCCCGGAAGGGGAATTATTTCCCCTATACTGGGAGAGGGAGGGTTCGGTTCCCCTCACCTAACCCTAGATTAGGAACAGTTGGATAAGGCTAAAAACAAATACATTAGGTTAAAAACGATTTGATTTGGTTAAACTATGAATTTTTACTAAAACATTGTTTTCTTTGATTTTTTTTCTCTTTTTTCTTTTTTGATTTCTTT
Organism: Phyllopteryx taeniolatus; assembly: GCF_024500385.1. Lineage (NCBI taxonomy): Eukaryota > Metazoa > Chordata > Actinopteri > Syngnathiformes > Syngnathidae > Phyllopteryx > Phyllopteryx taeniolatus. The sequence continues at coordinate 33,831,616 of NC_084504.1, read as the reverse complement.
GATTTACACATGTACATTAGAGGATACTATATCCGTTTAATAATAGTAGAAAACAAAAATAATTATCATTAGAATATAAAAAGTATTACTGATATAGCAAAGGCGAAACAATCATTATGTAAATAACCAAGGCGATATAAAAGGAAAAACAAAACGAACACAACGAAGTAAATTAAAAATAAACATTTAAACATTTAAAAAAGACAAAAAAAATATACAAAAAATAAAAAAAATAAATAAAAGAAAAAACAAAAAATAACTATATTTACAAAACTACAAAAATATAAACAAAATGACAGATGAGTGGTGGTCAGTGGTCCAGTATGGACGACGTGGCCAAAATGGGAGACAAAGAGGGGGGAATCAGGGGGACGGGAGATACCAGGGGTAGAAGGCCAGCGAATCTCCTTTTCTTACCGGGGGTCGGGCAGAGGCCTATCATCTTCAGAGAGGAAGAGTTCAGCCCTCTTTTCCTAACCCAAAAATGATTTTTTTTTTGTTAAATGGTCAAGGTGTTGACACATATGATTAGACAAGCATTCCCCACGGGTCAAACAGATTTTATCATGGGAAATTCTAGAAATTGGGGTCACAACACCAGCTTGATCTACATACATCTATACTTACAAGTTTTTCAAACACAGTACATTCAATATACATCATTATTGATAGATTCGGAAATACACAATAAAACAGGCTAATGGTTACAAAGTGCACCCTGAAATCATTTATGATGTAACACAACATGACACAGCTACAAACACGCCAAGTGCATATGATATTACATCACTGCATGAACAACATGAAAGACAAACATGCAACATTCAAATAAATCTATCAAAAGATCAATTTCCATTGGCGAAATGTTGACCGAACATTTATATCATTTTACTCTCCATTGAAACTTTATATTCATCACCATCACCCAATTGCTTTGGGAGAAAACATTTCTAAATATACAACAAACATTTTAAATATTTTACTGCAGTTTATTTATGAGGGTTAACAAAAATTCCAAAAAACAGTATATTACTATACACACATGAAGAACATGCACTTTACACATTGGGTTTGTAAGCTGCTTTAAATATGCTCAGAACTATATCAGTATCTTCATCATCTCTATGTTAAGCAAAGAAGTAAGTCAGTCATAAATTGTGATGAATGAATCATCATTCATTTCCAGCAACAGTCAAACTTTACATTGTAAAGATGAACTTAAGGACAAACATTTTGTCTTCACTCGAGAAAGTAAAACACTTGAATGATAACGTGTTTGCTAGCTACGTAGCTAGCCAACTGGCACACTTCCTTGTGTTATTTTATTAGGGTTACACAAAAACAACACTCATAGTGGTAATACTGTGATATGAAAATATGACTGTCATTGTCATCAAACTACAAGAAGATAAGATGAGTCTCCAGGGCTTCTTTACTTATGCAAACATATGGAGCACAGATTGTCATTAGTGCAGGATCACAGGGTGAAAGGAGATCGCATTGGTGGTGATCACTGATCACTGATGGAGATTCTGAAAGAAGCAAATGTAATGATTGGAAAGGGACTTCCTGTTGCCTTGCTCCACTTAACTTCCTGTTGGCCTCAAATTCTCTATACAGCGGTGCCTTGAGATAAGAGTTTAATTGGTCCTGTGACCACACTCGGAACTTTAAATACTCCTATCTCAAATCATCTTTCTGGATTGTAATGCCATTCATCCATTCCAGCCTCCCCACCCCCAAAACAAAATATTATTTTGTAATGTCCACCCGTCCATTGACTTTGGTCCGATTATCCCGGGTGGGGATCACAGGAGCAAAAAAGCCAGACTTCCCTCTCACCAGCCAATTCGTCCAGTTCTTGCACGGGGATATGGAGATAGTCCCATTTTTGTCATGAGGAAAAGAGCAGTCTACAGTATAGTATTTTCATACATCCTTCCATTATCTTATTGCTTATCCTCACTACGGTGGCAGGTATGCTGGCACCCGACTCAGCTGACTTCAGGTAAGACACGGGGTGCAGTCTCAATTGGTCGCCAGCCAGTTGCAGGGCACATATAAACAAACAGCCATACACACTAGCAGTTATACCTATGGACAAGGGTTAGAGTCTTCAATTCACTTTCCACACATTTTTGGAATGTCGCAGGAAACTGGAGGACCCAGAAAAAAAAGAAAACATGACGGTACGGGAACAGGCGGCACGGTGGCCGACTGGTTAGAGCGTCAGCCTCACAGTTCTGAGGACCCGGGTTCAATCCCGGTCCCCGCCTGTGTGGAGTTTGCATGTTCTCCCCGTGCCTGCGCGGGTTTTCTCCGGGCACTCCGGTTTCCTCCCACATCCCAAAAACATGCATTCATTGGAGACTCTAAATTGCCCGTCGGCATGACTGTGAGTGCGAATGGTTGTTTGTTTCTATGTGCCCTGTGATTGGCTGGCAACCAGTTCAGGGTGTACCCCGCCTCCTGCCCGATGACAGCTGGGATAGGCTCCAGCACGCCCGCGACCCGCGTGAGGAGAAGCGGCTCAGAAAATGGATGGATGGATGGGTACGGGAACAACATGCAAACTCACCACGGGGAGGCCGGATTTGAACTCAGGACCTTAGAACTGTGATGTATGGTAAAAAAAAAATTGTCAGCATATTGTAACATATTTAAATCTAATTTAAAGAATTTAACAATTTGTGCATCAACATTCATTGTGACTGTGCCACTTCTTCAGGTGTGTGCACCTTGAACACCCGCAGGCAGTAGAATACGGACATACATGGAAACCGTCACAAGCTCCGTAAGCTGCAGTAATATTAGTCAATTTTCATGGTGTATGTCTGAGAGTATTGTTATAGTGTCAATCTGCATATATTGCTCCACCATTTGTGTTGAAATATCCCTTATTTAAGACAATATCATGACACAACACCATTCTATTCAGTGAGCTGTCTGTAGGGTTTTGCATTGTTTGTTAGAATAAGGCTAAGCGGCCTTTCCTGGGGCAAAGCCATGCTGTTCCTTTGTTTTCTGTTTAGTCTGACAGCAATCTTCATCAACAGTGGCTATAAAATCTTGAAGCCTTTCTGATAACTTCATCACCCTCTGCCGAACTACTACTTATTGGGAAGTGAGTCGAGTTGCGCTGACAGCACTCGTTTCCCAAGTTTGCGCTCAAATACATATCCTTCAAGCAACGTCCCACCCCAAAGTCTAGTCCCACCTATAGTCAGGCACCGCTCTACTGCATATTCATTTCCACTTTGCAGTCTAGTTCTCCCTTACATGTCATATGACATGCAAGTTAGTGATTGGCGGGTTTTGCCGGAGGTCAGCACTCTGTTGAAGGCATTTCTGTCAACCATAACCATGACACGCATGTTAGGAGTGTTGTGATTACCTAGGGACTCCAGGTGGTGGCGCTCTGTTGGGACGAGATGGTCCGGGGTCAGGTGATACCGCGGGACGAGTGGGGGGGCCGGGTGGCACACGGGCCCCTGGGCGAAGGGGGCCGGGAGGTGCTCGGCGTTGTGGCGTCGGACTGGACATCGGGGACCTGGATCGAAGTTGGTTTATTTCACATTTATTGACAGAGGCAAGCCAACTGAGAGCAGCTTCACATTTGCAATGACCACCTGGCAAGAGACAGGCGAAAACAAATCCCCAAAAATAATGGACAGACAAAACAAATAAAAACCATAAAAATAAAACTATTCTGTGACTGGTCGGCCTAACCCACAACCGTTGTGACGATGAAGAGGTACAGAAAATGGATGGATGAACAATAAGTATTACAATACATAAAAGGTTCTTATTTATTGCGGAGTGTTCCATCATTTAGGACAGAACATTTAAAAAATTGACTAAAAGTAGTGCAGACTTTGGTACTCTTGCCAATGAGTATTCTGATATGCTTTAGGTTTAACTACACGTACACACTCACACGTTCTTTTTAATAGTTTCCCCACTTTAATGTTTAAGATCATCAAACAAATGTAAATAGACAACTTTAACGCAAGTGCACTTAAAATAGTTTTAAATGGTGATTTCATTTATTAAGGAAATAAACTATTCAAAGTTAACTAGCCCTGTGTGATAAAGTAATTACCCCCCTTGTTAAATCATCAATTAATTGTGGATAATCACAATTTTGGGTTAATTTTCACTGATCACACCCAAGCCTGATTACCTCCAGACATGTTCAAGGAAGAAATCACTTCAACAGAATCTGTCCCAAAAAAAAAGTTAGACAAAAGGGTACTGGTCGCCAGCCAATCGCAGGGTACATGTAAACAAACAACCATTCGCGCTCTCATTCACACCTATTGGCAATTTGGAGTCTGCAATGGACCTATCATGCATGTTTTTGGGGATCTGGGAGAAAAACCAGAGTACGCAGAGAAAACCCACACAGGCATGGGTGGATTTGAACCCAGGCCCTCAGAACTGTGAGGCAGATGTGCGAACCAGTCGTTCAACATGCCGCCAAAATATAAAATAATATGCGAGATAAATTATTAATGTAAACAAAAAACATGTATTGTTTTTTTTAAATGTGTTTCTTATGTAAATACTCTTAATGATTTACTCAGCATAATAATGCAAAACTAAATTATTAGGAACAAAAATAATGATTTACAATTGAACATTTAAGGATTTGTAACTTTGAATTTTGTTCTTGTTGTGGTGGTGTCATGCATGATGCTGTAGCCACTGCAGGATCGGTCGCAACAGCTCCAGTAGAAACACTGGCATCTTCCTTTTTCAACGTTTCAGTTGCCTGTTTTTTCCCCTTCCCATTGCAATGATGGGTGGTAAACTCCTGTGGAAGTTATTTATGAGGCCTGCCCTGTACATCTTTTCGCATGCTCTAAACTCTGCCATAGAATCATCAACACAATCAAAATGTGTTCATATTTTCCTTCTTTTCCTGCTGTCACTTTTTTTTTTAACTATAATGTTGCTTCCCAGTGTTTGTTGTCTAGCCATGTAATACTCTAATTCCCTCGTCTCCCTCCCAGTGCGCAATGACAAATCACGAGCGTGCGGCGTGCACATGCAAGCGTGTGCGCTGCTCACCGTGCTGCGTGTAAGAGTCGCCCCTCCGCCTCTACTCTGTGCAACTGAAAAATCACGAGCGTGCACGGTGCACCGAAAGACCGAAGCTGTCTGCGTGTGCTGGTCTTACCAGCCGCCCCACCCACCTCTGCCCAATGCAACAGTGAGCGAGAGAAGGGGTCGGCCCGCCGGCTCCTGTCGTTAGCTTGAAAGAGGCGGCTCGATGAGCAGTTTCGTTCGCGACCGACACATCACTCATGTGAAAGACTCATTGACAGTTCTTGAAAACGCTTGAATTCAGTGATTAGGTTGAGGGGGCATTTACTATTTCCACACAGGCAACTTTGAATAGTTTTTTTCCCCTTAAATAAAATCACCATTTAAAAACAGCATTTCAAGTTCAATTGGGTTATATTTGTCTGATATTTACATTTGTTTGATGATGTTGAAGTGTGGAAACTTCGACGGCACTATATATGTCTAGTCTTTGTTAAATCTCTTTGAAGGAAATGCCACATTCACAGTACTGACAAGTTAATTCATATTGTAAAATGACTGTCTACTTTCAACAAAAAAATTCATTGCATCAGACCCTCTTGAACTGAGCCATGCATTACCAATCGTAATACCACTGAATCGAACAGAATCATTCCACTTGAAAATGAACCATCATTGAATCAAGTATCATGGTACATATCAGATCATCTTTTACTGCAGAGATGCACACCCCTAATATATATGTATGTGTGTATATATATATATATATATATGTGTATATATACACACACATATATATATATATATATATATATATATATATACGCCCTGCTTGCGTGGAGTTTGCATGTTCTCCCCGTGCCTGCGTGGCTTTTCTCCAGGCACTCCGCTTTCCTCCCACATCCCAAAAACATGCATGCTCGGTCGATTGACGACTCTAAATTGCCCGTAGGTGTGAATGTGACTGCAAATATATATATATATATATATATATAGAGAGAGAGAGAGAGAGAGAGAGAGAGAGAGAGAGAGAGTGAGAGAGAGAGAGAGAGAGAGAGAGAGAGAGAGAGAGTCCGACCCCTCTCGAGAGGACTTGTACCAGAGCCCAAGCTTCTGTAGCCGGGGATCGGATCGCAAAGGTCCCTGCCCTCGGCCACCGCCCAGCTCGCACTGCACCCGACCCCTATGGCCCCTCCCACAGGTGGTGAGCCCATGGGAAGTGTATATATATGTATTAATTATGATTTTAGTTATTAGCTTCATGTTTGTGCTTATTTATTCCTAAGACACAAGCGACACGTTGCCGCCAACTTACCTGCGACCTGACGGCATCCCTGTCACCTGCAGCCACGAATCATCCACAGGGGGCGGCATGGAGGTAGTGACGGTGGACGTGCTGATGTCACCGATAATGTTCAGACCTTCACGCAGCGCGTGGTACATCCTCAACATGTCATCACGGAGCTGAGCCTGACACATGAAGACAATAGAAGACAGTCGGGGGACACACACACACTGACACGGCAGTCCAGGACACACAATCGGATGCGGGACCACACAGCAGTCCAGGCTGCTCTTACCTGCTCCTGGGATTCCTCCATCAGAGTGTTTTGGTCAGTACACGAGTAAAGTTGAGCCAGCAGGTCGGCGTGGATGAAGTCCTTGGTCTGAAGAAAATCAACGACATCGACCGTGACATCACTTCCTGTGTGTGTTTGTGCGTGTGTGTCATACATTGTTAACCATCAGGTGCATGATGGTCTTGGGGACGAGGTCTCTGATGGTGCGATGGATAATTGACAGGTAAGAGTCCACCAGGCTCCTGACGATCTCCACCTGCCTCTCCAGCTGAGGATCCACACTATGGATTTGACCGTCGGTGTTGGACTCCTCCACCTCCACCTGTACCAACACGCACGCACGCACACAGAATAATATACTGTATTCACACACACACATACTGTGTGAAGAGTGGTACCTTGACTTACGAGTTTTTACAGTTACAGGCTTCCGCTTGGTTAACTTTTTGCTTTCTTATTTTCTTCTTTTTTTCTGTTGCCAAAATTAGAGAAATAAGTGGGTCTCGGGTACACCGCCGCAATAGTGAAAGAAAAATGAAGGCACTGTGATGCCCTGGCATGTGGGCAAGGAGTCAAACATAATAGTAGTGTGTTAAATCAAACTCTGCTGCGAACCGCTCCAGTGAGTGTTGGAGATCATGGCTTGTTGAAGCCAACAGAACCACATCATCTGCAAAATGCAGAGATGCAATACTGACGCCACCAAACCGAAGCCCATCTACGCATCTGCTGCGCCGAGAAATTCTGTCCATGAAAGTTTTGAACAGAATCAGGGACAAAGGGCAGCCTTGGCAGAGTCCAACCTTCACCGGAAACGAGTCCGATTTACTGCCGGCAATGCGGACCGAACTCTGGCACTGGTCGTACAGGAACCGAACAGCCCGTATCAGGGGGTTCGGTACCCCGTACTCCCGAAGGTCTCCCTACAGGACTCCCCTTGGGACACGGTCGAACGCCTTCTCCAAGTCCACGAAACACATGTAGACTGGTCGGGCGAACTCCTATGCACCCTCGAGGACCCTGCCGAACCAGACCCCCTCTACGCCTCGGCTGTGCCTAGAAATTCTGTCCATAAAAGTTAGAAACAGAATCGGCAACATGCATCCTCCGGGAAAATATTAAGTACATATTTTTCTGTTTTTATTGGCCATTTCTGAATTTGAAGTTCATTCATTCTGTGTTATAATCCCTAACATCGCGCCGTCGCTTAATACCATTAACATTAACATCCGTAAACTAATTAGATAATTGCGTTTCCTAATTAGTACAAGATGTACTAGCGGGGAGAGGATCTGTTGAGAAGAATGGGAGAAAATGTCCCAAAACAGGTGTGCCAAGCTTCTCGAGACATACCCAAGAAGACTTCAGGCTGTGATTGCTGCCAAAGGTGTGAATAGTTATGTACCTATTATGTTTAAATGTTAACATTTTCAACAAATTTGCACAACTGTCTGAAAATATTTTACTTTGTCATTATGGCATATTTTATGTAGATTTTTTAAAATGAAAACTATATTCAAAACAGCTTTAGAATAAGTCTTTAGCATAGCAAAATGTGGAAAAAGTGAAGGGGTGTGAAAACTTTCTGTAATTTATATATATATATATATATATATATATAAATCACAGTCAATTTACTGTGTATATTCCAAAACATATTTTTATACAATATACAAATCACACTCCAGTGGGTCATTAAAATCATCTCTATTATGAGATTTATTTTCTATTGACTCACCTTGTCTTTATCCTGTAAAACAAAAAATAAAATACATATGTTCAATGAAAAGAGAAATTAATATTCATCATCATCATCATCATCATCATCGAGGTGCTAATGAGGAGTACCACGCTGCGTTCAGGGTACACCCCAGCGCGAAGGAAAGATGCCTTCCAACTGTCCACGTCCTCCTGAGACTCACTGGCCAACTCCAGCTGACGGTAATCCTTGTACACATTCCTGAAACACACGCATGCACAAAGTATGTACATGCTATATGATGACACGCATACTGTAAATACTTACATTATATGCTCACAAATATACTGTATATCTTTTTTGATGTGAAGTGCATGAATACTTTATTAGTTTTGACTGAATTTCATTCTGTATGTTGAAAATTTCAATCTTAGAACAGCATGCTACGAAGGATGTTTGTGTGTGTTTATGTATGTGTGTATATGTATATATATATATATATATATATATGATGTGTATATATATATATATGATGTGTATATATATATATATATATATATATATATATATATATATATATATATAAAAATATATATGTATATATATATATATATAAATATATATGTATATATATACACATCATATATATATATATATATATATATATATGTGTGTATATATATATATATATATATATATATATGTGTATATATAGATATATATATGTGTATATATATATATATATATATATATATATATATATATATATATATATATATATATATATATATATATATATATGATGAAAAATACATATGGATTTAGGTTTCCTTTACCCAGACACGGGTCACTGGGGGGCCCCCTCTGGAGCCAGGCCTGGAGTTGGGGCTCGAAGGAGAGCGGCCGGTGGTCAGGTGCAGTGTGAGCTGGGCAGTGGCTTAAGGCAGGGACCTTGTCGATCTAATACCCGACGACGGAAGCTGGCTATAGGGACGTGCAATGTCACCTCTCTGGCAGGAAGGAGCCCAACCAGGTGTGTGAGCTCGAGAAGTTCCGACTAGATATAGTCGGACTCGCCTCCACATACAGCTTGGGCTCTGGTACCAGTCTTCTCGAGAGGGGTTGGACTGTCTTCCACTATGGAGTTGCCCACGGTGAGAGGTGCCGAGCAGGTGTGGGTATACGTATTGCTCCCCGGCGCGGTGCCTGTACGTTGGGGTTCACCCCGGTGGACGAGAGGGTAGCCTCCCTCCGCCTTCGGGTGGGGGGACGGGTCCTGAGTGTTGTTTGTGCCTATGCACCAAACAGCAGTTCAGAGTACCCACCCTTTTTGGAGTCATTGGAAGGGGTGCTGGAGAGCGCTCCCGCTGGGGATTCCATCGTTCTGCTGGGGGACTTCAATGCTCACGTAGGCAATGACATTGAGACCTGGAAGGGCATGATTGGAAGGATCAGAACCCGAGCGGTGTTCTGTTATTGGAGTTCTGTGCTCATCACGGCGGAGCTGTCAACTGATCACCACCTGGTGGTGAGTTGGCTCCGACGGTGGGGTAAGATGCCGGTCCGACGTGGAAGGCCCAAACGTATTGTGAGGGTCTGCTGGGAACATCTGGCGGAATCCCCTGTCAGAAGGAGTTTCAACTCCCACCTCCGACAGAACTTTGCTCATGTCCCGGGGGAGGCGGGGGACATTGAGTCCCAGTGGACCATGTTCCGCGCCTCCATTGCTGAGGCGGCCGACCGGAGCTGTGGCCGTAAGGTGGTCGGTGCCTGTCGTGGCGGCAATCCCTGAACCCGTTGGTGGACACCAACGGTGAGGGATGCCGTAAAACTGAAGGAGTCCTATCAGGCCTTTTTGGCCTGTGGGACTCGAGGGTGCACGGGAGTTCGCCCAACCAGTCTACATGTGTTTTGTGGACTTGGAGAAGGCGTTCGACCGTGTCCCTAGGGGAGTCCTGTGGGGGGTGCTTCTGGAGTATGGGGTACCGAACCCCCTGATACGGGTTGTTCGGTCCCTGTACGACCAGTGTCAGAGTTTGGTCCGCATTGCCGGTAGTAAATCGGACTAGTTTCTGGTGAGGTTTGGACTCAGCCAAGGCTGCCCTCTGTCCCCGATTCTGTTCATAACTTTTATGGACAGAATTTCAAGGCGCAGCCGAGGCATAGTATTGCATCTCTGCTTTTTGCAGATGATGTGGTTCTCTTGGCTTCATCAAGCCGTGGTCTCCAACTCTCACTGGAGTGGTTCGCAGCAGAGTGTGAAGCGGCTGGGATGGAAATCAGCACCTCCAAATCTGAGACCATGGTCCTCAGTCGGAAAAGGCTGGCGTGCCCTCTCCAGGTCTGGGATGAGATCCTGCTAAGTCGAAAGGCGAAGCTCTCAATTTACCAGTCAATCTACGTTCCTACCATCACCTATGGTCACGAGCTGAACAAGATCCTGAATACAAGCGGCCGAAATGAGTTTCCTGCGCAGGGTGTCCGGGCTCTCCCTTAGAGATAGGGAGAGAAGCTCGGTCATCCACGAGGAGCTCACAATAGAGCCTCTGCTCCTCCACATTGAGAGGAGCCAGATGAGGTGACTGGGGCATCTGATTCAGATGCCACCCGGACGCCTCCTTAGTGAGGTGTTCCGGGCACGTCCCACTGGGAGGAGGCCCCGGGGACGACCCAGGACACGCTGGAGAGACGATGTCTCCCAGCTGGCCTCGGAACGCCTCGGGATTCTCCCGGAAGAGCTGGATGAAGTGGCTGGGGAGAGGGAAGTCTGGGCGTCCCTGCTGAAGCTACTGCCACCGTGACACCACATCGGATAAGCGGAAGAAAATGGATGGATGGTTGGATATATATCTACTGTGTGTGTGTGTGTATACACGCTGTACCTGTGCTCAGTGTTGAAGAGAGCAAAAATGTGCTTGCTGGACATGAAACTCTTCTCAATATCTTTGAGCTTCAGGCGATCAACCGTTAGCATGTACTTCTTGTCCTTCTCCTGCAGGGGGCATTACAACATCAAAATGCTCTTGAAAACGTCATAATTAAACAATTATTATATGTTCAGAACAAATGTCGTCTGTTGAGCATGGGCATCCATTTTTCGACAGATCAATAAACATACTGGCAACATATTTTTAAAAAGTACACCGCATTTGTATTATTAAGCTTCAGTACCAATTTAGATGTACAGTAGCCCCTCGCTATATCGCGGTTCACCTTTCGCGGCCTCGCTATATTGCAGATTTTTTTGACAGTGCAATTTTGCATGCTTTTTTTTCTGCGTACAAGGCCTCGTTGTATTCTGCATCCTGATTGGCTACGGTACCGTAGACCAATTTGAATGCATCTCCTCCATGCCATGTCTCCTGTACAGCACAGAATGCGTTCGGCTTGCTCAATTTAAATTAGTGTTCGATTGCGAGCAGTGTGACTCTAAAGTTTCCCCCCAGACATAACCAACAATGTCGACGAAACCGACAAGGGCACCTGCGGTTGCACCCAAAAGGCAAAGGAAGGCGCTAACTATCGAAGGTGGCATGTCTGTTCATAAGAAGCTTCTCGCCCAGAAGAAAAAAGAGGGGCAACGACTACCTATAACTGTGTTCTTCTCTCGGGAAAAGACCCCCAGGAAGAAGAGGGACGCTCAGAGGAAGCGTTAAATACACGCGAGGCAAAATGAATCATTTCTTATGTTTCCAACCTCATATGTTGGTCATTCAAATTGAATTCGTTATTTAGAAAAATTTGAATCATTATTTGTCAGAAAATGTTTACATTTTTATTTCGGAAACAAATGTTTGGGCTTTAAAACAGGTTTTGACCTTTGTTTCGTTAATAATAATAATATTAACAATAATAATGTACTTATTTTTCTTACAAAGCTTTGAATTTTGAGGGTGTTTAAACAAGAGAGAAAGGTGAGAAAATGTTATTGGTGAGGTTTACACCCTTAAAACACAGTATAATGATTGTAAAAAATCAAGTTTCCTACTTGGTGGATTTCACCCATCGCAGGTAACCCCCGTGATAAACAAGGGAACACAGTACTCTATATTTTCACAGCCATCGCCGATTGTTGTGTGTCCCTTTCTTTAATAATGTTGAAGGGGACATGAATCGCTATGAGTATTCTGTGAATAAATTATTAACACAGTGAAGCCCCGTTCATCGTGGGGGATTTGATAAATTCCTCGTGTGTTTTTTGGACATACTTGGCAAATAAAGATGAGTCTGATTCTGATTCTGATATTATCCAGACCCCCAAGCAATGTGTGCAAAAAAACCTGTACGTATCAGTGACAAATGACTTAGTCAACTCGCTTGAAAAGAAACTCCACTGTGCGGCCCTTTTATTGACTTATCAAAAGCATTTGATTCAGTACTCCATACATTCCAGAAAGAGGGACTTACGAGCATTGGTTTCTCTCATCATACCGTTGGCTACTTTAGTGATTACCTTTCTCACAGAACACAATGTGCACAGGCAGACGGTAGCACATCCACTTCTCTTACTGTAACGAATGGTGTTCCTCAGGGTTAGGTCCTTGGACCAATCCTTTTCATCCTCTTCATCAATAACGTTGATTGCAATATCGCAAAGGCGAATTTCCATCTTTAGGGTGATGATACAGTGATGTACTGTTCAACACCCACACCTCAGATGGCCCTTTAAAGTTATTCTCAAAATCAAAGTCGCAGAACCTGCCATCAATTACCACAGTGGATGGTTCACAGATCGAGTCTGTAGATCAATATAAAAACATTGTTTTTTTTAATTGATGACTCGTTGTCTATTTCACATTGACGTATGCGGGAAAGACTCATGAGAAACGATCGTTATAAGACACTGATTTTCCAAACCGACAAGTAGATGATGCAGTCACAGAAATTTTTTTTTGACCACCCTTGTTTCTTCACTTTTGTTAGTTTTTAATGCGTGATACAACAAAAGGTACATTTGTGTCATGGGTGTGTGTTCCAGTTTTTGTCTTCCCCCTGTTTCACACACACCTGCTCCTGACAGCATCTTCACCACCTGTGCCTCGTTCACCCTAATGACCCCTTGCATTTAACCTCGTGTCTCATTCCCTCTCGTCGCCAGTTCGTTGTACCTTGTCGTCGCGTTGCAGCATTCCTTGTTTCCACGTCACAGACTCCCAAGTAAGACTAGATGCTGTTCCGATTATTGACCTCGCCTTTTTGCCTCATGTTTTTGGATACTGTTGCCTTTTTTGGATTGCCGGCCTGTGTACCAACCTCTGCCCGTATATTAAACCTCTCTTTTTGGAAACTGTCCTTTTGTTTTGGAGTCGTGCATTTTTGGGGCCTATCCTCTGTTCCGTTCATGACACATTTGTTTGGAAATATAGAATGAAATAGCTCAGAATAGGATAATTTAAGATCTGGTATCCCTCAATTTTCCATGGTTTTCTTGATATTAACCAAAATCACTGGGAATATAATTCATAAAATAATGCAGCCCTATGGGGGGCACAAATCAGTGCAAACTGTAGGCCGAACCCTATGGGGGCACAACCCAGTGCAAACTGTAGGCCGGTCCCAAGCCCGGATAAATGCAGAGGGTTGCGTCAGGAAGGGCATCCGGCTTCAAACTTTGCCAAACAAATATGAGCGTTCATCCAAAGAATTCCATACCGGATCGGTCGTGGCCCGGGTTAACAACGTCCGCCACCGGCGCCGTCAACCTGTGGGGCGCCGTTGCAAATTCAGCTACTGTGGGTCAAAGTCAAAGAAGAAGAAGAAGAGGTGGAAAGCGGGTTCTTCAGCAGAAAGGGAAGAGGAAAGCACAGAGCCTAGAACTGAATGTGGGGACTTTGAATGTTGGGACTATGACAAGAAAATCTCGGGAGTTCGTTGACATGATGATGAGGAGACAGGTTGATATATTGTGTGTCCAGCAGACCGGGTGGAAAGGCAGTAAGGCGAGAAGTTTAGGGGCAGGGTTGAAATTATTCGACCATGGTGTAGATGGAAGAGAAATGGAGTCGGGGTTATTTTAAAAGAAGAGTTGGCTAAAAATGTCTTGGAGGTGAAAAGAGTATCAGATCGAGTGATGAGGCTGAAATTTGAAATTGAGGGTGTTATGTATAATGTGATTAGCGGCTATGCCACACAGGTAGGACGTGACCTAGAGGTGAAAGAGAAATTGTGGAAGGAACTAGATGAAGTAGTTCTGAGCATCCCAGACAGAGAGAGAGTCGTGATTTGGGCAGATTGTAAGGGACAAGTTGGTGAAGGTAATAGGGGTGATGAAGAAGTGATGGGTAAATACGACATCCAGGAAAGGAACTTGGAGGGACAGATGGTGGTAGACTTTGCAACAAGGATGCAAATGGCTGTAGTGAACACCTTTTGCCAGAAGAGGCATGAACATAGGGCGGAGGTAGAAGCACGCAGGTGGATTACATCTTGTGCAGACGATGTCATCTGAAGGAGGTTACCGACTGTAAGGTTGTGGTAGGGGAGAGTGTGGCTAGACAGCATAGGATGCTGGTGTGTAAAATATCTCTGGTGGTGGGGAGGAAGATTAGGAAGACAAAGGCAGAGCAGAGAACCATGTGGTGGAAGCTGAGACAGGACGAGTGTTGTGCGGCTTTTCGGGAAGAGGTGAGACAGGCTCTCGGTGGACAGGAGGAGCTTCCAGAAGACTGGACCGCTGCAGCCAAGGTGATCGGAGAGGCAGGCAGGAGAGTCGTTGGTGTATCTTCTGGCAGGAAAGGAGAGAAGGAGACTTGGTGGTGGAACCTCACAGTACAGGAAATCATACAAGGAAAAAGGTTAGCTAAGAAGAAGTGGGACACTGAGAGGACCGAGGAGAGGCGAAAGGAATACATTGAGATGCGACACAGGGCAAAGGTAGAGGTGGCAAAGGCCAAACAAGAGGCATATGAGGACGTGTATGGCAGGTTGGACACTAAAGAAGGAGAAAAGGAACTATACAGGCTGGCCACACAGAGGGATAGAAATGGGAAGGATGTGCAGCAGCTTAGGGTGATTAAGGATAGAGATGGAAATATGTCGACTGGTGCCAGGAGTGTGCTAGCTAGATGGAAAGAATACTTCGAGGAGTTGATGAATGAGGAAAATGAGAGAGAAGGGAGAGTAGAAGAGGCAAGTGTGGTGGACTAGGAAGTGGCAATGATTACTAAGGGGGAAGTTAGAAAGGCATTAAAGAGGATGAAAAATGGAAAGGGAGTTGGTCCTGATGACATTCCCGTGGAGGTAAGGAAGCATCTAGCAGAAGTGGCTGTGGAGTTTTTGACCAGCTTGTTCAATAGAATTCTAGTGCGTGAGAAGATGCCTGAGGAATGGAGGAAAAGTGTACTGGTGCCCATAAGAACAAAGGTGAGAAGGTCAGAAGGAGCTACATTGTGTCTTTGTAGATCTAGAGAAAGTAACCAGAGAGGAACTGTGGTACTGCATGCGGAAGTCTGCAGTGGCGGAGGAGTATGTTAGAATAATACAGGACATGTACGAGGGCAGCAGAACAGCGGTGAGGTGTGCTGTAGGTGTGACAGACGAATTTAAGGTGGAGGTGGGACTGCATCAGGGATCAGCCCTGAGCCCCTTCCTTTTTGCAGTGGTGATGGATAGGCTGACAGATGAGGTTAGACTGGAATCCCCGTCGACCGTGATGTTCGCAGATGACATTGTGATCTGCAGTGAAAGCAGGGAGCAGCTGGAGGAACAGTTAGAAAGATGGAGGCATGCACTGGAAAGCAGAGGAATGAAGATTAGCCGAAGTAAAACGGAATATATGTGCATGAATGAGAGGGGTGGTGGGGGAAGAATGAGGCTACAGGGAGAAGAGATAGCAAGGGTGGAGGACTTGAAATACTTGGGGTCAACCGTCCAGAGCAATGGTGAGTGTGGTCACGAAGTGAAGAAACGGGCCCAAGCTGGTTGGAACGGGTGGAGGAAGGTGTCAGGTGTGTTATGTGACACAAGAGTCTCTGCTGGGATGAAGGGCAAAGTTTAGAAAACAGTGGTGAGGCCGGCCGTGATGGACGGATTAGAGACAACAGGAAGCAGAGCTGGAGGTGGCGGAAATGAAGATGTTGAGGTTCGCTCTCGGAGTGACCGGGTTGGATCAAATTAGAAATGAGCTCATCAGAGGGACAGCCAAGGTTAGATGTTTCAAAGAAGTTTGAGAGAGCAGACTTCAATGGTTTGGACACGTCCAGAGGAGAAATAGTGAGTATATTGGTCGGAGGATGATGAGGATGGAGCTGCCAGGCAAGAGAGCGAGAGGAAGAGCAAAGAGAAGGTTGATGGATGTCGTGAGGGAAGACATGAGGGCCGTCGGTGTTGGAGAGGAGGATGCAGGAGATGGGCTTCCATGGAAAAGGATGACGCGCTGTGGCGACCCCTAACGGGACAAGCCCAAAGGAAAAGAAGAAGACGGGGAATATAATTAAGCTGAAGCATGTCAAATAGGACATCAAGTATTATTGAATCAGCTGCAGTTTGTCGTGTTCATTTTATTCTTCAGGTAATATTAGTAATTGCTTTAAGAACAGCAGGCATTTAAATGGACAAAATATTAAGAAACAAAGTGGTCTAATCCTTTTATCCGTGACTGTATGTTCCACAAAGAAATCTGCGATATAGCAGGACACACTGGATTATGGTGATTCGTGTGTGTGCGCGTGTGTGTGAGTATGTGTGCATGCAAGCATGCGTGTCTTACCTCGTCGTCTTTATACCAAGACAAATTCTCAGCGGTCAAAACAAACCAGTACTCTTTGGCCCCTCCCTTCATGATGCCAATGTTGTTGATGGTCAACCAGCCTTTCCGAATCACCTGTTAATTCATTTGTGAGGTGAGTCTCGATGTCATCGGCGACACGAACACATCAGCAGACAACGTGACGGACTCACTGCTCACCATGATCTCATCCTGGCAACACAAAGCAGAGCAGAGAGAAGAATGAACGAATGAATAAACTAACGAACAAACAAATGACTTCGCCCACATGCAGGTCACGTGTGAAAACTCACCTGATTGGCGCTCGCTTTCTTCTTGTTCATCTGGCTGCTCTTCTGCTGAGCACTAGGGAGCAAATACACAGTATGTGAACCCATTGAATAGTTTTGATATTGCTGATGTTTTACCATGATTTTCTGATTTTATCATCACCCATTTTTATATATGAAATGTCAGATAATATATCAACGTTTACCCATATAAAGCTGATTCTGATTCTGGTGATTCGGATCAATTGTGGGACTTGTTTACGTAGCCCAAAAACAAAACAAAAAACATGGAATGTATATGTGCAAAAGTGAACCCCAGCTGCAATGTTGAAGTCAAGCATTTGAGCAGACCAATGAAATGAAACATCCGTGGGAAAGAATTTGGCATGCATTATTTAACAAAGAAAAGAAGCTGACTCAAACACTGTGCCCCCATCCAAATCAACAATAACGAGAGCAAAGGAGATATCCGAGCACCTTAAGAAGAGGTTAGTGACAGCAATCGGTCCGGGGAGGGCTATGAGACCATTCTCACCGACCTTCAACATGACAGCAACTCTGCTTAGAAGTAGACTCCCATCACAGATATCACCAGAAAATCTTTAAATCAGGTAAAGGCTGACCCACTCATCACCCATTGAGAGTTGTAGATCTCTCTGGTAGCAGCAGGGACAAATGTGCATATGTCTACAATCAGACAAAAATCGAATAGCCATGACATTCATGGGATGCTTGCTAGAAGGAAGCCTCCTCTGCTATCAAAAAAGTAACAAAGCTGCCTGATTTAACTTTGCCAGAGAGCACTTGAACAAGCCAGATACTTTCTGGAAGTCCATTCTTTGGGCAGATGAGTCCAAATCGAATAATTTGACCATAATCAAACCCATCATGTTTGGAGCAAAGCCAACACTGCATATGAGGGAGGGGGTGTCAATAAAGCATGTTGTTGGACATGTGAAGGCCTGGGGCTCCTTCTCTGTTTCTGGACCAAGACAACTGCATATTATTCAAGGAACTGCAGGCATAGCAACAAATACTTGACCAGCATCTCCTGTTATCAGTTAATAAGTTAAAGCTGAAACTGAAATGGATTTTGCAACAAGAGAATGACCTAAAGCATTCCAGAAAAATAAAGTATAGGCCTTCAGAGAAAGAGGATTCATACTTTGGGTCAACCTGGATTAGATTTTAGATTAAATAAGGACGTTAATCCACTTGAAATGTTGTGGTGAGACCTGAAAAAATTGGTACACATGTGATGTGATGTGACTGCAACGGACAATCAAAACTGCTGAAAGGATTGTCGGTACCCGCCTACCCACCCTTGAGGACTTGCACGCTGCCAGAACTAAGACAAGAGCGTGCCAAATCCTCTCGGACCCTCCGCATCCCGGTCACCGGCTCTTCCGGCTCCTTCCCTCAGGTTGCCGCTACCGATCAATGCAAACTAGAACTAGCAGACATTCCGACAGCTTCTTCCCTCTTGCCATCAACTTCTTAAACAGCTAACCTACAATTCTATTGCAACATGCTGGCAATTTTTTTGACTTGTGTTCGTTGTCACATTTCTGTCGGGCCAATTATACATTACTGGTCCACTCACTGTAGTAGTCTCGCCACGCTGCACTATTTGCATATCTGTCGTTGACCAATATTGGCCACTCATGCCAGAGTAGCATCTGCTCCATTTGTACACTGACTGAGGAGTATCTGCAAGATTTGCACAATCAACATTGTACTCGTCACTTTAAACCGCATCCACTCCTTGAAGTCTCGGCGCCCTTTGCTCAATGCTCATTGCACCGGACTATTGCAATATTAGTCATGCGAACTGCTCTACGTGCTAGAGGACTCTCCATCTTTTTGCACAATTGTAAAAAAAAATAAAAAATAATGTACCGGCATTACCAGATAACTATTAACCCTTTATTGCTCAGTGACTGTTTTTTTTTGTCAATGTATTTATGTCTCCAAAGTGTTCTCTGTCAATTGACTGTCTGTTGTCGTACTCGAGCGGCTCCAACGACCGGAGACAAATTCCTTGTGTGTTTTTTGGACATACTTGGCAAATAAAGATGATTCTGATTCGGATGTCTCTCCAACCTCTTTCAACTGGCAGAGTTGTGCAAGGAAGAGTGGGCAAATGACTTACTGATCATTGAGGTTGAGCATTGTTTTCCAAAGTTAAAGCAGATGTTTGCAAATGTCTTATTTTGAAAAAATAAGAGATAGCAGATAATCAGTCTGCTTTCATGGAGGACAACAGAAATCGGCCAATCGCTGGCTGTGGATCAGTAGGTAGAGCAGGTCGTGCAGTGACCGAAGGGTCACTGGTTCGAATCCCGGCTACGACTGTCCTCGTGTCGAAGTGTCCTTGGGCAAGACACTGAACCCTAATTTGCTCCCAGTGGGCCTGGCAGCGCATTGCATGGCAGCAGTCGCCCACTGGTGTATGAATGTGTGTGTGAGCGGGTGAATGTGAGGCTTTGGACACTGTGATAGTCTCGATAAAGCCTTATATAAGTGCAGTCCATTTATCATTTACCATTTAAAGTGTCCAAGATTTTCCAAATGGATTTCTATGGCATTCACATGTCTGAGAAGTCGACGCTCCTGCAATTACAGCCAGCCTCAGACTTCAGTGAGTCCCTGCCTCTTAAATCGTGGTGCGACCTTGTGCTGGTAATGCTCAGTGGTTGTGTAAGAATTCATTATGGGGAAAATCGGCATACCTTGCAAGTACGCAAACCAGGCACATCAAAAAAAGACACAAACGGAAGAATATGGCCCAATGTCATCAAAAATCAATTGCTTACTTTGCAAAACCGATGAAGTCTTCATGGTTTGTGTTGATGTACGCCAACTCAATGTCCACCAGCAGCAGAACCTGATGTACACACACACACACACACGCATGCGAAGACGGGTAAAGCTCACTTTATGAACATACCCTTTGAGCTGCCACCGGTCTTTGTAACTTCAACTGGCAGCATGGATGAATATATGGACAGTGTCACATCCTACATCAGTTTCAGTGAAGATATGTGTGTACCAAAAAAGACATTTTGCACGTTCAATAACAACAAGCTGTGGTTCACTGCCAAACTTCAGCAACTTTGCCACGCGAAAGACGAGGCCTATCGAAGTGGGGAAAGAGGCCTGTACAATCCCAGTAGAAACCAGCTGACAAAAGAAATTAACATCACAAAGATAAATTATGCAGAAAAGCTGGAAAACGTTTGCTGCTAATGACTCTAAATCAGTCTGGCGAGGATTAAAATTGCTAAAAAATTAAAATCCACCCGTCCGCCCTCTCCCCCCCAGAACAATAACCGAGGTGGTTAAAAAGTTCCTCGGTGGCAAGGCCCCAGGGGTGGATGAAATTCGTCCGGAGTTCCTAAAGGCTCTGGATGTTGTGGGGCTGTCCTGGTTGACACGCCTCTGCAACATCGCGTGGACATCGGGGACAGTGCCCCTGGATTGGCAGACTGGGGTGGTGGTCCCCCTTTTTAAGAAGGGGGAGCGGAGGGTGTGTTCCAACTACAGGGGGATCACACTGCTCAGCCTCCCTGGTAAGGTCCATTCAGGGATGCTGGAGAGGAGGGTCCGTCGGGCAGTCGAATCTCAGATCCAGGAGGAGCAGTGTGGTTTTCGTCTTAGCCGTGGAACAGTGGACCAGCTCTACAGCCTTGGCAGGGTCCTCGAGGGTGCATGGGAGTTCGCCCAACCAGTCTACATGTGTTTTGTGGACTTTGAGAAGGCGTTCGACCGTGTCCCTCGGGGAGTCCTGTGGGGGGGTGCTTCGGGAGTATGGGGTACCGAACCCCCTGAGACGGGCTGTTCGGTCCCTGTACGACCGGAGTCAGAGTTTGGTCCGCATATCCGGCAGTAAGTCGGACTTGTTCCCGCTGAGGGTTGGACTCCGCCAAGGCTGCCCTTTGTCACCCATTCTGTTCATAACTTTTATGGACAGAATTTCAAGGCGCAGCCGAGACGTAGAGGGGGTCCGGTTTGATGGCCTCAGTATTGCATCTCTGCTTTTTGCAGATGATGTTTGTTCTGTTGGCTTCATCAAGCCGTGATCTCCAACTCTCACCGGAGAGGTTTGCAGCCGAGTGTGAAGCGGCTGGGATGAGAATCAGCACCTCCAAATCTGAGACCGTGGTCCTCAGCCGGAAAAGGGTGGCGTGCCCTCTCCAGGTCTGGGATGAGATCCTGCCCCAAGTGGAGGAGTTCAAGTATCTTGGGGTCTTGTTCACGAGTGAGGGAAGGATGGAACGGGAGATCGACAGGCGGATCGTCTGCAGTGAGGCGGACTTTGTATCGGTCCGTTGTGGTAAAGAAGGAGCTAAGCCGAAATTTACCGGTCGATCTTCGTTCCTACCCTCACCTATGGTCACGAGCGGTGGGTCATGACCGAAAGAACGAGATCCCGGATACAAGCGGCCGAAATGAGTTTCAGCCACAGGGTGTCCGGGCTCTCCCTTAGAGATAGGGTGAGACGCTCGGTCATCTGGGAGGATCTCAGAGTAGAACCGCTGCTCCTTCACATCTAGATGAGCCAGATGAGGTGGTTGGGGCATCTGATTCGGATGGCTCCCGGACGCCTCCCTGGTGAGGTGTTCCGGGCACGTCCCACCGGGAGGAGACCCCGGGGACGACCCATGACACGGCGGAGAGACTACGTCGTTCGGCTGGCCTGGGAACGCCTCGGGATCCCCCCGGAAGAGATGGATGAAGTGGCAGGGGAGAGGAAAGTCTGGGCGTCCCTGCTAAAGCTACTGCCCCCGCAATCCGACCTCAGATAAGCGGTAGAAAATGGATGGATGGATGGATGGATGGATGGACAACGTCCCATCTTCATTGGATTTGGGGTTGTATAGAAGTGCGTGCGTGTGTGCATGGTGGGGCTTACTTTAACAAGTTCGAAGGGATAGCGTTTGTGAACGATGCCATTGATCTTGGCTCCTCCTGAAAGCTCGCTCGTGTCCACCTGATCTCCACAACCTTCGTTCAACCTTAGTTCATGCATTTGTTCCATCTTGCCTTTATTATTGTAACGTGTTGCTTTCTGGTATTAAAAGCCTTCAGCTCGTACAAAATGCTACAGCAAGACGATCTTTGTCAATAGGGTTAGTTCCACACACATTGCCGTTTAGTTCATAGGTTTGATGTTGATACTGGTTATCAAGAAACCTGTGTCAAATGTTCACTTTAGTCTATGCTGCGGGCTGCTAAGAAAATGGATGTTCATCATTTTGACACCCCTTATTTAAACCATGCCAACTTTTTTGACCCCACCCCCTAAAAGAATCAGAATTGAGAATCGTTTGGAAACCTAATCGAAATGAGGAGCTGGAATCGCTCAAATTCAAATGATGCCCAACCCTAACGGACAGCCAGTTAGACAGACGGACAAGAAGACAGACGGGTGAAGCGGACCTGCCCTTTCGTGCGACTTTCTCTGTCACGGATGTGCTGAGTGACGATTCTTTCCATCTCTTCCCGCAGCAACGGATACTGAGCCAACTGGAACAAACAAATGTTAGCCTATGCTATGACAAGCCACTGGATACTACAGTGTAGTAATAGATGCAGCGGTACAGTACTGTGTAGTAATATCATAATCTCATATTATAGTACAAGTAGTAGTGGCATGTGGAGGGTTATGTTACCTTGAGGCCACAAAGTCTGACAGTGTTCACAAGCTCATTGATGACTAAGTCGATGCACTTGTGACAAGGTTCTTTAATTTGACTCATCTGACGCTTGACTATGGTCTCAAACGCCATGTCGGGTGTGAAAAGACCTGTCCTGGACACATACAGAACTGTTACACACGCACGCAAGTAGGCCCGCACAGACACACGGAGCCACCTGATGCCGTGAATGTTCTTGATCGCGAAGCTGATCTCTTTGCGAAGAGTCTTCTCGTCACTCTCCAACTGCACAAACAAACACACACATACAACAGTACAGATGGCAAAAGCATAAGCATAATATTTTAAGGGTTTATGCAATTTGACTTGACTTGACTTCTCCTCACTAGGTGAGCCTATCGTTTAGTTATTAATGCTTTACTTTGCACAGACGGGTGGGAACTAAAATTTCATTGTGCATGTTACAATGACAATAAAGGTATTTTACTCCATTCTGTACGTGTGTGACACGTGTGCATGTTTACTTTAACGAGTTCGAAAGGGAAGCGTTCGTGAAAGATGCGATTGATCTTGGCTCCTCCTGAGAGCTCGCTCGTGTCCACCTGATCTCCACAACCTTCGATTCGCTTCTCAAAGTCCACCGCAAACTGCTGCACCATCCTGATGCAAAAGACGCACACACATTTGCACATCATGAATAAAACATTGTCACATGCACACCCAAGCCAGTTTGAAATGTTGACAGTGAAATATTGGACAAGAAATAAAGTGTTGATGATCAACCTGGCCCTCTCTTGACCTTGGAAGTGGGTGCGTGCGTGCGTGTACGTGTGTGTGTGTGCGTGTGCGCGTGCACTGACTGCAGCAAGGCCTTGGTCTTGCGAGCGGGGTCGTCTGGGTTGAAGTTCTTGTATTCTGCGACTTCCTTCTCAATGTGCAGCAGCTGCTTCTGAAGTTTGCTGCGTAAGGCGGGCAGCGTGTCTCGGATGTGATTGGTCAGTTGCTGCGGTGACGCGGCCGGAAGCACAATGTCGAGTCAAACAGGAAGCCAGAAAGGAAGTCAGAAGCGAGGGAACCGTGTGCGCCCGGACCTGGTTGAGAAGTTTCTGCAGGTAGGCGGTCCCCATCCGCTCGGCCAGGTGTCGGTAGGCCGCGTGGGACGAGAAAAACGTTCTCTCCGCCTGCAGCGCCGCCGTTATGTCTTTACGGCCGTCGATATCCTTCTGACTGCGGTTCACCACGCCGACGTAACCTGCTCGCGAATTGTCAACGAAACGCAACAGTTCAAATGACACGATACGTGCACGGGCCACGATGTCTGACACTCAACTGGGAGTCAGGAAGCAAACACAGCAGACCGGAAGGCCACTGGGAAAAAGGTGAGTGGGGCAAGGAGCCGATTGGCTGTTGTACCTCTGCGAAGGGGCAGCAGTTTATTCTCCAGGATGTCTCTGGCGTCGGTTCCTTCGTCCATCAGGTCCAGTTTGGTGACCACACCGATGGTTCTGAGACCTGTGCTCACACACGCGCGCACACAAACATGCACACAACGAGAAAGTCAAGCACTGGCATGCGTGCAAGTACTGTAGAGAACGAGCAAGGAGACGACACGGCGGGCCCAGGGCGACCTTGGGGGTCCACCTCCTTGGCGACCTTGAGGGCGTCGGAGTTGGCGAGGTCGGAGTTGGCGGGAGAGACGGCCAACAGGAGGCAGTTGTCCTTGGTGACAAACTGCATGAGCATGTCTCGGATCTGCTGCTCGATGTCCGCCGGCTGGTCGCCCACCGGAACCTTGGTCATCCCGGGAAGATCCACCAGCGTCAGGTTCAACACTACGAAAACACAAACACGCAACAACATCAGAATCAGAATCAGAATCATCTTTATTTGCCAAGTATGTCCAAAAAACACACAAGCGATTTGTCTCCGGTAGTCGGAGCCGCTCGAGGACGACAACAGACGGTCGATTGACACGGAACACTTTTGCAGACATCAAGAGATTGAGAAAAAAAACAGTCACACAACACACAACAGCATACTAACATGCAACAACATGCTAACACACAACAGGTTTACCTCCAACAACACGTTAACAGGCAACAGCACGTTAACATGCAGCAGGATGCTTCCATGTACCATGGGTTAGGGTTAGGGTTGTTCCATGTTAAGGCGCAACAGCATGCGAACACACAACAAAATGTTAACACGCTAAGGTTTTAACACGCAACAGCATGCTAACATGCAAATTCAATGTCAAATCATGCTAACATCTTGTCAAAAACATAATCTTGTGATTGTGCTTTTTTTAATGTTAAGAATGAAACACATACTCGCAACCATCAAACAACTAGGTGCTCAGATAAAACCACCAGAGGTGCAACAACTAATCTAATTTAAAATAATCGAAAAGTATTTCGATAATAGACTTTGTTTCATTGAAAATGGTCCAAATCCTTTCATCCTCTTCGCTCTCAACCAAATGGTAAATGTAGTGCACTTGTATAGCGCTTTATCTCCACCATCACAGAAGGCCTCACCTCACGTTCACCCACTCACACACACACACTCATTCATACACCGGTGGGCGGCTGCTGCCGTGCGAGGCGCTGCCAGGCCCACTGGGAGCAAATGAAGGGTCAGCGTCTTGCCCGAGGACACTTCGACAGTTCGGGATTCGAACCAGTGACCGACGACCTGCTCTACCTACTGATCCACAGCCGCGGATTCACATTTCTCTTTTCCTCCATGAAAGCAGACCGATTATCTTTGTGTTTTTTTCAAAATAAGACATTTGCAAACATCTGCTGTAACTTTGGAAAACAATGATCAACCTCAATGATCAAACCAGATCACTTCATCTTTAATTGGGCATTTTCCGCAGTGGCATTTTGAAATCATGTCCTGGTTTTGAATTACGGGACGGAAGTCATGAAAAAATAGCTAAGTGTTTAATTAAACGATCTTCCGTCGCAGATAGCAGATGTGTACTGATGCTGTGTTTGCATGGGACGCAAACTTTCGTATTCACGAGACGTGATTACATATAAAGGCAATGCTATAATGCACGAATAGGCGCAAATTTGTGCATTTGACGCAATGAGAGTCACGCGATTCATCGAAAAATAATGAATTGATGATTAAAATGATCCATAAAAACGGCACAATCAGTCTTGTTCATTTGTTCTGATTGTTTTCTGTTCACATTTTTAGGATGGATTTATTCAAAGACTTTTATTCACCTTCAAATGTTTCCAATATTCCACATACACATCATCGCGTTTGTGTGTGTTTGTGCGTTACCGTTGGGAGAGTAGACGCGCAGGTTGATGGGAACCGGACTGATTCCTTTGTTTTGTCCCGTCACTCGATCGGTTTCCGCTTCAATTTCCTGACGAACTTCTTCAAAGTCGGCGAACTTTTTTCCTTTGCAGTGCAGGAATTCAGCAAACTCTGGCAAAATCACGTCAATGTCAGCATTATCAACGGCACACTTTATTCATGTGTGTGTGTGGGCAGCGGGGGTTAATAATCAGGTGGCTGTCTGCTTCAAATGCATCCATCCATTTTCTAAAAATGGCGCAACACATGGAGACAAACAAGCATTGTCGCGCAGCAAATTTGAAAACACGAATTTAACAACCTCCGAGTTTAAATCAACACTTGCCGAGAGTTGATATGGCAACCACTGCTTCAGAGTTAAATCAACCCTTTGAAAAGAGTTAACATGATTCACACCGTGACAGTGACTAAACAACTCAGATAGTGTCAAATACGAACACCATATTGGATGAGTTACCGTTATTAACGCGACGAAAGAGTGATTTATTTTGTCTGATAGTGTAGAATATTGACACCAAAAGGAAAGAGCTATCATTATTAACATTATGAAAGTTGGACTTAAGAACACTGAGTAAAAATATTGATTGATTCTTATTTTCCTATAGTTACAAATGGGCACCGCAAAGCATGCTGGGAGTAGCAAGGCTTTCAGTGTTGTTCTAACATATACAGTATTCTTCTCATACTACTGATCTCCACAGTATCAATTCATAATTATTTTTGTTTGTTTAAACTGAATTTACTAGGTGAAAATAAAGGAGTAGGAAAACGGCGCTGACTCGTCTCTCTCAAACTGAAGAAGTGCAGGTGCAAAGGTGGAACTTAATTACATCACTGAAGAGTTAATCGAACACCATGTGATCAACTCTGTGAAATAACCCCTACTCTGGACATCATTTCAATCCGAAAAATTATTCAATGTTCAAATTACACTTTGGGAGTTCAAATCACCTCCGAAAAATGTTACCCTGAATTTTCTAACACCCCAAGATTTGCTGTGCGCCTCAGGAAAATGTAGAGTTTAACATGCTAGTGGAAGGCTGCAGTGCAGATTCGAACCTAGAAACTGCGGTGCAGACGTGCCAACCACTATTTCACCGTGCATCAGCTCAAAATGTATTCAAATTAAAAAAATGTTCACCTGTCGGGCAGTTGATGAGTTGCAGCACTAGGGGGCGCCGAGTGACAATACCTGAACCCCGCGGGAGGAAATCTCTGGTGGGGAAACATTGGACATATATATATATATATATATATATATAGATATAGATAGATATATATAGATATAGATATATATAGATATAGAGGTATATATTACAACATTGAATGCGTCATATTACCTTTGGGTTATATTACCGTTAGGTTAGACATTTATATATGGTTCAGTTATATTTCAATTCACGAACACTTACATAATTCTCAACACTCATTCTCAACCGATAATTATAACGGTAATGAAAAATGCACTCAAAAGAAAACGGAATGTAAAAGAGTCAAGGTGTGATCGTGATGGAATCATGCTGTCAGCATCCTGTTTTATTCCGATCATTTATTCAGAAGGATGACAGGATCCTCTGTGGCTATCCAGCAGCTGAGTCCGGTTCGACTCGGCCCGGCCTGGTACGGTTGGCTTTGGTTGTGCTCTGCAGAAAGAAATACGGACTTACTTGCCAACGAAATTCTCCAGAACGGAACTCTTGCCGGCGCTCTGGCCGCCCACCACGGCGATCTGAGGCAGGTCCAAAGTGGCGTTCTGGCCGATGGCCGCGAACGCGTCCTGCAGCCGGTTGACCAGTGGGATCAGGTCCTCCATGCCGCGGTTGCCCATCTTGACGTACGGAGTCCTGCCGCCAGTTACGCCTGTTCCCGTTCCTCTTCCTCTTCTCCTCCTCCTCCTCCTCGTCCTCGTCGACGTCACGAAACGTGATGGCTGTTCGGACTCTGAGCTGACATGCCCGTGCTCGTGACCTTCAGCTCGTCCTCGTACAAACGCGTGTGCACCAGCGTGCACATCCGCCGAGTCTCTTGAAACACAAAAGTCTTGTTTTTTGTTCACTCGTCAAATGAAAAATGTTTTAACGCTAAACAGGAAACATCATGCAAAAGGGCAAATGAACAGAAAAAAATACCTATATTTTAAAAGACGGACATTTCCGGTGTGCTGGAGACAGACATCATCAAGAGATGACATCATCGATCAGCCTCAGGTGTGTGCGGCCCCGCCCCCTCCCTTTTAAGTGAGGGCAGCCCCGCCGCCAACTTTACTTTCGTCCCTCAAAACAAGAACCATCCTGCGCGTAAGTTGCCACTTCTCTCACTTTACTCTTGTTTTGGGGTATGTGCGCGTGGATGTATAGTTTGGTGCTGTGACTTACTTTTTCTCACTTTATTTCTGAAGTGACATTAAACTGACCTGTCACAAATAATTTGCCTCCAGTATTGCTGCAATTAGTAATCTCGTATTGTACTGACAATTCTATTGGAATAATCAATCATAAGGATAAAATGTTTTTGTTTAGTTAAAGACCAATTATGAATACACAAAAGGAGACATTTCACTTGATAATGAATGACTAATTGGTTTCCTCTTTTAGGTAACAACAGTATTTTTCTTAAATTCACATTGTGCATGTAGCAGGAAACTGCATTTTCTTGTCTTTCTAGTGGGGCAATTTCAAACGGGTACAAATAAATACAACACAAATATAAATACATTTCAGTTTGAACTCGCCATTTCTTGTATTAAAATACATATGGAATTAATTAACAGAAAAGAGGAACACAAGTTAGTGATCTTGTTGAAAAGGTAAAATGTTATGCAACTGTGGTATCTCAGTCACAATACCAGGGGGTACTGCATACAAATATTACGTCGAAAAGAGGCGAATAAGAAGAAAAGGACACGAAGATGAATGTCGAATAGATGCTAGCTGTGTGCTGATTGGTAAAGAAAAAAGAGAGGTTTTTAATTTTTTTTTTTTGAAAATGCAAGACTGATTCTTGGGAACACCACACTAACCAAACCAGACTGTGATGAACAGGAAGCCCAGACAGACAGCGCACGGCCGGCCCGCCGTGTAAATTCGCATGATCGCTGACAAAGCTAGCTTCTAATGCTTACGACAACAAGCATACATGATGTCAAGCAGTCCGATTCCCACAATGCAATGGGGATTTTAAGTTTTTTTCTCTCTCTCTGAAAGAGTGACCTCCCGGTCACAATTACAGAGAATAATTTCCCTTCGAGGCGCTAACGATGTCATCAAAATCTAATTATCAGCTGCAATTGTCAGCTACTTGGTGGGTGGAAGCATCAATGAATGCAGTCTGTTTTTAAGTGCGACAAATCAGTCCATCACGCTGTTGTAACTCAGATGCTGAAGTGTCTTTTGAATATTTGTGCAAGACTGAATTCTTCCCCTTCAAGATATATTAAAGCTAGTCATGGCAGCACAAGAACAGGCCCTAAACACAAGATCAATAGAGGCCAAGGTGTACCACATCAGACGGGACCCTGGATGCAGGCTGGGCAAAGAAGCCCCAGAGACAGTTCAGCACATCACAGCAGGGTGTAAATGGTGGCAGGCAAGCCATACATGGAGCTACATAACCAGGTAGCAGGTATAGTGTACGGGAACATCTGTACCACATATGGACTGGAGGTCCCAGAATCAAGATGGCAGACACCACCCAAGGTGGTTGAGAACAACCAGGCCAAGATCCTGTGGGACTTCCAGATCCAGACTGACAATCTAGTGGTAGATGACGAGCCTGACATGGTGGTGGTCGATAAATGTCAGAAGACGGCAGTTGTGATAGATGTAGCAATCTCGAGTGATTGCAACATTGGGGGAAAAAAGGAACACTAAAAGCTGAAGAAATTCCAAGAACTGAAGGACGAACTAGAGAAAATGTGGACGGTGAAGGCAATAGTGGTGACCGTAGTTATTGGGGCACTGGGGGCAGTAACCCCCAAGCTGTGAGGATGGTTCCAGCAGATACTAGGAGCAACAGCTGACCTTTCTGTCCAGAAGACCGCAATACTAGGAACAGCTAAGATCTTGTGCAGATCCCTCAAGCTCCCAGGCCTCTGGCAGAGGACCGCAGCTTGAAGGATATACCACCCGGGTTAGCCAGAAATCACTATCTTGTATAATAACAGGAAGTAGGTTGCGCATATCCCCTTTGACTCCTGGCTAGTAGCTTCACAGCTGAGTATGTGCTGTAACTCATTTCAAGTTCTAGTTCTGGTGTCCTGTTTGCTTTCAAATGGACTTGCTGCATCCCTTGCAGGTGACGCAATGGCGGCGTTCCACCCAGAGTTTGAGCAGGCGGGTCTCCAGGAGGGTCTCCAAGTGTGGAGGGTTGAGCACATGGACCTGGCCCCCGTTCCCAAGCGTCTTCATGGCTCCTTCTACTGCGGGGACGCTTACCTGGTCCTCAACAGCAGCCGTCGGCCAGGATGCCTCCCGCAGGGGCGGCTGTGCTACCACCTGCACTATTGGCAAGGTGGCGAATGTACTCAGGACGAGGCCGGGGCGGCAGCCATCTTGACGGTCCAGATGGATGACTTCCTGCAGGGGGAGCCGGTCCAGTTCCGTGAAGTCCAGGGTCATGAGTCCAACGTGTTTGCGGGATACTTCAAAGCGGGCCTCAAGTACTTGGTGAGTGGAGCAATGTGGTTACTGCAGCAACAAAACATGTCACCTTATAAGGTTGCATACGGATGTCATCGCAGGCGGGGGGCGTGGCTTCAGGATTCCGACACATAGAGACGAGTGACGCTGATGTCAGGTGGCTGCTGAAGGTCAAAGGTCGCCGCGTTGTCAGGGCAACGCAAGTCCACCTCAGCTGGGAGAGTTTCAACACAGGAGACACGTTCATACTTGACCTGGGAAAGGTAGGGAGGGAGGGAGGGAGGGATGGGGGGTGGGAGAAGGGAAGATGGAGGACAGATCTTTGAAGGAGTCTTTTTCCCTCCAGGAGATCATCCAGTGGTCTGGTTGTCATAGTAACCACTTTGAGAAGTTGAAGGCCACCACGGTGAGTTGTCGTGAATAGTGACGTCACAGTGGTGACTAGTGATGTCATCACGCGGGCGGGCCTCCCTGTGTGAGCGACAGGTGTCCAAGCGTATCCGTGATAACGAGCGTTGCGGGCGCGCCTCGCTGCTGATCTGCGACGAAGGCTCGGAACCTGAAAAGATGGTGGAGGTGAGAAGCGCTTCCTGTTTGTGTCAGCCGGAAGGCCTCTGACCTTTTGACATCTGTGTTGAGGTCCTCGGGCACAAACCCGAGCTTCCGGAAGCCCGCCCGGACGATGCCAAGATGGATGCCCGCGACAGGAAATTGGCAAAGCTGTTCAAAGTAAAACACTGCTTCTGATTTGGTCAAAATGCTTTTATTGTGAAGGAGAGATTGCCCGTGTCGGTCGTCAGGTGTCCGACGTGGACGGGGACTTGGACGTCGTGATGGTGGGCCGACAGAGTCCGTTCTCCCACAAAACTTTGCTCTCCGGCGACTGCTTCATCCTAGACAATGGAAGCAGCGGATGCGTTTACGTGTGGAAAGGTGAGAATGCGCACATTCAAAACACACTCCAACATAAGTGTGTATTTACTTGGTCATGTGTGTGCGCAGGGAAGGACTCAAACGCTGAGGAGCGACATGCGGCTCTCAAGATTTCCGAAGAGTTCATCCAGAAGATGAATTACCCAACACACACCCAGGTAAGCGTGCGAAGACACACATTTGACTGAGATGTTACTGTATGTGGTCCTCGGCGCCTCCTTCAGGTCGAGGTCCTTCCTGAGCATGGCGAGACGGTGCGCTTCAAACAATTCTTTGAAGACTGGCACTATCCCGACGACACGGTTGGCATGGGAACGGCCTACTTGTCCAATCAAATCGCCAGGATCGAGAAGGTGATCAGAGATTTTCTTTTCCTTCTGACGGCTTTGACAGAATGGATCTGCTTTCTGATTGGACAGGTCCCGTTCGATGCGTCGTCTCTCCACCAGTCGGCAGCCATGGCAGCCCAGCACGGGATGTTGGATGCGGGTGACGGCGAAAAACAGGTGCGGTCAGGAAGACCCGTGTGTGCGTTGTTCTGGAATCCTGCAGTGTGTGTGTGCAGGTGTGGCGTGTGGAGGGGCAGAACAAAGTGTCGGTGGACTCGTCGGTGATTGGTCAGTTTTGGGGTGGAGACAGTTACATCATCCTGTACCAGTACCGTCACAAAGACCGAGACGGCAGCGTCATTTATGTTTGGTGAGACTACAGGAAGTGATGTCATCGGGGAGCTTCTCGGGGTCCTTTCAAGCAGTTGTTTCTCCTTCTCAGGCAAGGAGCCCGATCGAGTCAGGAAGAGCTCGCCGCTTCGGCCATTTTGGCCATTCAACTAGATGAGGAACTGGGGGGTGAGGCTGTGCAGGTGAGCAGGAGGGGGAGGGGGAGGGTGGGGCTAGGGGCATGCGGTTTTGCACACCTCACTCCGCTCATGTCTGCAGGTGCGCGTGGTCCAGGGCAAGGAACCCGCCCACTTGATGAGTCTGTTTGGCGGCCGACCGATGGTGGTCTATGAGGGCGGCACATCTCGAGGGCGGGGCCAAGAGCAGGTGGCTGATCTGCGCCTCTTCCAAATTCAAGCCAACGTCGCCGGACACTGCCGAGCTGTGCAGGTGATGCGATGCGATGTGACGAGACAACGGTCGTTGTTACACTACACAAATATTTGTCGCATTTTAGGCTGGAAGTTGAGACCAGGGTGGGAAAAGTCTTGTGCTTAAGGGCCTTGTTTGATTTTTAAAATGGACGGAGGAGAGTGCATTTGTAGATGAGGTTAAAAAAATTTTTTAGTTGGTTGTATGTAAAATAGTCGATTTTGTGTGTGTGGGGGATTCTTTGCAAAGAGGTCAGACAACATCTCCGAGGTCCGGCCAAAAAGGGGTACCAAATGTAAATATTCCCATCAGTGCACATATTACAGACGGTCAGGTGGTTTAAAAAAAAAAAAAAAAAAGCCGTTTCAAAGGCGTGTGGGCTCTGTCCTGCGGTCCGCTTCACACCTCCACCTTCCGCTATTGTTCTTCTGTTTTTCTTTAGGCTTGTCCCATTCGGGGTTGGCATAGCGTGTCATCCTCTTCCAAGTTAGCCCGTCCGTCTTGTGCAGCCCCCTCTTCAACACCGACTGCCTTCAAATCGGCACTCGCTACAAATAGAAAATTGGGGTCAATTCGAAATAAAGCAGTTGTTGCTATTCACTAGTGAAGGTACAAAAACACAAACTTTAAGTTTTGTAAAATATCAAGAGTTTCCATTACACGTAACAAAAATAAGATTCTCCCTTTTAATTGTATTATAATCAACAAATGATCTGATAAAATGTACCTCCAACAATCAATCAAGACGAGTTGAGCGCACGTCCAAAACCTGTTTTTTGAACATTCTGTCCCGCCAGGTGAGGGCATCGTCCTCCGGTCTCAACTCCGGCGACGTCTTCCTGCTGGCGTCGTCTTCAGGATGCTGGATGTGGAAAGGTCGCGGCAGCAGCTCGGCTGAAGTCCGAGGAGCCCGACATCTCGCTGGAGTCCTGCGCGAGAACCCCGTCCAGGTGGAGGAGGGGCAGGAGGAAGGTGAGGCGGTGTCTTTTTCTCTTTCTTTGTGATGAAGAAGATGGCGGCAAATGTGGTTCCAGGGGATTTCTGGTGTGCACTGGGAGGACGCGAGGACTACTGTGAGTCTCGCCGATGTGAGGCTCAGATGGCGGCGCATCCTCCTCGTCTGTTCGCCTGCTCCTTCAAGACCGGAAATTTCCTGGTCAGTCTGAACGGTCGCAAGCTGAAGGGGTCTTTGTTCAAGCTTGTTGCTATCAGTTGTGCTGTTCTTGTCTCCAGATGGAGGAAGTTCCTGGTGAGCTGACCCAGGAGGACCTCGCTCCTGATGATGTCATGCTCTTAGATGCCTGGGAGCACGTAGGTCACTTTTTGACCTTGCTGCTTGTGAACTGCTAATATGGAGGCTGGAGAGAAACGCAGTCTTGTAAAACATGCTGTTTTGTTTTGTTTAGAAATATTGCTTCTAGTGGACTGTGGATGTATTCTGGAAAAATTGTGGAATTTTCCCCCCCCCCCCCCCTCCTTTTCCCATTGGACCAATCAAGTTTTCCTGACTTCCTGTAGGTGTTTGTGTGGATTGGAAAGGAATCGCACGAGGATGAGAAAACGGAGGCATTTGCTTCAGGTGAGACAAACAGGAAGTGGTCCAGAGAGCAAGCAGGAAGTTGTCTGCTGTTGTCTTCCAGCCTCGAGATACATGGAGAGCGACCCGGCCCGCAGAGACCCGCGGACCACAGTTGTGACCGTCAAGCAGGGATTCGAACCGCCCACCTTCACAGGTTGGTTCCTGGGCTGGGACCGCCGCTATTGGACCACAGACCCCCTGCGGCGAGCCACGGAGGCGCCACATGTGTAACGCAGGCCGCATTTGCATCACTTCCTGATCGACACCTTGAATAAATCATGTCTACCGACCTCTGTTGGTCTCGTGTGTGTGTGTGTGTGTGTGTGTCTGGCCTCAAACGGCAAGAAGCAAAAGTAGATGAAATGCAGACTCCTTGATGCTGTCACACTTTATTCGAGTCGGTCATGTTGGAGAATTCCAGAAGAAGAAAAGCTTTTACAAAGACGCAAACACAAAGTCCACTAAAGTCTGGCATTTGTAAGCTTTCAACAGTGATCGTCACACTGAGGCTTGTGATTGGCCGCAACAATGGACCTCTCGTTTGTTTTGTAGAATTAGTTTCAGTACAATTTCAAAATGAAGTTTTGTTTAAAGATGAACAATAATGTTTGCCTTTTCAAAATAAGAGGTTCTGATCATGGAACCGATGTGACTGGATGTACTTTCTCATGTGATGCACGCCACCGAAATCATCCTTTCACAGCTAATGTACTGTATATGTCCCTGCTCAAAAAAAATGATCCGCAAAGTTTTCCCAAGAAATTGGAAAAGAGAGAAGCACAGCCAGTGCAACCCGGCGACGATGTGACTTGTTTTCCCCTTCGGAGCCCACGGCGCTCGCTTTACTATCTGAGGGCAGTTGAAGTCAAGGTAGTGTACTTACTGTACGCTCGAGGGCTCCCCTCAAGAGCCCCCAGTGACGGATGAGTCGAGTCGTCTGTGTGTAGTCCGCTGGGTGTTATTTTGCCGGCCGGAGAGCTAGCGGAAGGAGCTGCTTTCCGTAGCGAACTGAGAAGGGTCAAGTTTCCTGAGCCAGATGTTTGAAGGTAGCCAACTGGAGACCTTTTTGCGATGGAAAGTAGGAGGAATGTATCAGAGAAATAGGAAAAGATACGATAACATAAATACGGCGGCGGCTTTGAAGCCACCGTGGTTCTCGGTGAGCAGCGAAAATTCGATTCTACAGATTTGTGATGTCATACTGGAATGAAAGTACCTTTTTCACAAACCCTAGTTACCGGTATACATTTATACAATGGGACAAAATGTTAGAATTTTCCTTGTCGCTGTAATATGAACCCTCGATTTTGAAAGAAAACGTATTCTCCATGAGAAATGAGGGTATTTTGAAACCTTGTGTGTTTCCTGCTGCATTGGAAATCAAATGTTGAGTCGCTTCCTCCTTAAAGCCTCAGTTGGACACAAACCAGGAAGTCATGCATGCAAACGGGAAGTGTCAGACGTTGAAAAGGAAAGGACGGCGGAGGTTAAAGTTCATCTTGGAGAGGAGGTGTGTGTGCGCGCCAACTTGCTGCGAAGCCTCCCACTTCCCGTTGTCAGCACCGCGCCTGCCGCTCAACAAGGACCAATTCATGAATTACTCAATTGCGGAATTCGCCGTTTTCCGTGATCTGCAAGGATGATGTGTTGCTAGGTGACAGGCCGTTCCTCTGCGATGTCACACCGTAACGCTCCTTCAGTTGAGCCAGCGCTGCCATCAGACGAGTGTTGGTAGCGTCCAGATTCGCTATCCTCTTCTCCTGATACACACAAATGCAGTCAGGAGACACGTTGTTGTCAAATAATTGATTTGAATAATGAATATTTTTTGATTGCGCTAAGTGTGGGGGTTTGTCGTTCATTGGGCTGGATTAAAGCACCGAACAAGCCGCATGTGACCGGCGGATCTCAAACATGACCTATTTTTCCAAATATGATGCAGACATTGCAGCCTGGTCATCCCGAAAGAGGGATCCCTCCATATGCAGTCCTTTTTTGAGGTTTTCTTATTTTTTCCGGCTTGGATCAATCTTCGCCAACTCTGGGCCTGTGAAGCCCTTTGAGACTCCTGGGATTAAGTGCTATATAATTCAACTTGATTTCACCTGAAAGCGCCAGCTTCTGGTACAATCTATTAGTTTGTCTGACATTTTGAAAAGGTTTGACTCATAGTTACACTTTTGAACACAAAATAACATTGCATTTTGAACCATTTCATCTTCAGAATTGTTGACTTTTTTGTGGAACATTCACTTATCTGGGTTATTATACGAAGCAATATTGTCTAAATTGTGCACAATTCTCATTATGTCAACATGTTATGTTTTCCACATGCTGTACACGTGTATGTATGTATGTTTAATGTAACAAACACATGTATTGATGATATACAGTATTTACATCATGTTTTGCAATCCGTTTTATTATTTGTGTAAAGAACAAATATGTGGTTAATTCCAAATGACTGAACTATGGTTTTGATCTACTTTTTTTAGAGTAAACATCTAAAGGTCCTGTTTACTCAAAAAATTGATGAAGTTGGGAGATTGTGCAAAACGTAAATAAAAACTGAATACAGTGAGGAGCAAATTGTTTTTCACCTATATTCAATTTAATACGCCACAAAGTCAAGATATTTAATGTTCAAACTGACAAACTGTTTTTTTTTTTCGCAAATATTCACTCAATTTGAATTTGATGCCCGCAACATGGAAAAAAGCTGCGACAGGAACATGTTTACCACGTGACATCACTTTTGGTTTGAACGACACTCAAGAAGCTTTGTCGATGAAACTCTTTCTCATTCTTACTTGATTGACAACTTGAGTTGCTCAACAGTCCAGGATCTCTGTTGTCGTGTTTCGCGTTTCATAACGCGCCTGCACCAGAGAAGCCGGCGACGCTTCTGAGTGTTGTTGATATGTGGCTTTCGCTTTGCATGGTAGAGTTTTAACTTGCATTTGTGGATGTAGCGACGAACTGTGTGAACTGACAGTGGTTTTCGGAAGTGTTCCAGAGCCCACGTGCTGCCAACAACTTTGACACAAAGATGGTGGTTTTCAATGCAGTACCGCCTGAGGGATCAAAGGTCACAGGCATTCAATGTTGGTTTTCAGCCTTGCCACTTCTCCAGATTATTTTAATC
Source organism: Phyllopteryx taeniolatus (assembly GCF_024500385.1). NCBI lineage: Eukaryota > Metazoa > Chordata > Actinopteri > Syngnathiformes > Syngnathidae > Phyllopteryx > Phyllopteryx taeniolatus. The sequence goes on along the minus strand of NC_084504.1, from coordinate 33,793,910 downwards.
TATGGATGATATTTCGAACCGTAGATGATGAAATCCCTAAATTTCTTGCAATTGTATGTTGAGAAATGTTGGACTTTTTGCTCCCACAGTTGTTGATACAGTGGTGAACCTCGCCCCTTCCTCGCTTGTGAACATCGGAGCCTTTCGGGGACGCTCCTTTTATACTCAATCATGACACTCACCTGTTTCCAATTAACACGTTCACCAGTGGAATGTTCCAAACAGGTGTTTTTTTTATTTATTTAAATTTAGCATTCCTCAACTTTCCCAGCCTTTTGTTGCCCCTGTGCCAGCTTTTTTGGGAAATGTTGCAGTCATCCAATTCAAAATGAGAGCATATTTGCAAAACAACAATAATGTTCATCATTTTGAACATTAAAGATCTTGTCTTTGTAATGTATTCATTAGAATTTGGGTTTGTAATTAGTTATATTACTTTGAAATAGTTCCACTACAATTACATTTTGAACAGGGTTACTTGGAATTGTAACCAACTGCATTTCCAAAGTCATCTTCAGAACACTACCCGCGGGCCACGCTTTGCTCACCCTTGCATTAAACTGACTGACTGACCGGTAGACAGACAGACAGACAGACAGACAGACAGACAGACCTGGGCCTCAATGATCTTTTGTTTGGAGTCGACCACAGCCTGCATTTCAGAATGATCTTTCTTCAGCTCCTCTTCCACGGCCATTAACCTGTTCAGGTCAAACGTTGTTACTTCACAGACACAAACACACACACACACACACACACACACACACACTAGTGAACCTGCTGATGATGCTGTTCATCTGGAGATCTTTGTCATCCTGCAGCCTCCTCAGTCGACTCTCCGTGTCCTCTAGCCGAGCCTGACACGCACGCACAAAGAGACACACGCGCACACATACACACACACACACACACCCACACACCACTGTAATGGCTTTTATTTAATGTGATCACAAAAAGTGTCAACACTGTGTACGCATGTTGTTGTGTGTGTCCGCACTGAAATAATGAAGCCCCACCCTTGTGTGGCCAGAGGTGATCTGCAGACCTCACTTGGAATGGGAATGATCAATCATGACCAAAGTGATCAATGACAACCGTTACCATTAGGGCTGCACTATTAATCGAATTTGAATCGTGATCGCAATTTTGGCTGCCACGATTAAATGAGCCTGATTGTTGGCGATGTTTTCGATTGAAAAGGCGGGCACTGCTCCGTATGAAAAGGGCTTGATTTTGGAGCAGTTATTGTCAACATGAATGTTCAAGTCTCCCGTTATGACAAAATAGTTGGAGGCAGTACAAATAACTGACAGCAGTTCTGAAAAATCCTCCATACATTTTCTATTGTATCTTGGAGGCTTATAAATTATTAAAACAGTAACCTTTGGCTCACCTTTAACTAAATAACTGAGATATTCAAAAGTGCTAAAATCACCCAGTATCATTTCTTTACACTGCAATAATGACTTCAAAATAACAGCAATACCAGCGCCTTTTTTCCCTATTCGACACTTGTTCATAAAATAAAAATGTGCTGGTGTCGCCTCATTTAAAATGGTATTACAACTACTTTCTGTTAACCACGTTTTATTTAGTAACAAAAAGTCCAGATCATAGGTTGTAATGATGTCATTAGTCAACTTTGATTTATTACCCAGTGACCTGACATTGAAAATAGTTAGTCTCGCTGAGATGACTGGAGACAATGCTTTGATAGATTCACATTTTATCCTCACTCAGTTTGTAATTCTACTTTTTTTGTGCCATATTTCTTTGACCAACTGTCTGTCCCTTGTAATTACAGGGATCAAAAATGCCTGACCTCCATAAGGGTCTGACTTATTCTGGAAAAGACCCCGCAGATATCAGTCAGATTCGCACATAAGATTCTTCATGGGTGGAGGAGGGGCCCTTCGCATCTTAGTGGACCGTGGGTTCAGAGGAAGATCTTGGCATGGTGTGCGTTGGATTCCAATACTGACAAGTCTTCATCCAGTCCATCACACCTACCAGAGAATTTAGGCTAGTAGAGAGTGAGCTTTGCGTTGGGCTTTTCTCCAATGGGGCATGGAGGGGTGTGAGAGATTTAACGTGCTGGCTCATCTCATTTGTCATTCGCTCCTCCCATTGTTTGGATGACGCCGATGAATCCGTCTGCGCCTCGTGTCGCCTTATCTCCTATTCCTCCGATTGTTTGGGAACAAGCGCATTTTTTGTCCTTCAGCCGTGTCAACAAGGCCAGTGTTTTCTTTTCGGGCCGCTGAATGAAATACACAGTAAAAAATGTTGCCAGCCAATAACTTATCCCCTTGTCCATTTAGACAGAAACCGTCTGCCTTGTAGAGATATCTGCGCTCCCAAAAAAAAAAAAACGCAGAAATTGTCAATGAAACTCACGGATAGTGCAGTACACACTTCCTTGAGCCACTTATTTCATTGACTGAGCCTAGAGAAACGTTCATCTCCAAATCGTACAAGTGGGAGAGGTCCACTCATGAAAACCTCAGCATCCAAACATTGCACTTTTGTTAGGCGATCAATGAAATCTCTGATTGCTGCTTGAGAACACCCAGGGCCCCTGTGTGTATAATGACAGCTTTCACAGTTGGGTGCTGATTAGTGATCTCCAGGATTTGTTTTAGAGATATCAGAGACCATGTCATTGGTAACACACAGTAATTTGGTGTTCTTCTCACTGCAAAAACGTTTCACATCCTTGACAGCTCCATCAACAACTATCAATGTTTGGGGTGCCATTTTTTTTGGGGTATGATTTAGTTTCATACCTTTCAGTGGTGGTGGGGGATGAGCATTCTTGGCCAGGGTCTTGTAAAAGTGGCGCAAATCTATTTGTAAGTCTGATGTCAATCTTTTGCATTGACTCGAGTCCTTTTTTCTTGCCCTTCGCTGTAGCGACCGTCCACGGCCGCTCACTCGGGGCTGAAGCAGCCGGATTCCTCTGTAATCTGCTGGTGTTGCGTCCTCCCTTTTAGATGTCGTCCCATATCTTTGGGCTTTGCTACCAGTAAATTCCAGGGAGAACTACTGGATGGTCCATTACAGTTTCCACAGTCCACATCCGTCCTCTTTGTTGGGCTTAATGGCTGTCTGTTAGCACACCTGCGCTCACCATTTTGAGACATCGGTAGAGTGGTTTCATTCCCGACTCTCCATTTACATCCACATACACTTCAAGGCGGTGGATTTTCGTTTCCAGGATTGACATCCTCTGCAGCAGTCCGTGATAGTCCTCAGTGGAAAAGGGAGGCATCTGGATTGCTGGTCTTGTTGCTAATAGCACGGTTGTGCTAATTAGCAGGCCACGCTCACGTAATGGTGAGACGGTATCAGAAAATATTGGAATACGGCTGACTATCTACCAAAAAAGTACAGTCCCACAGGTTTAAAAATATCCAGGAGTCGCTGCTTCTAATTTTTTAGAAGAAAAACGAGCTTATCGGCAAGAAGAAATGTAAACAAGCGAAGCAAGCAGAGCGAGCAAAAAAGCGTCTGCACTGTACGAGAGCGAGAGAGAGGAACAATTGTGATTAATAATCGTGATTACATTATTGACCAAAATAATATATTGATTCTTTTTTTGCTCCATAATCGTGCAGCCCTACGTCCCATCGACGCTGACTGACAAGTGATGGGTCGCACACACCTGGTACTCCTGCAGCAAGCGCTGGTTCTGCTGGTCCTGAACTAGGAGGTGGGCCTCGCACTCCTCCTGGCGCAAAGCTGCCACACGGAGTTTCTCCTGCAATAACGCGATGTCCTGCTGGTACTGCACGCCAAAACACACACACATCCATCAGGTGTGCGTCAGCTACGGGCCCAGGAGCAGGATGAGGGGGTGTTACCAGTTACCTTGTCGATGAGGGCGTCGTCATGTTGATCATCTTCCGCCTCGGCGTAGGTGGATGTGGAATTCATGTTGAGAAGCCAGGCGGCCGTGCGATCCAGGGCACACGGAGATGGCGCCTGGATATGCACACGCATACACACACGCACACACATGACGGTGTCACCACTTAGCGTACAGCCTGTACAAGTTGCCACGGTTAGCATGTCAACCTTGTTGGCGGGCCGCAGTTTTTCAGGACTGTCGCCTTTGGACGAGGACGAGGCCTGGCGCAGTCTCGAGGGTCCGCCGGTCGGCCAGTCGGGACTAGACGACATCATGCTTCCGGAGGCGGGGCGAGGTGGGAGCATGCCGGGCGGCGTGCGACCCCGTGGCGGGCCTGGGGGGGGCGCCGACGAGGGCGGCGGAGGTTGGTCGATGCGGCGCTGAGGACCCGTACAGTTCTGACGAGGGGGGGCAGCGCCACCTTGGGGGAGGAGTCAGTGATATCATAGACATGTAGACAGACGCCACATCTCCCGGCTCGGCTTACTGCTGCCATACGTCGCAGCGTCCGCCATATTGGATGTGGCTGAAATACATACACCGGAGATTGAAATTCATAAAGCGACAAGTGCACAAAGTGAAGGCTCTCACGGCCGTGTTTACCATCCAAAATATTTGGACAAATATCGCTTCAGTTGGCAAACAGTGTTGGAATCCGTGCAGCACGCTCACTTAAGCGTTCCATCGCATTGGCTTCACATCATTCACTCGGCTGCGGATCAGTAGGTAGAGCGGGTCGTCCGGTGACCGAAGGGTAGCTGGTTTGAACCCCGGCTACGGCTGTCTGCATGTCGAAGTGTCCTTGGGCAAGATACTGAACCCTGATTTGCTCCCAGTGCGCATGGTAGCAGCCGCCCATTGGTGTATGAATGTATGGGTGAATGTGAGGCTTTGTAAAGCGCTCTGGCCACTGTGATGGTGGGGATCAGGGGTGTCAAACTCATTTTTGTCGCGGGCCACATTGCAGTTACGGTTTCCCTCAGAGGGCCGTTATGACTGTGAAACAATACCAATCTTTAATCGCCTCATCAGATTTGCACACGAAATGTATGAACTAGTTTTGGAATCAGAAATCAGGGGTAATGGGTTTTGGTAACACAAAAATGCTTACAAATATCTCAACATTCTCATTTATGATATATGACAATTTGAAAGTTTGGTACAGATTATAACAAGAATCATGGAAGTTGACACACATGATTTTCCCTTGGCGGGGCGGGTCTGGCCCCCGGGCCTTGAGTTTGACACCTGTGGTGTAGCTAAAGCGCGATATAAGTGCCGTCCATTTCACCTCTTTGTTTTTTTGCTGTAACTTATCCCTCAAAGAAAGTGAAAATTGCAAGTGATCATGAAGTTAAGAAGCCCCGGAAGGTGTGGCACTCTGGCCGGCAGCGTGCCAGCCACGCCGGCTGTCTGCGCTGTAAATACCGCATATCCCTGCTCTGTACTACAACAAAATGTTTCTATGCAAATCCACAGTGACAAGCACGTGCAGCACTTTTGTGCACCTCTGATTACGATGCCTATACAGTATGTTGAGGATATCGGTAAGCACCAAAGCAACGTGGAGTGTGTATTTTTCACATGTGTTTACAGCAAATGTGTGTAACACTGCTATAATAAACACACACGCACTCGTATGGCGGCAACGCGGATGTACGATTCAGCGTTCAATATGGCGTTGAGGTATGTACCGTATTTCTATGTAAGATAACATCATCAGGCAGACGTGAAGAATGAAAAAAAAGAGTTACTTGTGACATTTTCTGAGAATGCTCTTCTGTTTTGTTCTTCTCCACTGCTGCTGCTGGACACGGCCGACAGACGCTCTCCTCGCTCGCCGGCCACACCCCCGGCAACGCCCACTTGCATCTGGGTGAGGAAGGCGGGTCTGGGCGCGGCGGCGCCAGCCGAGTTGCGCTCGTCTCCGCCCAGGCTGTCGGGGGGCGTGACCTCGGCCCGATGCGGTTGCCGCGACGACATTTGATAGACGGGATTCTGGAAAGACAGCGGCAGCAGCCCCGCCCTTCGCTGCCATTGGCTGTCGTCGAGCGTGTCGCCGGGGGAGGAGTCCTGCAGGTCCACCAGGGACAGGCTCCGCCCCTCGGCACTCATTTCCTGCCCCGCCGCCCTCCCGAACGCCGCATCGTCATTGGGCTCCGAGTAGGATGAGCTCGGGGCCGGAGAGCCGCGCAAGCCTGTGGGAAGTGACGGGCAAGTTCAGAGGTCAAGGACGGAGTTGGCGCAGTCACTGAAAGAACAAAGGTAAAACGTCACCTGATGCAGGCTGAAGGCTGGAACCTTTTGTGACGAAGAACAAATCTTTGTTCTCAGGCGTTGGCGATGGAAGTCTGGTGAAGTCCACCAGCCTGCAACAAATAGTTTGTGATTTAGTGAGTTAGGGTTAGTTGTTAAAGAACTCTTTAGTGTAGGTTATTCTGGTACCGAAGTTGTCCTGGCGGGTTAGAAAGCAAAGAGGCCAACGCATTCCAAGAATGTGTGAAACAGCTGACATCAAAGAAGTAAGAGTGCTTGACAAGTGCCTCAGTACTATACGTAAGCACTATACCTACTGTTGGTACTACAGCATATCTAGACGATCTTCTCGCGGGGAAGGTCATTGTGAAGATGATGACAGGTGCTGAGACTAACCCTCCATCCAGTCCGACGCCACACTGCTGGCCTAGTGATGGATTGCAGGCCACCAAAGGAGGCGAGAGGGGTGGCGACGGAGGCGGCGGCGGAGACACCAAACGCTGAAGCTCGGGCGAGGAGGCCGACGCTTTCCCGGGGTAAGCCACGCCCCCTGGGTTAGCCAGAGCCGCCGACACGTCTCGTAAGATCCGCGGAAGTGGACTGAGCTTGGACAGACACGACTGAGGACAGATTGAAAGACGGAGATGTCAAACTCGCTCACCCGTGTTCCACAATGATGGTGGCGCGTGCATACGCAGCGGCTGCTCTCTGTCCCTTTCGTGTTTTAGTCCGTCTTCGTCATGTCTACGTGTTCCAAGACGCAGATACAGTCGTAAGCTTGTGCTCGACACGACATCGGCAGGTATCTGAGCTAGGCTAGCGGCTAAACCACACAAGCTGGCTATTCCCTCCATCGTACTACCCAACGTACACTCTCGGAACATCAAGCATTACATTCGACTGCTCCGCTCTACTCGTGAGATGGTGGGAGAGCGCTGTGTTTTTGTGTTTGTGGAAACATGGCTTAACACCAGCGTTCCGGACAGCGCCATTCAGCTCGACCGGCTAGCATGCTACCGAGCGGACAGAACTCTCGCGGGAGGCAAGACTCGCGGCGGCGGACTGTGTGTTTACATCAATGACGCCTGGTGCCAGGACGCCATCTTGGTCAGTCAACACTGCTCACAGCTACTGGAGTTTATGGCTCTGAAGTGCCGGCCCATTTATTTAGCGAGGGGATTCACTGTATTCCTCCAAACTCTAGCAATAACAGGAGTGAGGCGCTAAATGAGCTATACCATCAGATCAGTGAACAGCTGACGGCCCAGCCAGATGCTTTCCTCATCCTAGCTGGGGACTTTAACAACGCTGACCCCAAGGCTAAACTCTACTCAAACATTGAGTTTCCAACACAGGGAAATAACACTCTGGACAATGTTTTTACCCCCTTGAGAGGGGCCTACAAGGCCCTTCCCCTCCCCCACCTCGGCGACTACGACCTATGCTAATGGCAGATCTCCCAAGCCATTAGGAAACAGAGTGTGGCCAGAAGGGTCCCTTGAGGCACTGTTACTGCCAACATCAGCAAGTGCATGGATCGCGTCACCATCACTAAGTCCATCACCGTCCGTGCTAATCAGAGGCCGTGGCTGTCGGGGGAGACACTTCGATGTGCGACTGGCTGCTGGACTTTCTGACGGGGAGACCGGCAGCAACACATCCAGCACCGGCACTCTGAACACGGGGGCTCCTCAAGGTTGTGTTGAGCTCCTCTTCGCCCTGCTGACCTATGACTGCACACCGACATACAGCTCCAACCTCTTCATCAAGTTAGCAGACGACACAACTGTGGTGGGTCACATCAGCAATGGGTACGAGACAGACTACAGGAGTGAGGTGAGCCGCCTGGCCGGGTGGTGCACGGACAACAATCTCTCCCTAAGTGTGGAAAAAACCATGGAGATTGTTGTGGACTCCCAGCATGCTCCCCTGAACATCAACTGTGCTGCGGTGGAGAGCGTGCGCAGCACCGAGTTCCTGGGAGTCCACGACACCGAGAACCTCTACTGCACCAGCAACACCTCACCACTGGCCAAGAAAGCTCACCGGCGTCTCTACTTCTGAGGAAAGGCAGAGCCCCGACCCCCATCATGTGCTCATTCTACAGAGGGACCATAGAGAGCATCTTGACCAACTGCATCGCTTTGCGCTACGGAGCCTGCACTGCGGAGACAAATTTCTTGTGTGTTTTGGACATACTTGGCAAATAAAGATGATTCTGATTCTGATTCTGATCAATACATACCCACTTATTGGCCTTGGTTTTCTCTGACCTTGACTATGTTGCACACGTCACCTGCTCTTTGATATTGCACAGTCAATGAAGACTTGATCCACTGGATATACCATCATTTGATTTAGCTTTTTATATTGATGTTATTTGTCTTTGTAGCACCGCAGGCCCTTGAGTACCGTAATTTCAATGTTACACATATTGAAGAATTGACAATGAAAGCACCTTGACCTTGACCTGAACCTCGACCTGACGGAATGTTTCTGATGTGTAACGCGTGTCACCTGGGTCAGGAATGTCACGTGTCATGTGTTACCTAACTGAAAGTTTGGTCGGCGTCAAGCACGTCCCCTATAGCGAGTCTGTCTGTCACCTGTGTCATGCGCGTCACCCGTCTGAGTGTTTGGCCCGCGTCGAGCCGATCACCTGGTCCAGCTCAGTGAGCAAAGTGTGCAGGCTGGAGAGCTCGCGGCCGAGGTCGACGTATCCGTCGAAGCCGGCGCCGGTGTGGTTGAGTCCGTCGGCGTTGGAAATCTCCTGCAGGAATCGCTGCATGCTGCTCCACTGGCGCTCCACAAAGTCGTTCATGAAGAGCATGTACTCTTCTTTGGTGCCGAACCTGAAAACAGGCGGCAGACGCGCGCCCACGTTGAGGCGTCGGATCCGACTGGTTGTCGGGCGGTGAACAGACTCACTTGCTGAAGTTGGCCAGGGTCTGGATAACTTTAGCGATCAGCGTTAGCGTGCGAGCCGTGCGTTCGTCCGGGTATCCTTGAGTCAAATCGAAGAGCGATGGCGACATCACCGCCGGACACAGGAAGCGCAGGAAGAGCGACGCGCTGATCAGACGCTCGCTGATGTCCGGCCTCCCGCGGTTGCCGCACTCCTGACGCCACGACGCAAAAACCTCCTTCAGCTCCCGAGGAAACACCCTGAAGGGGTCGCACACGCACACTAGCGTCGCCTCGGACTGACTCGCCACCGCCCACACTTAGTTGACTGTAATAACGTGCATGCACGTATGTGTGCGCGTCTATGTGTTTGTCTATGTTCGCTATGTACAGTATGTGTGTCTGTTTGTGTGAGACCTGTAGGAGTCGAGTATCTTGCAGAAAGCGAGTTCACAGCACATTCTGAGGTTGGCCTGATGCTCTGCGAGGTCAGAGTTGGCACAGCGAGACGCATCCACCTCACAGTTCTCATCCGACTCATACAGAGCCTTGATGAACTCGCCTGAACACACACACACACACACACACGCAAACACACTTGCACACCCAGTCTCGTGTAGTACATTGTGTCGTGTTTTATAGTTTGTTGTTGTGTGCGGCGTACCCAGCGCATCCTGCAGGTACTTCTGTCCAACTAGCTTCAAGTACTCCTCAATGCTTTTCGTCGCCAGGGTGTTTTCTCTGAAGATCAGCTGATCATTGTCACGGTAACGGTCCACCTCTGACATCATCAAGTCCGTCAAGAAGTCCTGCAAACAAGGAGCGTCAATCTGCGCCAGCGAGACCGCGGCGGGGCGAGGATGGCACCGGGACCGGAGGCGGGGCTGGCGGCCGAGCTCGTACCTTGGCCTTGCCGGTGCTGTGCAAGATGTGAACCAGCGCTGCCGCCACTTCCTCTTTGGCTCGCAGGCCGATGGATCCTTCCAGCGTGTTGCACAGCAGCAGGTAGTTGGCACTGATGAACTCTGCGAATTCTTTGTACTGCTCCATGGGCAGGATCACCACGCTCTGGTAGCGCGCCTTCACGCGCACCGTCGGCACGCTCGACTTCCCTGGTGGCCCGAGCGCACAAACGCATCAACACGCCGTCACGTTCTAAAGCCACTCAGCATTTGCGGCATGTACTGTCTATTTTTTCCATGGGTCAAAGGTCCCTTGACCCCAGTCACTCAGGCCGCATCTGATAATACTGTTATATTCAAAACAAAATGGATTTTTACTCAAACCAATAACAAAAACACTAACTAAAATCAAATGGCATTTCATTTTGACATCACTTAAAATAAATGGCTGATCAAAACTGAAAACTGGCCCCTGTGTCGATTCCAAAAGAAACATATATACATATACATATATATATATATATATATATATATATATATATATGGGATAAAAACATGTTCTGACACAACCGAACCACAGAGTCAAGTCCGCATTTTTCAATGACGCCGCACGCGGCAAGATCAAACGAGAGCGCTCGTCATCCGCACTTAAAACGCAGAAATGAAGAGCGAACGCAGACTCACCTCTGATGGTGCTGGGCATGCTCACTGTGTACCACTTCTCCACCAGCTGTCTGCCCGTTACCGTGACGATGGGGATGTTGACCAGGCCCACGTAGCTGCTCTTGTCCTTCTTGCGTTTCCTGTCCGTGTCTTTGTAGATGTGCAGCGTCATGGCGCCGACGCACGGCAGACTGCTGAAGTCGAAGCGCTCGCCCCAAAATATGTTGTCTGTCTTCATCTTGCAGGACGTGCGTGCGTACAGGCTGTCGTCCAGACAAAGTTCGCAGAAGTACCTGCGCGCAATCCAACGGCCATCAACACAGCCGGGCGTAAGTAACCGTCAACCTTCAACCAAGTCACGTGGTCTTCGCACTAACCTTCCAGCAAGTCCATTAAGCCATATCGATGTTAAAACGCTCTGCCAAAAATCACCTCGCTTTTAAGGTCGCAGTTCCGCCACTTTGCGTTCAGTGTTTGTACTTACGCACTCACGATCACTTTGGTTTCTGAATGGTCCCAAAGCAGTCTCTGTCTCTGTACAGGAAGTCCTCGAGTTACGACGCACTCGACCGACGGCGTGCCTCGTCCGCCATTTTGTCCCAGCACCATCGTGTTTCTGCTTAGCTAGCGCATAGCGCTTGTCTGTGTTTGTTCGCCGGGAGTATCTTTGCCTTTTTTCACACTCTCAGCAGGAATGGTAAGCACAGCATCGTATTTTTGTATTTGAATGTATTTTAGTTAACCTTTCCTCGGGGTGAACTCCCTTCCCTCGTTGCACAGCCGAGCCGGGTGGCGGCAACAATAAAGGCACGAAGCGCCGATTTGCCGCTTGAACGGCTTCATTCGCTCCTCTGCACATTGGACGTCAACGGGTCCTCGGCTAATCGCTACTCTTCCCCGGTCGCCGTCACGACACTTGCCACTGTACACACTCGCACCGGCGCGCACGCCTTCCTTCTTCACAGTCTCGTCTCACTCACACAACGACGCACACGCCCGCGCCCACACACGCTGAGCTTGCGTGGGACAATACCCGGAACGGAAGTATTTCGCCGTCATTTTCCACTGTAACGGTGAAATCCGACTTGCGCGGAAATTCGTGTGACGTCGCCAGCGTAGGAACGGAACTCGTTCGTAAATCGAGGACTTCCTGTATTGTCTGTGACTTGGTTTTCTTCACAGTTAAACGCATCACCGACATGAACATGAGTTCATGTTTGACTAGCTATTGGTGAGCTAAACCGTCATGGTGGGAATCGAGATTTCGTTGTTGCTGTCTGTCTCTTCATGTATATTTAAATGTGCTGTTTGCATTCACTTTCCCCCATTTTATCCAAAATATAATCCTTGAATCAAAATGTAATAATCCTCCGTGACAACTCCTTAATGCGCACCGGTGGCTTAACAGCTTTTGCGTGCACTACCCAAAAAATCTTTTTGGATTTCTAAAACCAAAACATGGCACACTTTGTTGACAATGAAGATCTTCAAATGTGAACAGGAAAGATTTTCAGCTCAAGTTGAGTCTTATGAATACCAAATCAAAGTCAAGGGGAGTCTTTCATCAGTTTCAGCCCGCGAATTGGTGACCCGAGTCTGAACCGAGTCAAGTCGCGCGGCTGGAGTCCCCCACCTGAGGTTTTCATCGATGGACACAAGTGACGAATGATCAATGGAGGCGAGGGAAGGAGACGAGGCGAAGGAAGAACACGAGGCATCGGAAGGAGATGAGGTGAAGAAAGGAGAAAAGGCAAAGGACGACGACGAAGCAAAGGAAGGAGACGAGGCGAAGGAAGGAGACAAGGCAACAGTAGGAGATGAGGTGAAGGAAGCAGACGAGGCAACGGTAAGAAAGGAGATGAGGTGACGGAAGGAGACGAGGCGAAGGAAGGACATGAGGTGAAGGAAGCAGACGAGGCAACGGTAAGAAAGGAGATGAGGTGACGGAAGGAGACGTCACCTCTTCTTGGCGGGTAGGTCCTTGGCTTCGATGACCCACAGCGTCAGAAGGTTCTCCACGCGTCGGCTGTTGTCTTTGTTGGGCTGCACGGCTCGGCGCAGGTTCTCCATCCACTTGTCTCGCTCAGCCGCCGAGCGGCACGAGAAGCACTTGGTCCCCGTAGAGGTCGTCACCTGGCGAACGGCCGCACGCGACACCATGAGACTCAAGACGGTCACGGCGCCGGCGAGCCGACTGACAGACGGATATCTGACCTCGAAGCAGTAGTCCTGGCCCAGAAGCGACGAGTGAACGGGTTTGATGATCACCGATTGGTCCATTTTCAGCTCCAAAGAGGCCACGCCCCCAGCACCTAAAACTGACTCCTGGCTAGCGCAGCGCAGCCGACGCATCACACACCTGGACATAACACAAGCGAGGAACAGCGTCTCTACATCGCACGTCCATCCCACGTCCGTCCGCTCTTGCGCTCTGCCCCCAAAGTCGAGCGAAACCTTATCATCAATTCAGGAATCGAGTGTCGAGCAACTGATTCATCAAGAAAGTGTCTGAAGGCCCTTTCACGCTGCATTCGCTCAGCTCGCAATTTTGCCGGCATCCCGTATTTGGAAATGCTGACGTAGCGGGCCACCAGGAAGTGAACGCAAAGGTTTTTCCCGCTGAAGACGTAGACCGCACCTCGCCAGATGCCACTGCCTTTTTCACAAAAGAAAGCCCTGGCGTTGATCATTTTAAGACGAACTGCAGAAAAAAAAAAAGGATACGGGTTCATCCCATTCTCATGGCTCGTCGGAACCTCGGAGAGTTTCAGCTTGTTCGCGAGCTCCCATTTTACCCGGGCCGCTTTGAGGTATATTTCAGGCTAAGCAGAGATTTCGGGACAAAGAGAAAGCGCACGTATTAGAGCGTCCTCCATTTTCCCCTTTGCCGGTTACAGTACATGTCCGCCCAAATAGGACTCAGATGTCACTCCGCCAGCCTCTCTCCCATCGAAGGAGCCTTTTGACGACACCGCGTCAACGCGCCAGTTTAGAACATTCTTCTTTGCGCCGACGCCCTCTGCACTCACGAGACGCTCGGCATTGCGTCAAAACGTTTACACGTGAATGGGAAGGTCGAGGGCATCGGGCGCTTTTCCTCGCGCAGTGTGAAAAGCAGCGGCAACATCTTTGCGGCATATTCAAAAAAAGCACTTTCAACGGCTCTAAAATCCATCCGAAAAAACAATTGATGACTGATGTGCACGACCTATTGTACTGCCAGCCCCGTTCTTCTTACCAATGATGGTCCACGTGCACTATTTAGGTCTAATTTTTAGCGCAAGCGACGCCATTTGAAACGTCACGGTCACTGGGTCGCATCTGCTCGGAGAACCCGGAACCCATTTTTTCGTGGCGGGACGCCACAAGTGAATGTTGCCGCTATCTGTTCGTCCTTGCCATAAATGTAGCACGGAATTACACACCGGTCAGTAGGTGGCAGTAGGCGTTACCTACGCCAAGATGCCCAGCTCGGTCTGCCAGGAAAGAAGAGGCTCAAGACAAAGCGGACCGCCAGCGCGAATCGCGAGGGACACGAACGGACAAAGGTGAGAATGAAGGTAAACAAGTAACGCCAACACAAGGGACGAAAACACGCAGGCACAGGGAGAACATGCAAACTGCAGACAGGAACCCACGACCTTTGAACTGTGAGGCAGTTGTGCCAACTAGTCGTTCACTGTGCCTAGACTAACCGTATCTCCATGAAAAATGACGGATGAATATGATGAATATGATGAATATTGGCGGCACGGTGAACAACTGGTGTCTTTTCTCCGGGCACTGCGGTTTCTCCTCTTTCGTCGTCACATGCGTGTAGGTTGATCAAAGACTATGAATGGTTGTGTGTCTATATGTACCCTGTGATTGGCTGGTGACCTCTTGCCCGAAGTCAGCTGAGATCGGTGCCGGCACACGCGCGACCCTGGTGAGGACACGCGGTTTAGATAATGGATGTATGAACGCAGATATTTTACATTATTGACATTATAGAATGAAGTGGCTGGGATGAGAATCAGCACCTCCAAATCTGAGACCGTGGTCCTCAGTCGGAAAAGGGTGGCATGCCCTGATTCCTCCCTGATGAGGTGTTCCGGGCACGTCCCACCGGAAGGAGACCCCCGGGGACGAACCAGGACACGCCGGAGAGACTCCGTCTCTCGGCTGGCCCGGGAACGCCTCGGGGTCCCACCGGAAGAGCTGGATGAAGCGGCTGGGGAGAGGGAAGTCTGAGCGTCCCTGCTAAAGCTACTGCCCCCGCGACCCGACCTCGGATAAGCGGTAGAAAATGGATGGATGGACATTATAGAATATAAAAATGGTCTGAAGTACCATTTTTATATTCTATAATGTCCGCGTGTGTAAAACATTACTGTGGAACTTCGTGTGACGAACTCAGTTAGTTCCGTGACCCCGTGTGTAACCCGTAACATTCTTAAACTAAAGTCATGTTTGTCATTGAAATGAATGGAAATGCAATGAATACGTTCCAGCCCAAAATGAAGTTATACTTATCTTTTTTTTTTTTATCAGTGTTTGTGGTTAAAAATAAGTATAGTGCACTAAAGAAATCAGTGAAAACCCACAAATCTAAAGAAATGAAAGACTTAATGATAATAGTTTATTGCAACTCAGGAGGGGGAAGGGGAGGAGCGAAGAGTTGTCTTCCATAATAACAGGGAGATTCTCATTCAGGTGTTTCTTTTCAAATGCATTGGTTAATTTTGGCATAAGAAAACGATTCGGGGAAGCTTGTCTTTCTCCGTTTAGGAAAAAAACACCATTCTGCACGACAATATCGCACCTACTTCTGTGCTCAATCATAAAGTCATCGCATCTGTGATTGGCTGAAGGTGCTTGGATGGAGCTTCCGCCTCGCGAACATCTGCGCGAAGAGCTTTTTTGAAGCGATCAAAATTGATTTTCGGACTTCTTTTAGCACATGAATCACAAACGCTAGTAGGTTTGTGACTGGACGCTCAAAAAGCGTAACAGATTTCCGCCTACGCTGCGGATCAGAAAACTTTTGTAACTTTTCATCTTCCAGCAATGCGTTATGTACGCAGTCGGTGATCGGCACGCAGCGCGAACAGAAGCACAACGTAGATCCTTCTTTTCGTCCATAGCAAGACCGTTGGCAAACTGAAAATAAGACGTAACTAGACGTATGTTTTCTACGAACATTTTGCACGTCACCCGAAGGGTTCGAAACCCGAGGTTCCGCAGCAGATGGGATGCGAGCGGTGTTTGCAAGATGACTTTGGAATTGTAACTGGTTACGATTCCAAGTTACCCTGTTGAAAATGTCAAAGCAGTGTCACTATTTTAATTACTTTCTCAAAGTAATATAACTATTGACATTTGTTTCGATTCTGATTACTTTTCTTAATTTTGAATGAATGCCTCAACAGGACCCTTGGATGTTTCCTTGAAAAAGTGGATTCAAACCATAGATCATTATTTTGGAATTAACAACATATTTGTTCTTCACACAAACGACCAACTGAAAACAAAACATGATGAAATGTAAATATATAATGAACAATGATTGTTAAATCCTACAGTATGTGTAGGCCAAAGTATGTGGAAAACCAGCATACGAGACCATGTTGATTGTTGAGCAAGTGACAAATGTGCACAATTTAGACAATATCGCTTCATATGACAACCCAGGTATGTGAATGTTTTATAAGGAAATCCTAAATTATAAAAAGTCAATGCTCTTTTATGTGTTCAAAAGAGTAACTACGAGTCGAACATTTTCAAAATGGCAGACAAACAAATAGAATGCACCACGAGGTGGCGCTTGGAAGTCCATCCATTTGCTTTCACCGCTTCTCCTCACGCGGGTCGCGGGCGTGCCGGAGCCCATCCCAGCCATCATCGGGCAGGAGGCGGGGTACACCCTGAACCGGTCGCCAGCCAATCGCAGGGCACATACAAACAAACAACCATTCACACTCACTTTCACACCTACGGGCAATTTAGAGTTATCAATGAACCTAGCACGCATGTTTTTGGGATGTGGGAGGAAAGCGGAGTGCCCGGAGAAAAGCCACGCAAGCACGGGGAGAACATGCAAACTCCACACAGGCGGGGCCGGGGATCGAACCCCGGTCCTCAGAACTGTGAGGCAGACGCTCTAACCAGTCTCCAACGTTCCACCCGCTTGGAAGTCATCTTTGGAAAAATATGTCATCTTTGAGACTACCGCAGAATGGCACATGACCAGAGAGAGCCAATCGCAAGAGTCGGCTTTAGAAGGAGGAAGTGATATGAAAAGAAAATGTGAGCTTTTGCGGCTATTTTTCAAATGTAACAAAAATTCTAATCAATCAAATCTCGAAAAGCAACTGCAATTCAATTGCACATTTTCTCCCAGGAATGTCCTTCAAGCCATCCTCTCTCAGTGCCGCTTATCCTGTTCGGGGTCACGAGCTGCGGGAGCCCATCCCGGCTGACTTCGGGCAAAAGGCGGACTCCACCCTGAACTGGTCGCCAGGCGGTCGCAGGGTCACATATAGACGCAAACAACCGTTCGCACCCATGTTCACGCCGTCACCGAGTGGGAACCGAAGCCACGCCGCCTGCGCCCAAGTCAGGCCAAAGTACCGACACCGTCATGGATTACAATTGCATCACGTAATCTCGTTCCATGTCATTTAGTGACTCCACAACACTGGAAGTAAATATACGAGACTTTAAACATGTTATTGTGTTCCTTTCAAGGTACATATTACCATCTGTTCGAAGCGCGATATTTATTTGTAATCACACACTGAAAAAGGCAAGTATGATTGATTGGATTCATTGCATTTTCATTTATTTCAATGGGAAACGTGACTTCAGTTCACGAATGTTTCAGGTCCTAAAGGGGCTAACTAGAGATGAGCATCCCATGGTATTATAATAAGGTGCTAATCCCTGGTCAAATCATCCTATTTTCCCTTTCAAGCTACATTTAAATTCAACGGTTCCATTGATAAATCCATTTATGGGGAGGGCGGGACAGCATTTCGCACACGCACGCACGTTTGGAGACATGCAGTGCGGCTCGTTCTTTCTTGTGACGCGCGAGCACTGGCTGACTTCAAATCTTAGCTAGCCTAGCCACATGCTAAGGTGGCGGCGAGCGAAATGCGCGCGCGCGCGCGCACGCACGCACGCACTGCGGATGGGTGTCTGTTGTGACGACGAAAGAGGAGAAATACTCACAAAGCATTGTTCGAGGAGGAAGAGGAGGCTTCCTCATGTGTGCTCCTCTGAAGCAAACAAGACCCCAAGAAAGACTGTCTGCCTGTGCGCGCGCGCGCGTGCGCGTGTCTCCAGCAGCGGCCCCTCCCATCGGGGATGCTGCCCTACTTCCTCTCCTCCATCTTTGAAAGCCTGCAGCTGCCCAGCAAGGACGCACAGTGACGACATTTCTTCTGCGCACCTCCAGTGCACACACAAGAGCCTATTTCAAGCTCCCTCCACCTCAGCTGCGTACGAGTTTGTCGCTTGACATCAGACTTCATCTTCAATGTGCATGTTTGCATCACGCCTGACCTTCTATAACCTCTACTGACCCTATTTAAAGCAGGTTTCATGTCTTTGTACGTCAAATATGCATTTTGGCGCTTCTGCCTTCCCGAATTCAGCTCTTCTTGGGTTTTTGGGGAATCTATCTGCCGTTATTGGCGGAAAAACTCGCCTAATCGCTGTTGTTGTGCTCGGGCCAAAGCAATTATAGTATTAATTTGGCGCCGTCTTGGCGCAAAGCAACAGTGGTGACGTGAACTGAGGTGCTTGATTGAGACAAAAGTAGTGCTTTGCTGCCGTCATGTGGCATCTTGGTGCAAAAGGACTGTTAAAATGAGTTTGGGCAAAAGTAGTGCTTTGCTCCTGTCTTTTGCCATCCCTAGACAATTACAGTCGTCTCTGATTTATCCCTTGCGTTACCTTCCAGAACCTGCGGGACAGACGAAAATCCACCAAGTAGCGACCCTATATGAATTGGATTATTTACATATATTTTAAAGCTTTATGCATAATACCAATACAAACTATGCATGTGAGGTGTGGGTATTATTTCTGCCCACACGGGGTGGCCGTCCTCGCATTCTACAGCACTGTAGTATCTGTGACTTTAAAAGTGCAGGGCCCGGCCTGGCGAGTGACGTGGGAGTCAGTCAGTGAGAGTGTCGAGTTGGCTGGCTGTTAACTGGCGAAGTGTCAGCCGGTCTGTGCCTTCAGTCCTCGGGTGTCACTTTGGGTTGTACGTGTTGATCGCGCTAGCGTTTGTTCACTAAAGCCATTTTTATTGCGCGGGCAGCTGTATTTGCTCATGAGCACCTGTGGACCGATTACAATTGGTTCCACCGAGCAGAGGCGGGCTATATTAAGTTAGCTAACGATGTTTAGCGTAGATGTGCTGTTGTGTTATCTTTATCTTCTTTTTTGAAGTGTGAAAAGACCCCAAACTTTGGATATTGCCCATCTTTTACTAACTCTTTCCTGCTGGCTTGCGCTTATTGCTAGGCGAGTCTGCAGTAACTTTTAGAGCACGTGGAAAATGTATGATTGCAAAATTCCACCGTACAGTGAAAAATGTGCAATTTAAGAGAGCTGTATGACGTAAGAATGGGCAAAAGTGAAGCACGAAACGGTGAGGGACG
This sequence comes from Phyllopteryx taeniolatus, assembly GCF_024500385.1. NCBI lineage: Eukaryota > Metazoa > Chordata > Actinopteri > Syngnathiformes > Syngnathidae > Phyllopteryx > Phyllopteryx taeniolatus. The sequence continues at coordinate 33,774,618 of NC_084504.1, read as the reverse complement.
ACTGTATAACCTTTTTGGGAGGCATCTATCCGCTGTATGCGCAACGTCACGTGACCAACGCGGAACTTCCTGTGTATGCTTCGCTCACAATCATACCTAGGTTTTATTATATGATTGTTGGAAGCCAAACTTGCTCAAATGTTTGTTTCCTTGATGGCTGGTGCCTTCAGACAAAGTCAAATACATGCATATCATTTATTTGTACAAATATGATATCCATCCATCCATCCAACCATCCATTTCCTTTACCGCTTATCCTCACACAGGTCGCGGGCGTGCTGGAACCTACCCCCCCCCCCCCCCCCCCCCAAAACGGGTGCTGTCAATACAGAACATGAGAAAAAAAGGACCCCAAAATATTTGTACATGTGAAAGGTCACTCACGGTTATTGTACGGCGTTGTACGCAATCGTATGCAGCGCAATGTCTCGCTATCCTTTTGGTCTTTTTGTTTTCTTTCAGTCCCCACACGGACTGCGATGACGACTTTGACCCTCCTAGCCTCCTCGCCGTACGAAGGGGCGTGTCGTAGCTACCTACTCATATCTGTGCGGTCCCCCACCAATAGCGGGGAAACACTGTATACTGTACCTGTAATATGACGTTTATTATACATCTATGTACTGTAGCTTTAAAGTAACCCATTTAAGGAATATTTCGCTGCTGTGCGTCCTATGAATCCATAAAAGTGATGCGTATGCAGCCGTGATGAAACCTATTTGCTGTTACCTGCGCTCATGCATGTTGACGCCACTCTGATGAAACACTTTCGGGTGCGAGCGACTTCTGCGGAGGGATCGCTTCAGCCTGCTGGACAGGAAAGCCTGCGCGGTAAACGGGAACAAGACGCAAATCAGACAGATCTGACCGGCCGCCTGCAACACCGGCGAGCGTCTCACCGTCACTTTGGTGGTGGGCGTGTCCAAGGCGGCACTGGCGAGCGGGCTCAGCGGACGTACGCTCTCGGGATGCTCTGGAAAAGGAGTACAGCGGTCGTGTTGGCTTAGCTAGGAGCGAGCGACTTAGCCAATTGGTTAGCGTCAAAGACAAATGACGAATTGAGTCGATGTCCATTTTTACAGCGCTTGTCCTCACTGGCTAAATGGAGATCGGTCACCAGTCAATCGGGGGCCAACATATAGACCAGTGGTTCTCAAACTGTGGTACGCAAGCTCCCTCGAGTGGTATACGAAGGAGTCTGAGAATGAAATGTTCCAACTGGGCCTAACCCTACAGTGGCTTATAATAATAACAATTACAATCATAATAATAATAACATAAACCTTTTAGGAACACAACCTTTGCTTCGTTTTGAATGTTTTTGTCACGATGTGAGTTGGATTTGACCCAAGAGCAGACTGAGGTGGCGGGAGTAGACTTTGAATCGTTTATTGCAGGTTGACTGACACAGGGTAAGGATATCAGTGGACCGGGACAAGGACCGAGCGGGAAGCGGGAACGGGAGCAGGTGGAGTGGCTCGGCGGCGCGGCTGGAGCAGGTAGCGAGGCGAGGAAGGCGAGGGAGGAACGCTGGAGACGTGAAAGGAAACAACCGGGGTGAGTACAGTAGCGGGTCGTAGGATAGTTACCGTCATACCACGAAAAGAATCGGCCGCTGAGTCACAGACTCGGTGTCGATACTCAGACAGAGGCTGTAGAACTTGACGGGTTGTAAAGGCAAGCGGCAATCAGTGCTGCTCGAAGACAGGTGCGCCGCCCAGGTGATGCTGATTGCGAGGGAGAAACGAGGCACAGGGCACAGGCCACCACCCGAGGAACTGCGGGGGATGGATCGTAACAGTTTGGGGGTTTTTAACACCGGGGCTTAGTGCATGACTGGATTTTAATGTTGCTCATTATGGTGGGACTTGGAGAGACGAGTAATGTTTGGGCGGTACTCGGGTTGGACAGTTTGAGAAGCAACGGACTGGCCGTCCACCATTATCAGGGCACATGGAGATAAACTGTCATTCCGATTTGTTGGGCTGGTTGGCTGGACTTGCACAAATGCACACATGTAAATACATGCCTCTCTCTCTCTCTATCTCTCTCTCTCGATATATATATATATATATATATATATATATATATAAGTGCTAGAGGACTCTGCATCTTTTTGCACAATTGTCCAAAAAAATAATAATAATTTTACCGGCATTACCAGATAACTATTTACTGCTCAGTGAGTGTTTTTTGTTTTTTGTCTCCAAAGCGTTCTCTGTCAATCGACCGTCTGTTGTCGTACTCGAGCGGCTCCGACTACCGGAGACAAATTCCTTGTGTGTTTTTTGGACATACTTGGCAAATAAAGATGATTCGGATTCTGATATGTATACTGTATACACACACACACACACACACACACACACATTACACGCATATACACTTTGTCGCTTCTGTCTTTTCATTAAAAGTCCCTCACAAGGGAAAATAAATGTCTTGTAATTTGACACACCACACACCACAATCTTCTCTCCTTTCTTCTTTGCTCGTCTGCGTTGCAGTGGTGAGTGCAGATTATAATTTGAATTTATGACATGATGTCACTGAGATTAAGAATGTAATCTCCCCAAATCTGGCCCCTGCCTCCGTACACACACACAAACAATGAAATAGAAACAATCAAAGTTGTTCTTACCAATCGCATCTTCAAAGACCTCGTCCATTGTATGTTTGTGTGTGTGTGCGTGGGGGGGAGCGTGTGTGCGTGTCAAGTGTTCTTCACCTTTGTGGGCGGAGTTGGAATTTGACGAGGTCACATGGAGGCGGTATTTTAGCAACCACACACTACAAGACTCCGCCCTCTCTGAGACCAGGAAAGGATGAGCCTGACAAACAAAAACAACAACACACATGAAATATTAATGGACGGCAAGACCGGCGGACAGTTGGGCTGCAAATCAAATCTCACATTTACTTTTTTATTTTTTAAATGCAATTTCTGATTTTTATCAAAGTTTTCCCCTCCGCTTGCAGTAACGTAAATGTGGAGAAAATCCCTTTTGTCAAAACCTGCACGAAAACCCAAACTTTCATGACAAATATTTGAAGTGTTCGACAATCCATCGTCAGAACTTCGTGACTCGGCCGGTCCGTATGTTTCTTGGCGTCAACCGACCTTGATGTGACCATCATGAGGGCCTTTTGAGGCCACCTGGGTCCAGCTCCCTCACCCGGTGACAATCAGACCCTGAACCCTGTTCACAAACACCCAAAGTGCTTCGCACGTCATCGCTGACCTCGTTCGCTCCAACCAATCTCGTTTGGCAACACGCTTCGCCAATTATTTGTCCCGTTGATAGAACGATTCTCCTTTCACTACTTCCTTTCAAAAAGCTTTTTGTTCCGAGCTTAAGTGCCATTTTTGTTATGCCATCTAACTCTAATTTCTTCTGGGTGATATTTGACAATGTTCAGCGCCGTTAACAACGAGGCGGCTGACAGAGTGGCCTTGTTAGTGAAAAGGACGCATGCCAACGGGGACGCGCTTTCGACGACGAATCACCTCGAAAAATGTATTCCAGTGAATGGATCAAATCGACGACTTGCCCACACTGATCGACTGATTGATTTGTGAAGTAGACCAAAGACCTTTAATGTGAAAAGGTGCGTAGGAAGTGACGTGACTTCACCTCCAGGTTGCCCAGCAACAGCAGACGAGTGTCGGAGAGGATGCCCAACATCCTGGTCCACGTGTCTGGCTCCGCTCTCTGGCCGCATGACAACCAATGGATGGAGGCGCTCTTCAGCTCTGCGACATCAACAAAATGGATCAGGACAGGAAGTCAAATGTTCTGACAACTTGCTCAATAGGACAGTGCACAGGTGAAACCAGGATACGCTAGTAGTTGCAGATGGAGGTTGGTGCGCCGGGCCAGTCTGGAGTCTGCTGGATTTCAGTCTGTCCGCTAAGAATGACACGAATAGAGAGTGGCTGGATCCAAGAGCAGTCGGAGGCAGATGTGAAAGGGTGAATAGTTTATTGATGAAAGGTAATGGCGGTGGTCCTAGGTGGGTTGGCAGGCAGTGATGAGGACAGGCGGCTGGCTTGGCGGCAGGAACGACGTGGATCAGGAACACGGTGGGGAAACACACTGGAACAAGGAGACACAGGAGTCAAAAAGGGAACGAGGAATAGGGTGACTTACAGGAGCTAAATGGGCCGTGGTACCACTGAAAGTAACTGCAATACTTCGGCGAGGATTTCCTGGAACAGGCAGGTTTATATATCGGTGGTGATAAGGCTGATCGGAGACACGTGCTGAAAACAGAGAAGGGAGGGGAGAGAGAAAGAGCACGCAAAGCGCCCTCCCGGCTACAATAATGGAACTGCAGGCAGTATATGACAGTACCCCCCTCTCAACGGACGCCTCCAGGCATCCTGCCAGGCTTCCCCGGGTGAGGCGCACAGAAGTCGTCCAAAAGGGTATGATCGAGTATTAGTTTCCGGGAAATCCACGACCGCTCCTCCGGCCCATACCCTTCCCAGTCGACTAGGTACTGGAACCCCCTCCCCCTTGGCCTCACGTCGAGGATGCTCGACACCGTGAATGCCGGATGGTCGTCAATAATCCGGGGGGGGGGGGGGTGGAAGGGGTTCGCCCGGAGGGCTCAGGGCGCAGGTGGAGAGAGGCTTAAGCAACGAGACGTGGAAGGTTGGGTGAATTTTCAAGGACAGTGGAAGCTTCAACCGGACGGAAGTGGTATTGATGATTTTGGTAATCGGGAAAGGACCAATGAAACGGGGAGTGAGCTTACGGGATTCAGTCTGAAGTGGGAGGTCGTGAGAAGAAAGCCATACAGATTGGCCCACCTTGTATTCGGGTGTCGGGGAGCGATGACGGTCAATGCCACACGGACGCCATTCCATACAGCCTGGATCCGCTGGAGATGATCCTTGACTTCCGGGGCTGCCACTGCCCGCTCCTGCTGCTTGAACAATGGCGGTTGGTAACCATAGCAAGCCATGAATGGGGACATACTGATGAGGGAGTTGTGGGCGTACTCAATCCACAGGAGGAATGAGCTCCAGGAGGAGGGGTTGCGTGCGGCAACACAACGGAGCGCTGATTCCAGGGATTGGTTTGCCCGCTCCGTCTGGCCGTTGGTCTGCGGATGATATCCCCATGAAAAGCTGGCTGCTGCGCCCACCGCTTTACAGAATTCCTTCCACACCAGGGATGAGAACTGAAGACCTCTGTCAGAGACATTATCGATGGGAATACCGTGGAGTCTAAAGACATGCTGGACAAGGAGGTCAGTAGTTTCGAAGGCGGATGGTAGCTTGGGACAGATTTGGAAAAACGATCGACAATGGTGAGAATGACAGAGTTACCTTCAGAAGGAGGTAGACCGGTAACGAAGTCCAGAGCAATATGGGACCAAGGGCGGCTGGGGATAGCCAATGGACGCAGCAGCCCAGCTGCGGGCAGGTGTGATGACTTCCCTCGGGCACAGACGGAGCAGGTCTTGAACAAGGCTGGGCCACCATAAATGCTGCCGGATGAACTGAATGGTGCGGGTGATGCCAGGTTGACAGGTGAGTTTGGAGCTATGAGCCCATTGAAGAACGTCAGAGCGTGCAGAATCCGGTACGAACAGGCAGTTTGGAGGCCCAGTCTTGGGATTCGGGTGAGTTTTTTGGGCCTCCTTAACCACCAGTTCGATTTGCCAAGTGGCAGCACCAACGAAGCACGAGGAAGGAAGAATGGGTTCCGGTTTGTCAGGGCTGGTGGGGGGTGAGTAGAGTCGAGACAGGGCATCAGCTTTGCCGTTTTTGGAGCCAGGATGGAAGGAGAGACTGAAATTAAACCTGCTCAAGAAGAGAGCCCAACGAGCTTGTCGGGGGTTAAGGCTTTTGGCGGAACGGAGGTAAGCGAGATTGTTGTGGTCGGTCCAAATGATAAATGGTTGTTCAGTCCGCTCCAACCGGTGCCTCCACTCTTCCAAGGCCCATATAATGGCCAGTAGCTCTCGGTTGCCGACATCGTAGTTCCTCTCGGCAGGGGACAGACGACGGGAGAAAAAGGCACAGGGGTGGAGTTTCTGGGTCGTGGGGTCCCGCTGCGAGAGGACAGCCCCTGCCGCCGTGTCCGAGGCGTCAACCTCGACCAAAAACTGGAGAGTGGGGTCGGGGTGGCGAAGAACGGGCGCACTGGTGAACAGGGTCTTGAGTCGCTTGAATGCTTGGGTTGCTGCTGGGGTCCAACGAAAGAGGGAGCTGGCAGATGTGAGACTAGTGAGGGGAATAGCGACCTTGCTGTGATCACGGATAAACCGACGGTAGAAATTGGCGAAACCAAGGAAACGTTGTAGTGTCAATACTCAGACAGAGGCTGTAGAACTTGACAGGTTTTAAATGCAAGCAGCAATGAGTGCTGCTCGAAGACAGGTGCGCTGCACAGGTGATGCTGATTGCGAGGGAGAAACGAGGCACAGGGCACAGGCCACCACCCGAGGAACTGCGGGGGATGGATCGTAACAGTTTTGACTTACAGGAGGTAAATGTGCCGTGGTACCACTGAAAGTAACTGCAATACTTTGGCGAGGGTTTCCTGGAGCAGGCAGGTGTATATATAAGGCTGATTGGAGACAGGTGCTGAAAACAGAGAGGGGAGGGGGAGGGAGAGAGAGAGAGAACGCAACGCGCCCTCCCGGCTACAATAATGGAACTGCAGGCAGTATATGACAAAGAAAACCGATTAGAAAACCACCGAGTGGGCACTCGTTTTGTCACGAGCCTGTGATCCTGCCAGGTCTCTTTTGTTTTTTTCCCAGTTACTGTCATGGCTGGGCGGACCCTCCTGTGCACAGCTGGTCCACATTACCAATCCTCTTGGCTTTTTAAGCAGTGAACAAACCAGACTATTGACTACTCACCGCCATAGTCTTGTGCTTATTTCATCGTGCTTAGTGTCGTTTTCTAGTTACCCTAGTTAGTGGGCCGCCCCTGCCACAAGACAAAAAAATCAAATGAAACAGAAGGGTGGGGCGAGGCGGGATGGTGGGGGTCGGGCTATATGGTCCGTGCAGCTGCCTAGTTCTTTGAGTTTAAAAAAAGAAATAATAATAAAATTTCCAAAAAAAAAATTTGCGACTTGAAAGCAGACACACGACGGGTTTCATCGTGGTCGCTAAACCGATCAGAGGTAGTGAAGAGCAGGGACCCTGCGTCTGATCGGCCATGTGCGTGTCTGTGTGGGTCCGGTTTGGTGGCCTCACTATTGTATCTCTGCTCTTTGCAGATGTGGTTCTGTTGGCTTCATCAAGCCGTGATCTCCAACTCTCACTGGAGCGGTTCGCAGCTGAGTGTGAAGCGGTTGGGTTTAAAATCAGCAACTCCAAATCTGAGACCAGGGTCCGCAGCCGGAAAAGGGTGGAGTGCCCTCTCCAGGTCGGGGACGAGATCCTGCCCCAAGTATTTTGGGGTCTGCGGTGATGCCGATGAGCTAAGCCGAAAGGCGAAGCTCTCAGTTTACCAGTAGATCTACGTTCCTCGCCTCACCTATGGTCACGAGCTGCGGGTCGTGACCGAAAGAACGAGATCCCGGATACGAGCGGCCGAAATGAGTTTCCTCCGCAGGGTGTCCGGGCTCTCCCTTAGAGAGAGGGTGAGACGCTCGGTCATCCGGGAGGAGCTCAGAGTAGAGTCGCTGCTCCTGCGCATCGAGAAGAACCAGATGAGGTGGCTGCGGCAGCTGATTCGGATGCTTCCCGGACGCCTCTCTGGTGAGGTGTTCCGGGCACGTTCCACCGGGAGGAGACCCCGGGGACGACCCGGGACACGCCGGAGAGACTGTGTCTCTAGGCTGGCCCGGGAGCGCCTCGGGATTGCCCCGGAAGAGCTGGACAAAGTGGCTGGGGAGAGGGAAGTTTGGGCTTCCCTGCTAAAGCAACTGTCCCCCGCGACCCGACCTCGGATAAGCGGAAGAAAATGGAGGGATGGATGATATCATTATGTAAGTGGCATACAAACATCAATACTATCATTTGTCGTGATAGTTTTGGGGAAAATATATCGTCCTTAATAATTTGCTGTCATGCCAGGCCTCAACACATGTAATACACTGAGAGAGACCGAGCAATGGATAACACAAAAATATTGTACAAACAGTCTAAAAAATAGTCCCATCTGTAATAATAATCTGCAATGAAGCAGGACTGTGAAGCAAGAACCGTGATCTAGCGTAGGATTACTGTATCTGTATTTCGTGATGATAAGTTGCAGGGACTCATTGTTACCAGGTTGGGACTCATTGTTTCCATGACATGGGGATCCCGGGACTCGCATCGATTCAAGTGTAAAATGATCCGTGGTCCTTTTTCGCTTCCTTTTGTCTTTGAATTTTAGGTTTCTGAGGCTATTAACTACTTCATGAATTACGGTCCAAAAGAGCATCAAATGATTTATTGATTGGTCTTTTAAACATCAGCTTACATGAAATTTGTGTTGCTGGCTGGCTGAACTGGGCCAGTCTGTCAAGTTACACTCCATTGGTCATGTGACACTAACAGTGGAAGGATCCACTTTGAATTTGAGTTTAAACGCTAAATATTCCGACATTCAAATTGCAAGTCAAGAGTTGGGACGTAGGGGACAATGTGAAATCAGGAACTAAAACATCGGCGCCGGAACAGATCATTGTCACGGCATAAAAACGTCGACAATCCAACTGTCAATCAATCAACTCACCAATCACATTCATCCAACCAAGATGTTGACATCTGGACAGATGTTGGACCAGCATCTCCATGGCAACTAGGGCCTAGCCAACACACACAAGCACACAAAACGCACCCAGGTGGTTTTGTACTGTACATTCGCATCATCGGCGTGTCCGCACACACATACACATACACACGCAGCAACAAGCACACACACACAGATATACAGATGGAGACACACAAAGAGACAGACAAATGACACACCTGTCAATCAGTCATCAAGTCAGAGAAGAAAAAGAACGCGTGAACAGTCGCACTCACTTCGCTCTTCTTAACACCTTAAGAGCATTAACAGATTACTTCCTCTTGAACTCTCACTGTGCGAGCTTGCACAAACACACACACGCACACACACGTATTTGCTGCATTGTGCGGGCCACCTGCACTATAGCCACAACGATGCAAAACACAAAAGCTATCACCAGGGGGATAAAGAATTGCAATGTCACTTCAGACGGCAGAAAACTCAAAGTAAAAATGAATATTTTACTTCTATAGTTGTGAGGGTCAGTCCCTGTTGCTAGGCAGATTTGATAACACACATTTATAAAATGTTTGGCTACTATTGTCTGTCTCAATCGTAGCCAAACATTCAACACTGGATTGCTAGCATATTGCAGACTTAATTCAACAACAGAAAGTGCTGTTAAATTAAGCTTTTGCTATCTTTTAACTTGAGTGTAACACACTGGCTGTGTGTGTGTGTGTGTGTGGGGGGGGGGGGATCGAACATTTCCGCCTTTAAAAACAATGTGTGCCAATTGTTTTTCTTTCCCTTTCGGGATTATGTGCAAGTGCAAAGAGTGCACCATGAGGTTGTGAAGCAGATGCCTATGATAGGAGACTGTCACGATACAATGGTATCAATTTAGACTGGACCAAGAAGCAGGTGGAGGCTGAAGAAGTTTGTGGCGAATGGTTTATGGAGAAGGAATCTGGAGTTGGACCTTTGATGCGTAACGGCGGGTCGTCGAGACAGAAAACGTGCGGGATCGGGTGGATGGGTTTGGCGGCGTGGTTGAAGAGCTCAGCAAGGCGGGGAACACGGAAGGAGCACTCAGGACGAGGGAGAACACGGAGGTCAGAGCAATTGTGAACAAGCCGTAGCTTACGTGCGAATACAGAGCCGGTGGACCGCGGGTGAACGTTAACACTCTGGATCCGGCGGGCTTAAATGCAAGTGATGCTAAAGGCTGATTGACAACAAGTGTGCTGATTACTGGGAAGGGAATTCAATTTTGGAAGGAGTTTTGCAATCTCATAGGTGCTACCGTCAGTCTGTCATCTGGGTTTCACCCTGAAACCAACAGCCAAACCGAGAGGCTGAACCAGGACCTGGAGACCGGGCTCCGATGTCTCGCTTCACAGGAGCCTGCATCCACTGGTCTATGGCCTTTTCACGTTGTGCAGAACAATAGCACACTAGCCAACGACTTGAATACCTTCTACTGCAGATTTGAAAAGGACACTTTCACACCCCACACCCACCCGGCCGCAACACCGACCACCATCACACCTCTGACTTCTGCGTTGACCATCCACGAACAGGATGTGAGACGCATCTTCAAACAACAAAAGATTACCAAAGCGGCAGGTCCAGACCACGTGTCCCCATCCCGCCTCAAAGTCTGCGCGGACCAGCTCGCTCCAGTCTTCACTCAGATCTTCAATAGATCTCTGGAACTGTGCGAAGTACCATCCTGTTTCAAACGCTCCACCATCATTCCAGTCCCCAAGAAACCTACAATCTCGGGTCTAAATGACTACAGGCCTGTCGCCAGGACATCTGTGGTCATGAAGTCCTTTGAATGTCTCATGCTGGACCACCTCAAGAGCGTCACAGGTCTCCTGGTGGACCCCCTCCAGTTTGCCTACCGAGCGAACAGGTCTTCGGATGATGCGGTCAACATGGGACTGCACTTCATCCTAGAACACCTCGACAGTGCGAGGATCCTGTTCGTGGACTTCAGCTCAGCGTTCAACACCATCATCCCTGAACTCCTTTCCTCCAAGCTTCTCCAGCTCAGCGTCTCACCTGCCACCTGCCAGTGGATTTACAGCTTCCTGACGGGCAGGACACCGCGGGTGAGGCTGGGGGATGCCATCTCATCCACACGCAGCATCAGCGCTGGGGCGCCCCAAGGTCGTGTCCTCTCGCCGCTGCTCTTCTCTCCCTACACGAACAACTGCAACTCAACGCACCCGACTGTCAAACTCCTGAAGTTTGCAGATGACACCGCTGTCATCGGCCTCACCGAGGATGGTGACGAGTCTGCATATCGACAGGAAGTGGAGCGGCTGCAGCTGCCGACACAACCTGGAGTTGAACACGCTCAAGACTGTCGAGATGATTGTGGACTTCAGGAGGCATCCAGCTGCCCTTCCAATTGGGTTCGATCGCGCATGGCGCTCCCTTGTGGACTCATTTGGAATCGCTCACTCTGCTGACTTCCATGATGAGCCCATTGACACGGATCGCGATTAACTTCAATAAATATTGAACCTGAATAAAAGTTTGTAAACAACTTTGACACACGCATGCAGACATTGAAAATATTTCTTGCGAATGTATTGTCCTTCAAAGTGAAATAGAATTGAACTGTACATGACGGATGTCCTGAATTGGATGGAACAAAACTTAAAGCTCCTGTAAACATTTACGCAGTGTGAACATTTAATTGTATTTTTTTCGCCTACCACTAGAGGGAGTATCATACTTTGAGAATCACAGGATTACGACTTAAAAATGTCATAAGGTTCACGTACGTGTTGGATATTTTTTTAAAATAGATTATTTACGTTTAGGCGGCACGGTGCGGACTGGTTAGCACATCCGCCTCGCAGTTCTGAGGACCGGGGTTCAAATCCCGGCCCCGCGTGTGTGGAGTTTGCATGCTGTCCCCCGTGCCTGCGTGGCTTTTCTCCGGGTACTCCGCTTTCCTCCCACATCCCCAAAACATGCGTGCTCGGTGTGAATGTGAGTGGGAATGGTTGTCCGTGTCGATGTGCTCTGCGACTGACTGGCGACCAGTTCAGGGTGTAGTTCGCCTTTGGCCCGAAGTCGGCTGGGACAGGCTCCAGCGCCGCGCGACCCTAACCAGGATAAGCTGTGTTGAAAATGGATGGATGAATTATTAGACATAATGCCTATTCTTTCTCTTTGTTTGATGTATTCAAAATAAGGGACGACTCACGTATTGAAATATAGATATAATAAATAAACATCTGAATGACACATTAGATTTAGTAAAAAAACAAAAAACAAATACTGCATAAGAATGGATGTTGTTTCTTTGAACATAGGTAAGTTGTTTTTGTTTTTTTGCAAACAGAAAATGGATGGATGGACATTTGTATTTTCGTGCACGCAAGCGGACTTTGAGCGGAAGTCCGTGAGAGGGACGAGCTGATGATGGCGAAGAAGATGACGCTCAGCTTCCAAACGGAGAAGACACCCGAACGCCTCACGCTCGCTCCTCCTCCTCACGTCTTGAAATATTGTATATCCGACACTGCTGTGTTGTCAACAAGAAGTTGGAATCAAGGAAATTGTTGAGCTTTATTGCTGAAGAAAATATGATGAAACATTACATCTGGGGAAAGTTGCAAGTAGGAAGACAAGCCACTGGGTCAAAGGTAAACAAACATTTTTTATTGCCGCTGATTGGTCAAACGATGAGCGCACGCCTGTCCAACAGGTCCGTGAGACCGCTGTTACCATGCCAACACAATCTCCGTTTAACGTCTGCGAGACGCTTGAATATGATCTGACGATTGCCGATGATGTCACAGGTGCTCCCCAATGGCGTGTCTTTGCATAGATCACGTGAGCGAGAGCGCCGAGCATCCTGGGACTCGGCCAGCCGCGACGTTCGTTCACGAGGGTCACGCGGTGTCGGGCAAGACGCCCTCTATTCCCAACCGATTGCCGTCACGGAATGAACACACACGCACACTTCGTTTATGGCGAGGTTACATTCCACAAAACGTCAAAACAACATCAGCCAAGTAGCGACCACATATTTATTTCGATATTCATATATATTTGAAAGCTTGATGCATATTATTATACAAACTATGCATGTGAGGTGCAGGTATTATTTTGCTGTTGAGTTTGTGCTCCCGAGCATTCAATGTTTACTATTTATTATTTTGTACAATGAACAAACTTAACAACGTTGGAGTTGATTCAGCTCGTGTAATGTGGGCGTGTCCAATGAATGGCTGCCATCCGCCCGCGGCTCACGGATGGCGGTCGTTGTGCGTACGTTTCACATTCACGACACACATACTTTATTGTTGTGCCAAAGTGAAAGTGACACACAACGCAGAGTCTGCGCTTCAGGTTTTTTCGGACCAAGAGGCTGGCTACTCTGTCAGCAGTCGCTCGCCATCGTCACGTTGTACAGTGTAGTATCTGTCCCTCCGAACGTGTGGGGCTTTAAAAGGCGAGGCGGCGCCTGGTGAGTGACGTGAGAGTCAGCCAATGAGAGTGTAGCGTTGGCCGTCGTTAGCTAAGGTTAGCCAGCCTGCGGGTTGCCTCCCTTCGTATCCGCTGTACGAAGGTGCTTGTTTATTTGCTTTGTTGTTTCTTTCCACGAAGGCAATTTTGAGTGCACCTGCGCTCTTGAAATGGATAACAGGAATTCTTCTATGTATCTATCTCCAACTACCACCTCTTTTTTCAAAGGCCAACAACAAAACAACCCCAAAAAATAAGAATGTCCTTCAATAAAAATCCAAACCTCAAACTATTAACAGTCCCTGCCTAGGAGTTGATAAAGGGCATTCGAAACAACACCAATCCGATGATGTTGCATTCTTCGTGACAGCCACGTTGCTCCGGGCACGACAACACGGTCTGTCTTTGACTTTAGTCAACAGACGATCTGCCTCCCGTTTTCCATCTTTCGTTCGGCCACTTTTGGGAAGGGGAAGTGTCAATTTGCTCCAGGAGACCGGTAGCATAGTTGCTAACGACTGCAACAGAAAGGGAAGGTTGCGCTCGCCGGTCGAGACTGACACGAGCAAAGCATTCTGGGATTTGTATTATCATTTTTTTGACTTGGGTTTGTTGTCACATTTCTGTGGGGCCAATGATATATGACTCGTGCAGTCTCGCCGCGCTGCACTATTTGCATGTCTGTCGTTGACCAATACTGGCCACTCACGCCAGTGTAGCATCTGCTCCACTTGCACACTGACCGAGGAGTATCCGCAACATTTGCACAATCGACACTGGCCCAGATTATCGCACTACTCGCTTGAAGTCTCGGCACCCCTTGCACAATGCTCATTGCGCCGGACTATTGCGATATGAGTCTTTCGAACTGCTCTAAGTGCTAGAGGACTCTGCATCAAAAAAATAAATAAAATACAAATAAAAATGTACCGGCATTACCAGATAACTAGCAACCCTTTGTTGCTCAGTGATTGTTTTTGTCAATGTCTTTCTGTCTCCAAAGTGTTCTGTAAATTGACTGTCTGTTGTCGTACTAGAGCGGCTCCGACTACCCGAGACAAATTCTTGTGTTTTGTGGACATACTTGGCAAATAAAGAGGATTCGGATTCTGATTAGTGGTGCATGTGCCGTATACTGGCGGGCCAGCTGCTCTAATACACATTTCATATGGTCTTGCGGGCCAAATATAATTACATCCTGGGCCAAATTTGGCCCCCTGGCCTCAGTTTGATTTACATGACTTGGGTCTAACGGTGCTAGGCTATATTAAATGAGCTAACTTTAGCGTAGATGTGCATTTGCGTCATTGAAGCTGGTTGTGCTTTGCAGTCGCCACGTTTCACTTTATTTTCTAATTGCGAACCGATCGCAAACTTTGACCTTTTCTGTGCTTCGCGCACTCTTCCCTCCCGGTTCGCGCTTTTTACCACACGAGTCTACAGTAACATTTAGTCCGCGTGGAAATATGATCAGCGCAAAATCCCGCGACAGTGAAAACGCGCAATGCAAAAAGAAATATGCAAGAGTGCGAGCGCAAAAAGCGAAGCGCGACATAGCGGGTGACGACTGCAACCGTCTCTTGGGATGCCTTTTCCTTTTTACAGCAGACAGGCCAATCGGAGCCAGCCATTGAGAACAGGCGCTAAGTTAGAATGCTTCAAAAACCTTTGAAGAAGATAAGAGCCTTTGAGGAAGTTGATGCGTGCTTCGATCAATTTCAAAGTGTTGAAAGCGTGCGGGAGAGGCCAAAGCGCTTCTTCGGCCTCTCTATCATGGCCCTTTTCCGCGGGTGCAGGCGAGGATCTGATGAACGGGGCTTTGACCGAGGCGGAGACGGTGCCGCGTCCTCGCCTCGCCTCGCCTCTAGTAAGGTGCGGCGCTGTCCCACTGCAATAGATACTGCAGGGCGCCATCGGCCGTGACGCGGCGCGCCAGCACGTGGCACCGCTCGTTGCCGCCCGTCGGTCTGCCCGACGCCGCGGGGGAGTCGGCGGGATACGCGCCTGGCACGGCGCTTCCGGAAGGCTCCTCCGACCCCGCCTGGATGCGATCGGCCCGATGCTTGGAGGCGGAGCTCGGCGACTTCCTCTTCCTGCTGCCGACCTTTCGTCTGAAGACACAGGTCAAAGGTTGACGACTTGGCTGCGCTGGGAATCAGTGACTCATTCTAAGGATTTTGACATAGCGGACCTCGAGAGTCCCACTGCAAATCTTTTGTCGTGATCGGGGCGGCAGGAACGATGAATGATTGCGAAGTTTGCGAACGCATTCATCGTTGCCGACTTTTTATCCAGCGGAGGTTTTGGAAAACTATCGGGGCACCGATAATAACATGATTGCTGTCGCGTAATTACAATGCATTGCTTGGAACTATTCAACAAATAAATCCAAGATCATGTATTGTTTTAAATTGAGTGTGTTTCACACAAAAAAAAAACACACACACCCGAACTCGCCACTTTGGGGCTAACGTACGACGATTCCAAATAGCAGACTGCGCGGGACTGCGTGTTGCGTCCCTTAAACAGACTGCGTGCGCTGTTGGCAACAGGTGGAACCGTGCCGGATTGAGGAGGCTTTTGCACTTTAGGACTGGCAGATGTGCTACAGATACCACACATGAAGACACAACGTTGAACAGTTTGTCGTCCCGTGCGCGCCGATAATCACTACACACGAAGATTCTGTTCCACCACCGAGCGACAAACAAGTCCTCTGAGGCACAAATCTCACGTGATCACACGCAGAGGTGGGTCGTAACGCGCGCCATTTACTCAAGTGACATTTCCCATCAACTCTACTTTACATGCACCGTACTTTTTCCTTTGACTCGAGTATTTATGTGACGAAAGATGAATACTTTGACTCCGTTACAATGATCGACATGCCGTTCGCTACTTTTATTGATCCATTCTTGCGTGCGCGCGTCTATTTTTAGACTCCATCTTTGACTCCCACATAGGGCGCCCGTTGCGCCAATCACTAATGTCATTGGACTCCAATTCACCAATCGGACGACACAAGGCAGTCGCATGACCGCGCACGTACTACGTAGCCTTTGCGAGCCAATCAAAATGACTCATTTTGGGGCGTGTCGACTCCCATATATTCTTTTTATTTGATTTGATGTTCATGCTCTGATGAATAAAAAAAAAGAAAAGAAAAGAAAAAAACTCAGGTTACTCTTGATTTTTTTTTCATTGAGTAGTTTCTTACTCCAAGTAAATATTGGGATGACTACTTATTACTTTTACGTGAGTCATATTATGGTAAAGTAACAGTACTCTCGCTGGAGTACAATATTTGGCTACTCCACCACCTCCGATTGCACATGATCTCACGAAAGCCAAGACGGGCCGATGTTGTCATGGGTGCGTGTTCGGGTTTTTGTCTCCCCCCCGTTTCACACGAGCGTCTCGCCCACCTGTGCCTCGTTCACCCTCACGACCCCTTGCATTTAACCTCGTGTCTCGTTCCCTCTCGTCGCCACCCGGTTGTACCTCGTCGTCGCGTTCCAGCATTCCTTGTTTCCGCGTCACAGACTGCCAGTAAGACTCGACCCTGTCCCGACGATCGACCTCGCCTCTTTGCCTCGCGTTTTGGGATACCGTCGCCTTTCTCGGATCGCCTGCCTGTGCCCGTCTATCAAACCTCTCTTTTTGGAAACTGTCCATTTGTTTTGGAGTCGTGCATTTTTGGGGCCTATCCTCCGTTCCGTTCATGGCGGATGTTTGCCGAGTGGTTTAAGGATCATCTTGGAAGACAGAAGATAGTCTGGCGTTTGTCGTCCGTGGTCGGAGAGGGGCAAAATCGGAAAACAATAACTCTTGTGTGGCCTAAAGTAGCTCCGACGGCTTCCGTCATGGAACATTTTGGAGGGCAGCGTAAGGGCAAAATGAAGTTTCAAGCCATGCGAGCGCACGACAAGATGGCAGTCTCGCGATTTCCTGTACAGTGACTAGCGAGGGATTCCCAACACAGATCCAAACTTCTTGAGATTGATTTCATCAAGCGTTCTCAATGGCTGACATTGATCCCGCCTCCTTTTTTAAGTGTTGTACCTGGTTGGCTGATCGGAGCGGCCGGCGGTAACAGAACCCGACGTGGAAACGTCTGTGGAGTCCTGATCGACGCTCGACGTCCGGCTGCAACACGACATAACCATCGACACCGTCACCAATGCGCCACGTGTGAATGTGTGCTTGTGTTAGAGGCCGACCCGGGAGTGGATTTGGACTCTCCCTTCCTGAGCCCAAATTGAACAGAATCTGAACGCCCATTTGATTCTTTTTAGTGCCGCTCCTGCCTAATCCCGCGATCAATAGTGAAATTCACTCACATCGCCCCCAAAACGTCAGTGTATATAGTGTGTGCGCATGCGTGTGCGTGAGACCTCCTGAGTTCGTGCAGTTCGTCCAGGGTGAAGTCGAAGATGGTGGCCATGTGGTGATGATCGTTCTGCATACACAAATGCAGATTGTTTGCTTCGAGGAAAACAGCAGCAGCAGATGACGTTTCCTTACACTCGGGATGGCATCTGCAAACAACCACTTGGACTTCCTCTTCCTCCTCTCTGATGAAGCGCTGTGCACACACACACACACGATGACAACTGTCAAGCTTTCGTGATGGAGAAGCGATGACTGAATGTTTGAGGATGAATACGTGCTGAATTGCTGGAGTTGAAGCGGTCACCTGATCCGGCCGATGGCCTTCTTACAGCCCCGCCCCCCTTCGCAGTGAGCGCGCTCAGGGAAAAGTTTCAAGGGCGGCGTGGGAGGAACCCGCGTCCGAAGACGAAAAATGCACTTCCTCTTTTTGATCTCTTTCCCGCACAAAAACCTGAGGGCGCACGCGCACGCACACGCACACCACACGACACACGCACACACGGACGCACGCACGCACGCACGCACAGGGCTGTGTTAACGGTGTCCGTAGCTACAATTTCGAGTCCTAACTAATATACATCCATCCCTCGTTTAGATTCCGGACCACGAGCCGAAAAAAAGCGAAATCCACGAAGTAGCGTGCATGCGCTGACATAATTCCGTTTTTTTCCCTCCTGTCAGGACAGTTCCACACAATGCAAAAATCTTCATGTTGCTTCATGTCACAAAAGTGCAACCAATTGTCACCAAAACCTTCTTGGGCGGCTCTAATTATGCCCCTTTCGCGATCTGAAAATATCAGGAACAAAATCCTGATGAACTTCTCTTCAATATGGGCGTGCAAGGACGTTTGATTATTATATGTTTTTTTGGGGGTGGTGCATGAGAAATTAGGGAATTTGCTTTTGATTGTTTTTTTACATGTTTTTACCATTAAAAAAAGAAATGACAGCATGCACTCAAAATCCCACGATGTGCCCAACGATGCACAATCTAAATGAAAACATGGGGGGCAAAAATCCGCAATGAGGGAAAACTGCAGTGAGGTGGGGATTTTGTAGCGGTTGGAATGTGTACTGAGTCGAGGGCATCCCCAAAATAGCGCCTTCAATATCTCCCACCAAACAAATGGTGAACACCCGCAACACAACACAGACTGACACAGTCCACTTCGAACAATACAATGTTATTGTCATTTATTTCTTACGAACATCCACCAGCTGACGATCTGGAATGTTGCAATCATGCAACAGCAATGTCATTCATAATTAATATGAATATATTCCTATTCAATTCATATATCTAGAGATATGAATGTCTGAATCTATTTTTGAAAAACTGCCTTCGCAATCACTGGCTCCTTCCCTCCTAGGATATACAAATGTTCCCCGAGTGGGGGACGGCTGAACGAACGAAGGAAGGATTCCAAACACGGCTTGGGACTTACTTGCTCTTGTACTTGTTGAGGGCGTCGAGCAGGTGCTGCCCCCTGTCTGCCGGAGGAGTGTTGGCCAACTACACACGCGAGCAGACGTTGGGCGAGAAGAGGGTTAGGCTGAGGGTCAGGCTGCGCTGGGGTCAGCTGGCGCTTTCATTTTGTACCTTTCCCAGCTGTAATTGTTCCCAGTGCGCAGTGACAAAAGACAGGATTTCTTCCAGCTCAAAGTACTTTTTCTTGCTGCTGAGCGATAGGTTGTAGAGAACCAAGTGGACCGCGTCCACCCAGCGAAGACACAAACGCCGGACGTGCTCCGAGCCTTTGTTGCACACGCAGCACACAAACAAGTAGAACCTGCAGACAGAACGGCGTTCCGAGGCCGGCGCCAGGTCAGAGTCGCACTCCAAATCATCTCTCACCTTCGTTCCCAAAAATCACATTTCCCGTCTGAATGGTTTTCTCCGACTTCTAGAAAAGGCCAATGACATTATTCGAGGCAAGTTTTGCTTTTTGCTATTGGTGAGTGCCTTTCAGCGGGCTCTCAGATGGTCGGTTTTGGATGGAAAACAGTCGCGAGTTGGAGATTGATATGCACAAGATATAACACTTGGGTTTCTGTGGGCAAAGGGGTAAAAGGTTTTCAATTTTGAACTGCTGAAAACCCGCCCACGATTTTTTGGTAATGAGTCCATTTTCTGTATCCTCCTTGCATGCTATTTTTGGGGGGGGGGGATTATTTCCTGTATCCGCTATTGCTGCTGAAACGATGCAAATCTTCCCATGACGGGACTAATAAAGGTTATCTCAATTTCTTACAATACCCAAAACATGATTCAAGGGAAAGAAGCAGAACAATACTGAAATGAAATAAGGAACTTGAAATAATAACACTGTCAACATAAAGACTGTAAACTGTATAACCGATCCAACTTTTTCTCATATTGCAGACTTGAGTTTTGCCAGATCTGATATCAGCAATAATCATCCATCGTTTACTTATTTCGGAGTATGGAATGTTAGAAAAGGATATGACTGCAACGGAGAACAATCATCAGCAAGCGTAAGTATGAGAAAAACGTGCTAACCAACCGATTCCACGTCTTGACCTCTGACGGGCAGCGTGCTGCATACAATGAGATACAAACTTGCAGCAAGAGGTAGAATTCACGAAGATATAATATTGTTGTATTGTCTATTTGTATGCGTTTCTCCATTGTTTGTGTACCAATATTCACTATTTTGAGAGATAAGTGCTAATTTTCATGAGTTGGTCAATGGTGTTTTTCATTCACTGTGTGTTAGCGATGTTTTGTGAACAAAAATGAAGAAAGAAACCAAGTCTGTGATGTATTTCAACATTCAAGAGGTGTAACTCTTGTTTAGTTATCCAGTCAACTTCAACTGGAATTTCAAGGCAATCTAGCTTTTTGAGCGAGCTACGTTCATTCTTACTTGTTACTAGGTTACCACCTTAGCAAGCTGTTGCTGCGATCACGGCGGCTGTGCGCGCCGTCCGGGCGCTGCTGGATAGAAGTGCTGGAGCGCAGCATGAAATCGACTGCTTTAGAAGGGTGGTCAAATCAGAGATTTGACATTCAGTCCCATCTGATCCCATACTGTTTTTTCAATTTCTCTTGCCGTTTCGCTCCGCTGAGTGAATTATGAACCACGGGCAATGCAACCAAAAAACTTCATACATCGCTATCATATACCCAACGTGGATTTTGGGGGGACACGCGCTATAATGGGCCCGCGATTCATCGGTGAGGCTCGAGTCGAGAGCGATGACCCCGGCCCGGCCCGGCCCCAAGTCAGAGGAGGCGTGTGCGCGCGCACCTGTCTCCAAACATCATGCTCTCCTGCAGACACTGCGTGCACGCCTCGTGGAACCACTGCTCACATTGGAA
Source organism: Phyllopteryx taeniolatus (assembly GCF_024500385.1). NCBI lineage: Eukaryota > Metazoa > Chordata > Actinopteri > Syngnathiformes > Syngnathidae > Phyllopteryx > Phyllopteryx taeniolatus. The sequence goes on along the minus strand of NC_084504.1, from coordinate 33,753,695 downwards.
ACACTGAAGCATCTTCAGATACCACCTACGCACGCATGTGCGCGCAAATACACACACACACACACACACACACACACACACAGATCAGCTCACCAGCCACTAAGACCCCTTTAACATTATCACTCTGCATGCGTGAGTGTGTGCGTGCGCGTGTGGTGTCGTACTCTCCGGGGCCTCCACAGTAGCAGTAAGTCTGCTGCTGATTGGTGCGATGCTGAGAGTCCCATTCCAGAGCGTTCAGATCGTACGACAAAACCTGCTTCATGGCTAACAGAGCATTAGCCAGGGGCCCCTTCTTCAGAGCACCCCCTTTCTGTAGGGAGGGAAGGCGAGGACGCTCACATCATTCCTACACAAACAACGTCTTCATCAAGGTGTGTGTGTGTGTGTGTGTGTGTGTACCCTGACAGCCAGGGCAAAGACGCAACGTCGACAGAACCAGGGACTTATGTCACTGTTGCCCTCGACAGCAGGAACATGACACTGCTGGTGGAACCCTGACATGCGCAGACACACGATGTGATCACAGCTGCTCTGTTCATTTGTGAAAATACATTTTGATTCAATAATTCTTACCTATGCCACACTTTCCACAAATGAGGATTTGGTTGAATTGACTGGCAGAGCTCGGCCCCGTCTCCTGACACACCGAGCAGCGAGGTTCCTCCCCCGGCACGCCGGCTGCAACGTGATTGGATAAATCCTTCGTTACAGTTACTAGGAGACAAAAAGGTTTTTTCGAATTGCCAGCTTGTCTGTTTCAGGCTATGTTCACACTGCAGCGCAATTCCCCCTTTTTTCCCCCCCAATGTGACTTTGTTCACGTCAATGTGAGCAGTACAATTCCGATTGTCCCAAATCCTTTCCAGGCCTCTTTCATAAGTCGGATATGCATCCAACGCGAGTGCAGTATGGACGCTCGAGCCGTATTTACTTCCGTAAACTCAGCGCCTCGCGTTTGTGGTACGGTAGCATTTATTGTCAGCCCTCAATATATGTGAGAAATGCAGAGGGCCAAAATCACTTTGAAATTTCTACAACCCCGATTCCAATGAAGTTGGGACGTTGTGTTAAACATCAATAAAAACAGAATACAATGATTTGCAAATCATGTTCAACCTATATTGAATTGAATACACTACATAGACAAGATATTTCATGTTCAAACTGATAAACATTATTGTTTTGAGCAAATCATCATGAACTTGGAATTTGCTGGCTGCAACACGTTCCAAAAAAGCTGGGGCAGGTGGCAACAAAGTTGAGGAATGCTCATCAAACACCTGTTTGGAACATCCCACAGGGGAACCGGCTCATTGGGAACAGGGGGGTGCCCTGATTGGCTAGAAAAGGAGCTTCCCTCAATTGCTCAGCCATTCACAAGCAAAGGTGGGGCGAGGTTCACCTCTTTGTGAACAAGTGCGGGAGAAAATAGTCCAACAGTTTAAGGACAATGTTCCTCAACGTACAATTGCAAGGAATTGAGGGATTGCATCATCCACGGTCCATAATATCATCCAAAGGTTCAGGCAATCTGGTGAAATCACTGCATCTAAGCGGCAAGGCCCAAAACCAGAACAACTGACCCAGACCTCTGTCAAATGTATAGACTCCTCTGTCAGGAATAAATTGGTTGACTTTTAACACGTCGTTATAATTGTAGTTCTTTCACGAAAACGAACACGCATGGAACCTCGAGAGTAATGGGTGATTATTCCTTAAATTCAGGTTCCTTCAGTGCCAATGGCATGGGTAACTTACACGTCTGTGAAGACACCATTAATGCCGAAAGGTACATACAGGTTTTGGAGAAACATATGCTGCCATCCAAGCAACTTCTTTTTCACGGACGCCCCTGCTTATTTCAGCAAGACAATTCCAAACCACATTCTGCACGTGTTACAACAGCGTGGCTTCGTAGTAAAAGAGTGCGGGTACTCGACTGGCCTGCCTGCAGTCCAGACCTGTCTCCCATTGAAAATGTGTGGCGCATTATGAAGCGTAAAATACGACAACGGAGACCCCGGACTGTTGAACAGCTGAAACTGTACATCGAGCGAGAACGGGAAAGAATTCCACCTACAAAGCTTCAACATTTAGTGTCCTCAGTTCCCAAACGTTGATTGAATGTTGTTCAAAGAAAAGGTGATGTAACACCGTGGGAAACATGAACCTGTCCCAGCTTTTTGGGAACATGTTGCAGCCATCAAATTCTAAGTTCAGGATTATTTGCTAAAAACAATCAAGTTGATCGGTTTATCAAATATCTTGTCTTTGTAGTGTATTTAATTAAATATAGGTCAACCATGATTTGTAAATCATTGTATTCTGTATTCTGTAACACAACGTCGTAACTTCATTGGAATTGGGGTTGTACATGCGCAACGTGACGTCCTGTTTTGTGCGCATGCGTGTGACATCACCGACAGGAGAAGTCGCATTTGTTTTTGTGATGTGAACGATCGGAAAAAAAAAAAGATCGGATTTAACTACTACTTCTTTTCCAGTGGGCTTGTCCCGTTACCAACGGCGCTCATGTCTTCCCTCACGACATCCATCAACCTTCTCTTTGCTCTTCCTCTCGCTCTCTTGCCTGGCAGCTCCATCCTCATCATACTCACTATTTCTCCTCTGGACGTGTCCAAACCATCCAAGTCTGCTCTCTCAAACTTCTTTGAAACATCTAACCTCGGCCGTCCCTCTGATGAGCTCGTTTCTAATCGTCTCCAACCTGCTCACTCCTAGCGAGAAGCTCAACATCTTCATTTGCTCTGCTTCCTGTCATCTCTTCAGTGCCACTATCTCTAATCCGTCCATCGTGGCCTGACTCACCACTGTCTTCTAAACTTTGGCCTTCATCCTAGCAGAGACTCTTCTGTCACATGACACACCTGACACCCAATTCTAACAAATGTATCTACCACTCCAGACTTCCGCATGCAGTACCACAGTTCCTGATTTCTAATTTCAGATTGGATTTAACAAAAAACCCAAATTGGGCCTAATCCCCTGCAGTGTGAACATAGGCGTCCGTGTGTGCGTGTGCACACGCATGTCTCACCATGCTGGATGTCCTTCCATAGGACCCAAAACTTGGAGTTGTCCTCAAAGGTGACGAAGCAGCTGTGTCTTGGTGGGCTGAGCTGTGCACCAATCAGATCAAAGTTGACACACGCGCGCACACATACACAAACTCTGTGGCTATCTTGTGTTTGCGGCGTAAGGACACAATTTAGACTCCCAATTCATGCGAAAATGATGGAAATTAGAAGGCGAGTAACGTCCATCCAGCCAGCCATCCATTTTCTGGGCCGCTTCTCCTCACGCGGGTCGCGGGCCCGCTGGAGCCCATCCCAGCCGTCATCGGTACACCCTGAACTGGTCGCCGGCCAATCGCAGGGCACAAACAAACCAACAACCATTCTCACTCACAGTCACACCTACGGGCAATTTAGAGTTGTCAATTAACCTCGCGTGCATGTTTTTGGGATGTGGGAGGAAAGCGGAGCGCCCGGATAAAAGCCACGCAGGCACGGGGAGAACTTGCAAACTCCACACAGGCGGGGCCGGGGATCGAACCCGGGTCCTCGGAACTGGGAGGCGGACGCTCTAACCGGTCTTCCATCGTGCCGCGGCGAGTAACGTATGACAACAAATATGGAGACGATTGATTGTTTTTCCCCACACAAAGCCGGGTAAGTGCGAGGGTATTGTTGAGTATGTCGCTGTTTCGTAAAGAGTCGCGTGGTTGCTGCGTATCGAACGTAAAGCGTAAATCTGTTTCACGATCCTGTGAGTCACAGCAAATGTTGGACATTAGAAAAATCTCACAACGCTCCAAAAAAAAAAGAAAAAAATGCTGAAGTCATGCTGGGCTCGTCTAAATGAATTGACAAATGTGAAATGTGAACACTTTGCTTTTATTCTGTTGTATGAAAGGCAACAGGTGCATACACTTGCAGCACATTTCTTCCGCACAGACCAACGAAGACATGTTTGGTGCTAAGCATTCGTTTTCCGATCATTTTGAGCACCAGGTGGTTGCGAATCACAGCATAAATGGACGACGTGTGCGTGTCTGTGTGCGCGCACACGGCAAGCCCATTGAAGACCTCACAGCGGGACCGGCTATATGTAGGTGTCGCAGATATCTGGAATTAGTTTCGACTTGTCACAGTTGTGCTCCAGAGATTCAGTATCAATTAAATTCAGACTCTTCAAAATGCAATTTCGACGAGTCCGAAATACGTTGATATCTCGAATGTTCAGTCTGAATAGTCAAAGTTGTCCGCTCGTCGTATGTGCACGTGCATTACCCTCAGTATCTTGCCAAGGTAGTAGAGTCCGTCTGACCAATGGCAGAGCACAAACTGTCCCACACTGAGGTTGCTGGACTCTGCCCTGTCGTCCTCCTCCGCCGATTTGCCGCCGCCGCCGCTCGGCTCCCAAAGCACAGCCGCAGCACTCGGCGCAGGCGCCGGAGACTCCACACCGCGAGAAGCTTCAAAGACGTCCTCGAACATTCTCACCTCAACTGACACACACACACACACACACACACACACTTTTCATCTGCAAGCAACCACAAACAAAAACAGAACTACACCCCATAGTTCAGACCAACAAGCAATGATGAGAAAAGTAACTTCTCACTCAAGCTCAAGAGGAAACAATCGCCCAAAACTCAGGTGAAACATTTACACAAACATGAATCGCTTCACCTTCTCCAAATCATAAGACAAAGAAGAAAGCTTGAAAGAGAATTCATCAGGACCAGATTACCGCACACCGAAAAAAGAAGTCAACAGACTACAAACTCAAATGGACTCAAAAGCAGACGACTCGACTCCAATCTAAAAGTCCCCAAACCTACCCAATCCATCATTTCAAGGTTTTTCAATAACCGCCAAATAAGAATTGCCTCCATCTCCACACCTATCACTCCCCAAGCAAGAGTTCTTCAAGGCCCAGTTCTGAGCCCACTCCTCTTTCTCTTATACACTTCTGAGTCCTGACATCTCCAACTTCTTCTTCTTTTCCTTTCAGCTTATCCCATCAGGGCTGGCCACCGCGCGTCATCCTTTTCCATGTCACCCTACCTCCTGCATCCTCCTCTCCAACACCGACTGCGCTCACGTCTTCCCTCACGACATCCATCAACCTTCTCTTTGCTCTTCCTCTCGCTCTCTTGCCAGGCAGCTCCATCCTCATCATCATCTACCAATATACTCAACTCTCTCTCCTCTGGACGTGTCCGAACCATCCAAGTCTGCTCTCTCTAACTTTGTCTCCAAAACATCTAACCTTGCATGTCCCTCTGATGAGCTCATTTCTAAACTGCTCACTCCTAGAGAGATCCTCAACATCTTCATTTGCTCTGCTTCCTGTCGTCTCTTCAGTGCCACTGTCTCGAGTCCGTACAACATGGCTGGCCTCACCACTGTTTTATAAACTTTGACCTTCATCGTAGCAGAGACTCTTCAGTCACATAACACACCTGACACCTTCCTCCACCCGTTCCAACCTGCTTGGACCCGTTTCTTCACTTCCTTACCACCTCACCATTGCTCTGGGCTGTTGAGCCCAAGTACTTCAAGTCCTCTACCCTTGGACATATATTCTGTTTTACTTGGGCTAATCTTCATTCCTCTTCTTTCCAGTGCATGCCTCCACCTTTCTAACTGTTCCTCACCTGCTCCCTGCTTTTACAGCAGATCACAATGTCATCTGCAAACATCATGGTCCACGAGGATTCCAGTCTAACCTCATCTGTCAGCCTATCCGTCACCACTGCAGGGCGGATCCCTGATGCAGTCCCACCTCCACCATAAACTGCTTTGTCACACCTACAGCACACCTGACCGCTGTTCTGCTGCCCTCATACATGTCCTGTATTATTGGAACTTACTTCTCTGCCACTCCACACTTCAGCATGCAGTACCACAGTTCCTCTCTCGGGACTCTGTCATAGACTTTCTCTTGATCTACAAAGACACAATTGTAGCACCTTCTGACCTCCTCTGTACTTCTCCATCAACACCCTCAAGGCAAATATGATACTCTTTCTCGGCATGAAACCATACTGTGCTTTCTAGCCTCCACTACTCTTTCCCATAACTTCATCGTGTAGGTCATCAACTTTATTCCTCTATAGTTCCCACAGCTCTGCACATCACCCTTGTTCTGATTCTGATGTGTCATATTAACCAAAAACACTCACCTGCAGCCCAACATCAACTTAACACTTTCAACCAGAAAATCCACATCAGTCATGAGCAAAATTCCTCAGAGCAACATTTCAGTACAACATGAAAACGGAAAACAACATTGACAAAAAGCAAACAATAGACTTAACCATCTCAAAGCCCGCTGTGGAAAGCATGACGCATTACCCTTTACAGTTAGGAAAGTATCGATCGTACATCCAACCACTATTCGAATACTCAGTTAGCACCTGGATCACCATCCATCTCTGACAACCAACTACAACGTTTACAAACCATTCAAAACAAAGCATTAAAACTGGCACAGCGACTCCCATTTGACATGAGCAACCATTACAGTCACACCGTAATGCCGAGATCAGACTACCAGGATTTTAGCCCCGATAATGGCCGGATTGCAGCAGATTTCCCAGATCGGGCCTGACATATTTTGTCGGGAATGACAAAACATCTTGTGGTGTGACATACTCCACCACCAAGAATTTGGCCCTACGATAGCCCTACGACGCCAAAATGAAAAGTCTAGCATGTTTGATTGTTTTGGATGTCTTCCGTGTAGTGTGACATATCAACAACAACTCTCTGACAGTGCACCTTGACGTAGACCAATAGGATTGAGATTGCGACCGGCGCTTCGCCTCCCGGGCTCGTCGTTGTTAACATACTTGGGCGATGTCGTCAATAGTTATTCACGCGCACAAACCAATGTTTACCGAAGCTTTAGAGCACGATTGGACAAATCCCGGCATGTTTACGTACAAACGTTAGTGCTAGCACTAGCTTGCTAGGCTACATAACGTTTTGTTGCCTGCTTGGGAGCCGTATCGTATTAAAAGTACGTGAACATACCTCAAACTCTTCTTGAATGGACAGCCCACTCCAGAGCACCGGTGACGACACCACGTTTTTCCTCTTTTTTCCCCCCCTAGCACAATACAACACATTGGCACGATCCATTGTTGTTATCGTTGCCATGGTAACGGGTGCATCCGGTTGCGTTGACCGGTGACATGTTTTCTGGTGCCGCCTACCCGACAGTGTTTGATTTGACAAAATAAAGCCCAGTACTATCGTAATAAATGTCGTGTCGTGTTGCCAGTAGCTTACAGAGGTATGGCAACATTTTATGGCATAATGCCATCGTGAAAGACCACATTTTCGACCACATTTGCCTTGTAGTCTGATCCGGGCATTAACAGGCATTCCAACGACAGACAAATGACATCAAGCAAGAGCACTGAGCTAACTGAGGACAACAGTAACCAACCCCGCCTTCCAGAAAACAAGAAATCACGCCACCCAATAGTTGATGCCCCCCGTCACTCATTCTGCAGCTGGCAGAAGCCCCCCACCCACTCAGGCCCTCGTAACAAAGTAACCAAACCAAATGGCTACCTCCCGCTCTGTAAGATCTTCGTCCTCCATCCACCTCCCCGTGCCTTCTGCCCGTCTGTCCACCTGGGGGACGGAGCCTTCAGCCACAAAACAAAAGAACGTTTTGTTTTTCTCTATGTGCCCAAATACATTCACAAAATGACAGCCTAATTGCTACACAAACCTTAAAAATGTGTGGTTGGTTAAGCGTATCGTAACCATGAGGCAGTGTAATGAAGTCATTTTAGGATTAAATACTGCCACAAATACAACAAAAGCTCAGCCAAATATTCAAACGAAAACAATCAATGAATGACAAAAACAGATGAACTCCAATATTGAATTTGAAATTCCGCTCCTTTCACGATTCAGCTGGTGCACGGCCATTTTCAAACGTCGAGGAGCTACAGGACGTCCGCAGAGGATACATCTAACGTCCCTTGATTTAAGCTATCTTTTGTCGGGTCCTCGATGCTCGATCCTCGCTCCTCGGTGGCCGTTTAAGACACCTGAGACGCTCCATGACAACAACTTCCGGGTCACATACGAAGATCGGTGTCGCGAGGAGCGATGAACGTTGTATTTAGGGGAATTGAGATGCACCCATTGAGTCCTCAAACTCCTTCCGCCTCCATTTACCGACAACTAAAAGTACTCTGGATAGAAAAAGGCACAAGCCATGCGCTATCCTTGCAGGCTCATGAGACGATCAACTATGTCGATCCTCACGTGAATATAGAAAGGCGTTATTCGGATTCCCACAGTTTCCAGGCAGGATGCCCCACATTGAACAACTTCAGTGACGAGAAGACATCTACATACTTTAAACGAGTACAAATTCATCTTAATAGAAGAGTTTAAGATTCATCTCACAACTGTGAGGAAAGATTTGACGTCTCTGCGCCCGCGCAGTGCGTTGCCGTCGTGCCTCTAACGTCACACACACACAATAACGTTAGTTACTTGCTTGCTTCATTCTTTATTTAATTACTTGCTTCGTTCATAATTTAAAGCACAAAGTAACGTAAGTGACAGGTCAACTGAGTGGACCAAGTCACCTCTCGGTCGCTCAGGCTAGCGGATGTGTGTGTGTGTGTGTTTATGGCGACACACCAAGGTTATTACATTAAACGAAAACAAGCAAAATAACTACAATTAAAATTGGGGGAAAAAAAATAACGAAATAAAATAAAAACGAAAATGTTTTTTTAAAACAATAACTAACTGAAAATACATTTTACGTTTACAAAACTAACTAAAGTTAACTAATGATAGCAAAAATGTCCTTAGTTTTCGTCTGCACAATGCTCTTTGCACCGGACTATTGCAATATTCGTCTTTCGAACTGCTCTAAGTGCTAGAGGACTCTGCAAAAAAGAATAAATAAAATGTGCCAGCATGACCAGATAACTAGCAACCCTTTATTGCTCAGTGACTGCGTTTGTCAATGTTTTTATGTGTTCTCTGTCAATTGACCGTCTGTTGTCGCACTCGAGCGGCGCCAACGGCCGGAGACAAATTCCTCGTGTGTTTTTTGAACATACTTGGCAAATAAAGATGATTGTGATTCTGATTTGATCGAAGAAAGAACGTTGAACAGTCGTTTGGGAATTGAAGTTCTTTGACTGTGTGTCGCCTCGAAACTAAGTCATCGAGCAACAGCCAATAAAAAGGCGCTACGCGATGACGTCACTTCTCGACACTCCCTCGGCGCTCGCCGCTGGCTGGTTGACAACTTGACAGATTTGAAATGGCTCCCCTTCGTGTGTCACTCAACTCAGCCCGAAACGCGACACCAGGTAATAAACAGGTGCTCTCCTTTTTTGGTCCATTTACAAACAAGTAGTACAAGCGGGCTTAAGTTTAAGGCTAAATAAACCAAAATCATTTTTCGTCTGTGCCTGTTTTGACTATGACTGTCACCCAAACCTGACAGTCCACTTCGGAAGGTTGCAGCAAGGGAAGGAAATCACGCAAATAAGTACTTCTTTTTTTTTTACAATACTAAACAGAGGGCTATTTAAGTTAAAAATATAAAAACATTTTTAAAAGGCCATACTACAGAGACAGCATGTGTCTTATAAATGGTTTACGTGCGTTGTGATGCATCGACTCGACTGAGAAGCAGTATTATGCCCTGCACTTATTACACTTCACATTTTGTGGCCTGTTATACAGTACCTGCATTTGATCTCTGGATGGTTGTTCATCTGTTAGTAAGTTAATACAAATTTTTAAATGGTATTTTTGTTGTTGTTGTTTTTTATCTCACACTCGACAAATATACCCTGTATGAAAAAAACTAAAACTAATACTGAAAGTAATAAAAACTCAACTAGCATATTTGGGAAAAAAAATAAAAGGAATAAAAACTAACAAACCTGCCCTTAAAACTAATAAAAAATTAACTTAATGTGGGAGGGAATGTCAAAACCAAATAAAAACTAACTAAAATCCCAAACTATTATAACCCTGTAACACACAAGCAAACGTCTCGCTTGAAAAGACAGAAAAGAGCCTCAAGTTACCGTGTTGGATGTTGACGTGTTGCCTTCTCGTCGTCTTGTCAAGCGTCCGCTTCATACTTCTACCATCGCCATTTTTTTCTTTTTTTTTTTTTGCTTTTCCCGCCAATCGCACCCTGGGTTTCCCCTCATTTGCATTACTGGCGTCACCAAACCTCATCAACATGCGTCAGCGAGCGCGAGACTTCAGTCCCATAGATATGAGTAGGTAGCTACAACACAGCCCATTTTGATATGCGTGCCTACGGCGACGCTAAGCTACGGGGTCAATTCGTCAACGCATTCCATATGTGCGTGGAGAGCAAGAACACCAAAACGATGCCGATTGTGCTTCATGCAATTGCGTACAACGCCGTTCAATAACAAGAAGGGAACTAGGAGTAATCTTTCCCAGGTAAAAATATTGTTTGGGATGTTTTTTTAAATGTTCTGTATTGATAGCACACACTTTGGCCTTGACAAAAAAAGTAAACCTCATGAAAATCGGTTGGAAAATTAACAAGTTACGACTCAATTTCAATGAGCATGCATTGCCTTTGACGGGAACGTCGCCCCTCCCGACATGGCCGACACGTAGGCACGTCGTTGTCAATGCGGTGGCGCAAAGTGTCTTCATATCTATGTAATTTTTTTAGCGTGTCAAATTCCGTCCGAACTTCGAAGATCCGGATCTTTTTCTTTAATGTCTGCTACACTAACATTAACATAACTACCAAAATACTGTATTTTCTCAGTTAAGGATGTTTAATGCCAGAAGAGTTGATATTACAGCGCTGGGAGACAGACGCTGCACGGTGTCAGTCGCCCCCTAGTTTACGTCCTGTTTTTATCCTGCCTTGGTTTTATACCCTCGCAGGGGTGTGACACAGCTTAACAATGTCTCAGCACTTTTCCGACGGTCTTAACTGTTTTATTGATTTAATTTATTTATTTATTGTTTTTGTCTAGTATGAGCAAGCTTAGGGTGCGTAGATAAGGAAAATCAAGCCCATAGCAATGAAAGGTTTACAGCAAAAACAACTAAGACTCAGGCCTCAACCTATCGAAAGAAAATATGTGCCTTAAGGAGGCCTATTCTAACAAGCGTTTCAGAAAAATGTAAATCGACATTTTCCAGCCCAATAACAGATTACATATATCCATCCATGCATTTTCTGTACCGCTTATCCTCACGAGGGTCGCGGGCGTGCTGGTGCCTGTCCCAGCTATCTTCGGGCGAGACGTGGTACACCCTGAACTGGTCGCCAAAATAATAATTTTTTTTATCTCTCCAGATGATTGCCATGCTTTCTCTGGGGGCAACAATGGACAAGAGAAACCCAAGTAAAAACATCCATCCATCCATCTTCTTCCGCTGAGCCGAGGTCGGGTTGCGGGGATAGTCGCTTCAGCAGGGACGCCCAGACTTCCCTCTCCCCAGCCACTTCATCCGGCTCCTCCGGGGGGATCCCGAGGCACTCCGAGGCCAGCTGGGAGACATAGTCTCTCCAGTGTGTCCTGGGTCGTCCCCGGGGTCTCCTCCCAGTGGGACATGTCCGGAACACCTCACCAGGGAGGTTTCCGGGAGGCATGGAGGAGGATGCCGGTCCGACCTGGCAGGCCCAAACGTATCGTGAGGGTCTGCTGGGAACGTCTGGCAGAATCCCCTGTCAGAAGGAGTTTCAACTCCCACCTCCCGGGGAGGCGGGGGACATTGAATCCGAGTCACGGTTGACACGCCTCTGCGACATCACGTGGACATCGGGGACAGTGCCTCTGGATTGGCAGACTGGGGTGGTGGTCCCCCTTTTTAAAAAGGGAAGGTGATACCGCTTGCCACGTTGACCCATTTCCACGGTGCTTCGTGACTGTCACCATGATAACGCTGCGTGTTTCTCCCCCCACCAGTTGCAGTTTCCTGAGCGCGGCCGCTCATTGGTTGTGCGGTCGCTAGGTAACGGACCACGCCACCACCGCCCTGCTGCACTACCAACTGCCGCGGATGCCCGACGTGCTCGTGCGCTCCTTCGTGGGCGGAAAACACCAAACTGCGGCAAGCGCCGGCTCACGCTTGCTCACGTGCGTGTGTGTTCATCTGAGTGTGTTTGTGTGCGGTTTTGGGTTTGCGTTCGGGTGTGTCTTTATGTGCGCGCGTGTCCGGTTGTGTGTGCGCGTGGGCAGACTTGGCTGAGGAGCTACATCGAACTGTTCCAGTCTCCGTGCCAGCGATGCGGCCGATTCCTCCAACCTGGAGGGACTTTAGGACCTTGGAGGCCTTCCACGACACCTGCCGCATGTGACCCGTGACCCGTGACCCGTGCACTCTCTCGGTCGTGCTGTTTTTGCAACATTTTGTTCCAGTGGCGTCGGCGTTGACGCGTCGCCATCTTCGGGTGGTCTGCAATCTTCATCCTCACGATGGCAAAGGTTAAACGTTCCGTGATGGATTTGAACCAGCGCTAATGAGGAAAATGTGGTCGTCGTCATCCTCACGGTGACCTTCCTGACTTAAGGCTTCTTTATACTGGCGCGGACGGGGACCACGCTGACGTCGCTGCGGCTATACTCGAGTGATGATCTCTGCAGTGTTCTACGCGCAGCAACAATTTTTGCCATGTGCGCGTCAATTCGTCGGTCACGTGATGCAATGCGGGCGTTGTCGGCCGCGCCAGCACGGGAGTACAAAGAGGCTTTTATTGATGAAGATCAATTAGCGAGCATCGTGCTGCTTTGGGCGTCGTGCCTGTCGCGAACTTCCAGACCGGAGGGTGTGTTCACACTCCTCAGCCTCCCTGGTAGGGTCCATTCAGGGGTGCCGGAGAGGAGGGTCCGTCGGGAAGTCGGATCTCAGATTCAGGAGGAGCGGTGTGGTTTTCGTCCTGACCGTGGAACAGCGGACCAGCTCTTCACCCTCGGCAGGGTCCTCGAGGGTGCGCGGGAGTTCGCCCAACCGGTCTACATGTGTTTTGTGGACTTGGAGAAGGCATTGGACCGTGTCCCTCGGAGAGTCCTGTGGGGGGTGCTTCGGGAGTACGGGGTAGCGAACCGGTCCCTGTGCGACCGGTGTCAGAGTTTGGTCCGCGTTGCCGGCAATAAGTCAGACTCGTTTCCGGTGAGGGTCGGAGTCCGCCAAGGCTGCCCTTCGGCTGTCACCGATTCTGTTCATAACATTTCCGGGCAGAATTACTAGGTGCAGCCGAGGCGTTGTTGGGGTCCGCTTTGGTGGCCTCAGTATTGCATCTCTGCTTTTTGCAGTTGGAGTGAGGCAAATTGATTTTGGAGGGATGTGAGAGCTTGTGAGAAGTCACATAGCTTTTGAATCAGCAGGGTGAGGGCTTGGTCGTGTTGCTCCAAAAGCATGCTCTGTCCGGTAACTGTTTGGCGAAGGGGATCCGTCTCCGCCGGGCCCATGACAGGCCAGACTATGCTATGAGGAATCAGGTTGTAAGTTGGACCCAGATGCAGAGAGGGCAGGGAGGTGAGTTTGTGAATAAAGGTTTATTGCAGCTTGGAAGCGAACAAAGGAACTCCGAGAACTAAATACGGGATTGGCAGGGTAGGAGTCCGTGTTGTCGGTGGGCCGCAAGAGGTGAGCACTGGTTCGCAGTGAGCGAGGGCAGATGGCGGACTGGGCACAAAGAACAAGAATTAGGTAGAGGTCTTCAGGAAGCAAAAAGATAGGCAAGATAGGAACTCGTCGTAGAGCGTTGATAGTCTGGCGACGAGTTGGGAGTCCCGGTGAGCGAAAAATATTTTGATCAAAGTTAAAAAGGGACACATTGTCTTGGAGAAACTCACTTGAACACAAACCGTTTGAATCGAAAAGTCTTTAATGATAAATCCACAAGTCCTACAGTCAACATATTCATGTCATTTTATGTGGTTGTCTATAGAGCAATCCCTAAACACTTTTACATGCAATAAATAACGTGCTAACTGAACAAAAGATGACTTAACGTGGTGGAAATGAAGGGCAGCAATTGGACTGCTGTCGCTCTTCGAAAGCTGAAAAAATGCCTTTGCTGATGTTAATAGTGCAACAACATTTGGTTTATCCGAGCCATTGCACGGGATGGACGGTCAGTTGGGTTTGGGCCTGGGCCGGATCTTCATTTCGGTGAATCTCAGAGAATACTGCCAGCCAGTCCAACTGGACCACTCCACGCCGTCGGCGTAAGATGCGTGGCCTCCGCCTAGGTACTGCCCGTTCAGGTTGGACGTATGACAGTTGCGGTACCACCAGGCGCCCTGGTAGTACGTAGCGCAGTTGTTCTCCGACTGGTCCCGGTCGCGGTCTTTGGTGGTGAACTGCATCCCGGAATGCTTCAGGAGCGAATCACCTGGAGGACACGCAAACTTTCCTTCGTCTTTCCGTATGCCCGAGTACTTTTCGTCGTCGGTCCCTAGTGAGAATTGGGTTGTTTGGAGTCGGTACCTGCGGTTCCCGAGTAGCGGTCCACCGTGAGCGGGTATCCGTCCTCTTCGGGGTTGACCGAGTCTCGGCCCACGGAGAATTCGGCGTAATGCGCGAAGGCTGTCGCGTTTTCAAAGTCGGCCATGTCGATTCGCAACTCGTAACCGCCTGAGCGTGTCAGAGCGGAAATCCTCTGCAGGCCTGAACACACACGCGCACACGCGAACACGCTCGTGTGGTCAACCTGCCGACAAAGTGTGTCGAGTAAATAAACGACTTTTTTTTTTCAAAAACCAAATCCCTCAAAAGGACACAAGACAGGGCTCCAGGCTAACATGTTTGACTTGGCGCACAGTGGCCCCTAACTTCAGGTTTTGGACTCGCAAATGAAATATTCACATTTTCACTGCATTACTGATCAAAACTTGATTCATGCAGAAAGTACGTTTTCAATTCCCATTTTACTGTGCGAGCTTTGACGCATAATAACCAAGGTCTCCAGCTGAAAGAGTAAAAATGACATTTCTGCCTTTTTGCCACGAAGGTCTCCTCGCAAGACGTGTCGGACCCCGCGTCGGGATCCGTCCCGCAAGCGAACCGGCTCGATTGCAGAGAAAGAAAGCACAAATCGTCCTCTGAGGGTTGTGCGAAAACTGTGGGTGGGTTTGCGCAATAGCCCCGAGACCGCCTCTTGTCACTCATCGGCCAATCGCAACGGTCATCTGCACTCTCCCCCCTCGCGTGCACTTTGGCCTGCCTTCTTCTTTTTTTTCTGGAGTTCATGGAAAACCAGCTCATCCGTGCGTCATCGCCGACAACTGGCCGAACCAAAACAAATAATAAACACTTGGAAAATGTACAGGTCGTGTATCTGTAAGTGTATCTGTTTTTCAGATTCAGATTCAAATATGCAAATATCTCGGAGCAGTCTGGAGTCCTGTCACAAGAGAAGTCACTTGCGTGCGTGCGTGCGTGCGTGTGTGCGTGTTTCAGACCTAGCCAGTGCTCTCCTGTTGTTGTTCCAAAGCCGTCTCGATATGCGGCCCAACCGCGAAAGAAATTCACAGAGCCGTCCTGTCTCCTCTGGATCACCTGCGTGCGCACACACACACACACACACACTCAGGCGTCAGCCCGACAGCTTGAGGTCTGCTGTTTGCCCACTAAGCAAATTAACTTCATGAGGTCATGATCTCCAACGTGTGCAGAGGCGACCGGCCGATGAGCTCACGTGTCGAGCTTTGTGAACGCGTCGACGTGAACCAGCGCATCACAACTAAAACGTTATTGTTGTGTTTTGGGGGCCTGTCGGTCGACTGCTCGCTGTGCGCGTGTGCTCGAGCACGTACGGTCCAGCCTCCCGCGTCCGTGCTCAAGTCGCAGAAGACCGTGAAGCCGTCGGGCTCGTGGACCGGGAAGACGGAATAAACTCCATCTCGGGAATTTCCCGCCGCCATGACCTCGCTGCAGTCTCTGGGCGTGAGAGCTGAAGGAAAGGAGGCGAGAGCTGAAGGAAACCAGGGCGCGTGCGAAAGACGACAAATGTTTTGTTCTCTGGTCGTTTTCCTTTTTTTTGCGAGCGCCCTTCCAAAATGGCGACCGATGGTACGGGCTACCTGTGTGTTTCTCTCGGTGCAGTCTGCTCAGACTCTCTGTCTCCCTCTGCAGGCTGGACAGGGAATCAGTCAAAGCTGAACTGAGCTTGAGGACCCCCGCTTGCTCGTCCGACAGTACCTGCACACAAAGATCACATATCTTCATATGCTATATCTTTTAGCACTCAGGTCCAACCTTTCGCTCGTTTCACTTGCTCCATGCATAAACATAAAAGCAGCGGAAAATAACACATTTTTAAAAATGTAAATAAAAAAGGAAAATGGATCGTAGTTGCACATTTATTTTGGTAGTTCAGGTCCAAAACAGCATCCTCACATTGTACACTGTAGTATATGTGACTTTGGATGAGTGTGGATTTAAAAAGCCGGCGTGAGTGACGTGGGAGCCAGCCAATGAGAGCGTGGCGTCAGCCGCTATTGGCTCAGGATGGCGGCTGGCTGTTAACTGCGTTAGCCAGTCTACACGTTGAGTGCCTCTGGGCCGTGCAGCTAATGTACGTGTTTATTTGGTTGCATTTGTTCACGAAAGTGATCGGACGCGGACCGGCGGCCGAGTCGACCCGTGACCACCTGTGGATGAGTTACAATACGTTCGAACTCGCGGTGGTACCCTACATTCAATGAGCGAGCGATGTCGACCGGAGACGTGCGGTTGTGGAAGCCGCACTTTGTTAGCTTCTTCTTTGAATTGCCAAGTGGCCCCAAACAAATCTTTTCTGCACCCTCACCGCAAACCTCTGCAATATAGAGAAAAATCCACGATATAGTATTCGATAGATATGATTTGAAAATCCCCGATATGGAATTAGAGATGTATGAGTTTAAGATCTGCGACATAATGTAGAATTAAAAAGCCAGCGATACAGTGAGAGGGCGAAAGGTGAAGCGCGATGCGGCGAAGACCGACTGCGCTGTAAAAAAAAAAAAAGAAAAGAAAAAAGCAAACAAATCCACAAGGAGCAACCATTGCGCTTTCTCACCTGAGCGATGCGGTTCTGCTGGTTCTGCAGGTGTTCCAGTCTCTGTTCCAGAATCCCTTGGCCGCTTTTCAGGGCCTGCGCTTGGCGCGCGAGGTCACGCGCATGTCCCACCGCGGCCTCCACCTCGTCGGCCAGCGTGCGTGCGCGTCTCGCCTCCTGCCGGTCTTCGGCGTGGCGCGTGCTCAGCGCTCGAACGAGCGAGTTGCGCAGCGCCTCCCAGCGCTCGAAGTTGCGGGCGGGGTCCGGGCACTCGGGGTCCAGGAGGATGCCGTCGCCCGCCTGCGACACCGTCACCGTGGCGCCCGACTCTTTGGGATCGATGGAGATGACGGGAGAAGACGAGGACGCTTGGTCTCTGGAAGCGGAAGCCCGGAAAGACACGCACGCACGCACGCACGCACGTAACGTAACGCGCGCTTGTTCGTACATACAGTACATACGCGGCCTTTGATCGTTGGGAAACAAGTGGGTCATTTTCATATCATTTGATTTGATGAATAACGGTAGCCACGTGGCCCACTGAATTTCCTTTTGAAAATGAATTCATTTGACTGACATGCGGATGTGAATGATTGGCGGTTATTATCCAACATCCATCCATCCATCCATCCATCCATCCATCCATCCATTTGCTTTCGCCGCTTCTCCTCACGCGGGTCGCGGGAGCGCCGGAGCCCATCCCAGCCATCATCGGGCGGGAGGGGGGGTCCACCCTGAACCGGTTGCCAGCCAATCGCAGGGCACATACAAACAAACAACCATTCGCGCTCACGCTCACATTCACACCTACGGGCAATTTAGAGTCTTCAATGAACCTAGCACGCATGCTTTTGGGATGTGGGAGGAAAGGGAGAACATGCAAACTCCCGAACCCCGGTCCTCACAACTGTGAGGCAGACGCTCTAACCGGTTGTACACCGTGCCGCCCTATTATCCAACAAAAGGTTCGAATTGTTTCTACAAATATATATGAGCGTGTAGCGTTTGCGTGTACCTGGTGATGAAGGGCAGAGGGTAGCGTTTGACGTAGACCAGGGTGAGCGTCGCCGTGACGACCGCTACCACGGCGACCAGCGGCACCGCCCACAAAAGGAAGCCGCAGCATTTCTGAGCGAGCGGAAAAACGTTTGAACCGTCTCGTCTCTCCCGCTGACAGCTAACAGTCGACCGGTCGCCAGCCGATCACAAGTCAATTCAGAGATTGGTCTCTAGACGCTTTTGACACTTTTGAAGAAAATGGCTGACAACGGCAAACGTACACGAGATCGCCCAAAACGGATTGGCTCAACATATCATCTGAAGCGATATCCCATTCGAAATCCAAAGGGTTCCGCCCTGAACCCTAACCCGGTCGAACCCCTTCGGGATGAATTAGAGCAAAGACTGTGAGCCAGGCCTTCTCGTCCAACGTCAGCGTGTAACCTCACAAATACGCTCCTGGAAAAGTGGTCAACAATTCCCATGAACACACTCCTAAACCTTGTGCTAAAAGGCGGACCGACATTGATGATGAAGGGGGCGTCGAGGCAGCTGAGACAATACTTTTGGCAATCTCGTGTACGTCTCAAAGGCACTCAAAGACGCTTTGCAATCGCACGCATTATTCACTCACTTCACAGTCACACCTGCGCGTAGGAAGCTACTTGTGGAGCCACAACTGTCCTGCAGGGGGCAGTCTGACGGAAGCAGAATGAGTAAGTGGAATAACAATAATAATCATCATAATCCACCCATCCATCCATTTTTTGTACCGCTTATCCTCACTAGGGTCACGGGCGTGCTGGAGCCTATCCCAACTATCTTCGGGCGAGAGGCGGGTTGCACCCTGAACTGGTCGCCAACCAATCGCAGTACTAATAATCTTCTTCTTTTCCTTTGGGCTTGTCGCCACAGCGCGTCGTCCTTTCCCACGTCAGCCCATCTCCTGCATCCTCCTCTCCAACACCGACGGCCCTCATGTCTTCCCTCACGACATCCATCAACCTTCTCTTTGGTCTTCCTCTCGCTCTCTTGCCAGGCAGCTCCATCCTCATCATCCTCCGACCAATATACTCACTATTTCTCCTCTGGACGTGTCCGAACCATCCAAGTCCGCTCTCTCTAACTTTGTCTCCAAAACATCGAACCTCGGCCGTCCCTCTGATGAGCTCATTTCTAATTTGATCCAACCCGGTCACCCCGAGAGCGAACCTCAACATCTTCATTTCTGCCACCTCCAGCTCTGCTTCCTGTTGTCTCTAATGCGTCCATCGTGGCCGGCCTCACCACTACTGTTTTCTAAACGTTGCCCTTCATCCTAGCAGAGACTCTTCTGTCACATAACACACCCGACACCTTCCTCCACCCGTTCCAACCTGCTTGGACCCGTTTCTTCACCTCCTGACCACACTCCCCATTGCTCTGGACGGTTGACCCCAAGTATTTCAAGTCCTCCACCCTTGCTATCTCTTCTCCCTGTAGCCTCACTCTCCCCCCACCACCCCTCTCATTCATGCACATATATTCTGTCTTACTTCGGCTAATCTTCATTCCTCTGCTTTCCAGTGCATGCCTCCATCTTTCTAACTGTTCCTCCAGCTGCTCCCTGCTTTCACTGCAGATCACGATGCCATCTGCAAACATCATGGTGCACGGGGATTCCAGTCTAACCTCATCTGTCAGCCTATCCATCACCACAGCAAAAAGGAAGGGGCTGAGGGGTGATCCCTGATGCAGTCCCACCTCCACCTTAAATTTGTCTGTCACACCTACAGCATACCTCACCGCTGTTCTGCTGCCCTCGTACATGTCCTGTATTATTCGAACATACTTCTCTGCCACTCCAGACCTCCGCATGCAGTACCACGGTTCCTCTCTGGGTACTTTCTCTAGATCGACAAAGACAAAAACCTGGTCAAAAACCTCACAGCCACCTCTCCTCGATGCTTCCATACCTCCACGGGAATGTCATCAGGACCAACTGCCTTTCCATTTTTCATCCTCTTTAATGCCTTTCTAACTTCCCCCTTACTAATCATTGCCACTTCTTGGTCCACCACACTTGCCTCTTCGACTCTCCCTTCTCTCTCATTTTCTTCATTCATCAACTCCTCGAAGTATTCTTTCCATCTAGCTAGAACACTGCTGGCACCAGTCAACACATTTCCATCTCTATCCTTAATCACCCTAAGCTGCTGCACATCCTTCCCATTTCTATCCCTCTGTGTGGCCAGCCTGTATAGTTCCTTTTCTCCTTCTTTAGTGTCCAACCTGCCATACACGTGCTCATATGCCTCTTGTTTGGCCTTCGCCACCTCTACCTTTGCCCTGTGTCGCATCTCAATGTATTCCTTTCGCCTCTCCTCGGTCCTCTCAGTGTCCCACTTCTTCTTAGCTAACCTTTTTCCTTGTATGATTTCCTGTACTGTGAGGTTCCACCACCAAGTCTCCTTCTCTCCTTTCCTGCCAGAAGATAGACCAACGACTCTCCTGCCTGCCTCTCCGATCACCTTGGCTGCAGCGGTCCAGTCTTCTGGAAGCTCCTCCTGTCCACCGAGAGCCTGTCTCACCTCTTCCCGAAAAGCTGCACAACACTCGTCCTGTCTCAGCTTCCGCCACATGGTTCTCTGCTCTGCCTTTGTCTTCCTAATCTTCCTCCCCACCACCAGAGATATTTTACACACCAGCATCCTATGCTGTCCAGCCACACTCTCCCCTACCACAACCTTACAGTCGGTAACCTCCTTCAGATTACGTCGTCTGCAGAATATGCAATCCACCTGCGTGCTTCTACCTCCGCCCTATGTTCCTGCCTCTTCTGGAAAAAAGTGTTCACTACAGCCATTTGCATCCTTGTTGCAAAGTCTACCACCATCTGTCCCACCAAGTTCCTTTCCTGGATGTCGTACTTACCCATCACTTCTTCATCACCCCTATTACCTTCACCAACATGTCCCTTACAATCTGCACCAATCACGACTCTCTCTCTGTCCGGGATGCTCAGAACTACTTGGTCTAGCTCCTTTCACCTCCAAGACATTCTGAGCCAACTCTTCTTTAAAATAACCTCGACTCCATTTCTCTTCCCATCTACACCATGGTCAAATCATTTGAACCCTGCCCCTAAACTTCTCGCCTTGCTGCCTTTCCACCCGGTCTCCTGGACACACAATATATCAACCTGTCTCCTAATCTTCATGTCAAGCAACTCCCGAGATTCATAGTCCCAACATTCAAAGTCCCCACATTCAGTTCTAGGCTCTGTGCTTTCCTCTTCTCTTTCTGCCAAAGAACCCGCTTTCCACCTCTTCTTCTTCTTCGTCTTCGACCCACAGTAGCTGAATTTCCACCGGCGCCCCGCAGGTTGACGGCGCCGGCGGCGGACGTCGTTCACCCGCGCCGCGACCGATCCGGTATGGAATTCTTTGGATGAACGCTCATATTTGTTTGGCAAAGTTTTAAGCCGGACGCCCTTCCTGACGCAACCCTCTGCATTTGCCCGGGCTTGGGACCGGCCTACGGTTTGCACTGGGTTGTGCCCCTATAGGGCTGCATTCGCAGTACTACTACTACTAATAGTAATAATAATAAAGAGATCCAAGAGATATAGCCTTAACTGTGTCCTGGAAAAAAGAAGGAAGAGCACGGTAAAAAAAAAAAAAAAAAAAAAAATCAGGCGTGGCCGCTTTAGAGTGCCTCGTTGTCGCGGCGTGGAAAACCCCGTGGCGACCCGGTGGGATATATTTCAGCCACCGGACGCTTTTTTGTAGCTCAAGCACGTAGTTTTGTGTAGGCATACGAAAGATGCCCAAAAAGTAGCACCCATTTTTCCAAGTCGGTGCAGTGGCATTTGATTGAAAGTTGAGCAGGGCGTGTTTGAGAGCAGAGAGAATGGCTTGACTAGTCATCCTTTTCACGCCTGAAAAATGTAAAAATTTGGCAGCATTGCTAACAACGCTTCTCTGTGATGGCCCAAATTAAATGATTCCAAGAATGAAATCGAAGTCTTTTGCTCTCCAGGAGATTTAGTCGGAGGAACACTTTGCTTTCGGGTTCGGCGCGTGAACGTGATCTGTTCCAAGCCATAACGCTCTCTTCTTCGGCAGGAAGTCACGCTGTGACGTCACCATGGCGACAGCTTCCAAACACCTCGACTGGGACAATTTTCTTCTTCTTCTGTTTTTCTTCACTTCCCTGAGTCTGCTTCGGGGAATCCGGAGACTGGACAGCCTCGCGTCATGAGCGCACGCATGATGATCTCGAGGGATTGTTTTGATATGCGGGGATATTTTCACCCTTTCTTTCTTTTGTGAAACCCTCTCCCAGCATTCACACGCGCACGCACGTTGTTTCTGCGAGTCAAAGTGAAGAAAGCCTGAAATAGTTTTGCTGCCAGCAACGCACCTTGCGCTTGTTTGTGCGTTTGGCGTCCAGCTCCGAGCTGCTGTTGTTCATCACGGTCCAGCTGTCAGTCAGCATCATCCTGAAGCACACAAAGCAAGAAAAGTACGTTGGAACACGACAGAGGACAAGTCCACGTTTCAGCAGATCGGTTTGACCCAAAAAAAGACTTTTGACGGTTCACGCGCTTGCAAAGAAAACGCTGAGTTGTATTGAAACTCATTGCTGCACAAGAACATGTGTTCAGCTCCAATTTGACAAACTCGGTTTCCGCTTGTTTCCATCCCGTCAACCAATTGAGGAATTTACTCGCCTGTCAGTCCTTGCCGATGACCCAGACTAAGATGATCGATCTGACCCGTTGCCCGCTGAAAAAGTGTCACGTCGTCATGGCAACAGACACACGCACAGAGAGAGAATCTGCCGCTCTCAAGTCAATCTGCTCAGATTAGCTCGCAATCTGTGCAGATTTGACTCGAGAGGCGCAGATTAACGAGAGCAACGTGTCACCGGCCTGGACACTTACATGTCCCGCCGGCACACACACACACACACACACACACGCGCGCGCGCACCATTTTCCCTTCATCGCAGTCCTAATCCCAAACAGAATAAGAATAACAATCATGATCTTCATCAATCACAATCACGAAGAACAGCCCTATGAATACCGTAACAATCATAAGAATCAAGAATCCGAACCCTAACCATCGTAAACAACTGTCATCATCATCATGAATCATAAATCCTGAATATCAATCCGAGTCATCATGAGGTTAGGGTTCGGGTCGTCAAAAGAGAATCCTATTAACCCAGTTTAACCCTCGTAACAGATGCGCTTGTGTCAAAAAAGAGCTGTGTGCCGTGTTGCCATGGAGACACTCAATGGCGACCATGTGCCGGCGGGCCGGATGGCGCGTGCTGAAGTTTCACAACAAAAGCGGAGGTGGCGCGCGTCCCCCTCATCGTGTCCGTCCCGCAGCGGCGAGATCGACTGCGCCAGAAAAAAGAAGGATGAAAAAAGGACAAGAAAAGGAGATGCGGGCGGCTTCTTTGCGCCGGAGAAAAAGGTCAACGAATCAACTTTTCACGTCAATTCATCTCATGAAATAATCACTTGGTTGATAATAGGAGTTCAAGCAACCATTTGACATGGACGTATCTTATTTTCATGATCGGTTAATGGAACCCTTCTCCTCACGCGGGTCGCGGGCGTGCTGGAGCCCATCCCGGGTATCACCGGGCAGGAGGCGGGGTACACCCTGAACCGGTCGCCAGCCAATCGCAGGGCACATACAAACAAACAACCAGTCACACCTACGGGCAATTTCGAGTCTCCAATTAAGCTAGCACGCATCTTTTTGGGATGTGGGAGGAGAAAAGCCACGCAGGCACGGGGACAACATGCCAACTCCACGCGGGCGAGGCCGGGGATCGAACCCCGGACCTCAGAACTGTGAGGCGGACGCTCTAACCAGTCGCTCACCGTGCCCTAAAATCTAAATCAATTCTTATTTTATTTGTATTAACGTAAGCTAGTATGATACCGTTTTGTCTTGCTTATTTTCCTAGAATTTCCAGACGTAGCGCAGTGAATTTCCCTTTGAAAATCAACTCATTTCACTGATTGGAGGATTTGAATCATTGGCAGTTTTTTTGTTTTTTTTTGGATAAAGTCATATTTTTCAAACCCTGTTAGGCCAAAATGTCTTGAGTGTTCCGTGTCCCACAATTTTTGAAGACGCTGTTTCTGTCTTTACTGTTAAGCCCTTTTGTCTTTGCCGTTATGCATTTCAGAGCATTTGCCTTTACAATCAAAGCCTAAAATGTGACATCATCAATAACTTTGAAAATAGGACAGCGTGAGATACATTTAAAATCTAAACTATCAAACCAAGGCAGCATCCAAAAAACATTGCTTCACCAGATGGCGTATTACAGGGTCAAATGATCTGAAGATGACCCCAATATCTTTGACCTCATGACCCTTGAGAGGTCACAAGTTTGCCAAGCCTGCTTTCAAATGTTTTCTTTTCACTTGATTTGAGCGCGTTTGTTCTGCGGAACAATTGGACATTTTGGAGGATGTTCACGAAGCTTTGAAATGAGCTTTTTCGACTTGAAAAGACATGCTAATCCTTTAATCCTGCTCGCTAACTCCAATTTGTGTCACACACTTGCTCCTTAGTGCGTTCCTCCAACACGCACACGCACACGCACACACACTCACAGCGAGGACACTTTGTGAATGTCAGCTTCCTGACGGGCAGGTGAGGCTGGGGGAGGCCACCTCATCCGCACGCAGCCCCGGTGCTGAGGCTCTAGAGATGATCGTGAACTTCAGGAGACATCCTTCGCCACAGCTGCCCCTCACGTTGTCCAGCTGCCTTGCGTCAACCATCGAGACCTTCGAGTTCCTGGGATTTACAGTCTCTCGGGACCCGAAGTGGGCGATCGACATCAACTCCGTCCGCAGAGGATGCGTTTCCTGCGGCTTCTGAGCAAGCACGGCCTGCCACGGGAGCTGCTGAGGCGGTTCGACACAGCGCTCATCGAATCGGTCCTGTGTTCTTCCGTCACGGTCTGGTTTGGTGCTGCTACAAAAAAGGACTGAAAGGATTGTCGGTACCCCCACTACCCACCCTTGAGGACTTGCACGCTGCCAGAACTAAGACAAGGGCGTGCCAAATCCTCTCGGACCCCCCGCATCCCGGTCACCGGCTCTTCCGGCTCCTTCCCTCGGGTCGGCGCTACCGATCAATGCAAACTAGAACTAGCAGACATTCCGACAGCTTCTTCCCTCTTGCCATCAACTTCTTCAACAGCTAACCTACAATTCCATTACAACATGCTGCCAATTATTCTTTTTGTCTTGAGTTGGTTGTCCCATTTCTGTGGGGCCAATGATACATCACTCGTGCACTCACTGTCGCAGTCTCGCCACGCTGCACTATTTGCATATCTGGCGTTGACCAATACTGGCCACTCGTGCCAGAGTAGCATCTGCTCCATTTGCACACTGACTGAGGAGTATCTGCAACATTTGCACAATCAACATTGTCCCAGATGATCGCGCTACTCGTCACTTTAAGCCGCATCCACTCCTTGAAGTCTCGGCGCCCTTTGCGCGATGGTCATTGCGCCGGACTATTGCAATACGAGTCATTCGAACTGCTCTAAGTGCTCGAGGACTCTGCATCTTTTGCACAATTGTCAAAAAAATAATAATAATGTACCGGCATTACCAGATAACGAGCAACCCTTTATTGCTCAGTAACTGTTTTTTTGTCAATGTCTTTCTGTCTCCAAAGCGTTCTCTGTCAATTGACAATTGAAAGTATGTCGTCCTCGAGGGGCTCCGACTACCGGAGACAAATTCCTTGTGTGTTTTTTGGACATACTTGGCAAATCAAGATGATTCGGATTCTATATGTGCATTTCATAAAACCGTGTCTGGGGATTGTATGGAAAAGAATGATTTCTCGGCCATGCTCACTAAAATGTGGATGGGCATATTATTGATTGGTCAATTGAGTCTTTCCCTAAATCAATTGATTTATGCATTACACTTGCATTGAAAGACTTGATACTGTCAAACTTGGCAGACTTGCATTAGTGAAATAAATATACTAAGAGAGAACACAGATGTTGGGGAGCACAAAGTACAGTGCACTAGCCCCCACCTCAACTCAGGCACTGTGGTTGAAATTAGCGGTGGGCAAGTGAAGCCTCGTGAAGCACTGAGGCTTTCCTCGCAATTGTGCCCAAAAAGATTCCAAGCTTTCAAGGCGTCAGTAATGGTGACATCTGCTGGACGACCGAAGCCATAGCACCCTCTGAAGAGCACACGACGGAAGCTCTGGCGCCGTTTCTCAGAAAAGTGTTTTGTTCGTTCATACCGAATCATGATTATGTCGTCATGACAATAAAATGTGCAAATGCTCTCGCGATACTCCGACACACATTCCAGATTAACCCAAAGGATAAATGCAAATTATTTATATTTTGAAGCATAATGATGCATCTTATATAGCTCATATGGCGCCCAAACACTCCAATCTGTCAAACCTGTCAAGCTGTCATTGGCTCAGAATGCGGTGAAACGCCAGGAGCCAATGAAAAGCTTTGAAATATTTGGAAGGAACGAAGAGCAAAGCGAAACAGCGAAGCTTCAAACGTCGGCGGCGAGATGACTCCGGTGTTTCCATACGAGCTCCAAAGCCTCGCTATCATTTGCCCATCACGAGTTGAAATGGAACCAGAAACGTGTGCTATTTTATCGCTATTGATTTCAGGCATTCTTCACCCAAAATATGGGGTTGAAATGTACCCAATTAAAGTGGCTAAAAATTGTTAGGTTGTTTTTTTTTTTTACAGGGCAGGAAGCTGTAAATCCACCGGCAGATGGCAGGCGAGACGCTGAGCTGGAGAAGCTTGGACGAGAGGAGTATGGGGATGACGGTGCTGAACGCAGAGCTGAGGTCCACGAACAGGATCCTCGCGGAGGTCCCCGCGCTGTCGAGTTGTTCCAGGATGAAGTGCAGTCCCACGTTGACTGCGTCGTCCACAGAGCAAACGGCACGGGGTTCAGCGGGGGACCTGTGAAGTTCGCGAGGTGGTCCGGCACGAGGTGTTCAAAGGACTTCATGACCACAGATGTCAGGGCGACTGGCCCGTTGTCTTTCAGACCCGAGATGGCAGGGTTCTTGGGGACTGGGATGATGGTGGAGCATTTGAAACAGGATGGTACCTCGCACAGTTCCAGAGATCTATTGAAGATCTGTGTGAAGACTGGAGCGAGCTGGTCTGGGCCTGCCGCTTTGTTGATCTTTTTCGCTGGGTGTGGGGCCACTCACTTATTGTGAAAAATAACTCGTGAATATGCGAATCGCTCTGGTATCCCCTCACTCACACTTGTCCTGTAGACTTTTATCATTTACATCGTTTCTCTCACCACACTTCAGTTGTACAGCCGGCTTCACGGCCCTTGTCCTGCATGCTTCTTCTCCTGTCCTTGTCCGGTCCTTTACTCGCAGGGTGTAACACTACAGCCCCGTACAACACTCATATCTAATGTGTCATTGTTCTAGATATAAAAGGATTTGCTTTTCTCATCTTGTTTACAGTTAGCGCGTTGTCTTTTGTCTTCCTTTCTCACTCCCCTCCAGAAGCTTTGCTCTGATTGACTCTGATTCTCAATAAATATCCATTGTAAGAAAGCTAAGAAACCACAGCGGCAGCTTAAAAACTCCACTGTGTCACAGTAAAACTGTTCCAGCATAAAAGGAATACGGATCCTCCATTCTGCCGAACAGGACAAAAACAGGACAGGGTGTGAAAGTGTCCTTGTCAAATCTGCAGTAGAAGGTGTTCAAGTCGTCAGCCAGTCCCCTATTGTTCTCAGCTTGGGGGGACAGTTGCTTGTAATTGGTTAGCAATCGTAATCCACGCCAAACCGATTTAGCGTCGTTAGCGGTAACCTGTTTTTCTAGCTTTACTGCATAATTTCTCTTTGCAATATGAATTTCTTTAGTCAGATGGTTTCTAGCGCGATTCTGCAGGGCTCTATCCCCTGCATCCTCTTTAGCCCGGCGAAGTTGCTCAAGTTTGGCAGTGAACCACGGCTTGTTGTTATTGAACGTGCGAAATGACTTTGTAGGTACACACACCTCTCCACAGACACTGACAGGGTCCGTATATTCATCCGGGCTGCCAGTTGAACTTTCAAAGACACTCCCGTCTGTGCAGTCTAAACAGCTTTGAAGTTCTGTCTTTGCGTCATCGGTCCACATCTTCACTGTTTTCACCATAGGCTTTGCACATAAGTTCGTGGGTGACGCTGCTCTCTCGGGGGTGGTGGGAGCGAGGTGCATTTTTTCGCCTGCGGTTCCGAGTCGGCGGTCACCCGGGAGACCTGCGACTTTCCGTTGGGCAGGGATGAATGTTTGGGCTCATTCGATTTATTGAACAAGCCTTCGTGTCATATGAGCTGCTTACATTGCCAGAACAACCAAAAAGCCCCCGAAAACCCCCCCGCATCTCTGTTTATTCTCTGGGCGTGGAATTAGCCTCTCCCTGGGCGCACCCGGCAGATGGCCCTTCCTCATGACCATATTTGGAATCGCACCTCACCTTCTAGCTACGCTCCCACCAGGTTCCCTTATCTTCTAAGATGCAAACCCATCCTCTTTGCGGACCGGGACGCCTGTCGTGAACCCGAGACACGTTCCTGTCTGGGCGGAGAATGAAAACCCGAATAAACGTACAAATGGTAGAAGGAAGGCCTTTTGATGTGGAACTTCAAAGACAAGATGGTTGGCTTGAATACAGATCTCCAAACATTTGGCCCTTGCAAATTGTGGTACTAATGAAAGCACGAAGCGGACTCTGATTACCCCACAAGGTAAATACCATTTATTTTTTGAGCTCCCAACAAAAGTGTTCATACAGTAACCCGCTTGCTTCTTCCTTAACTATAAATGTATCTTTTTACGGTTTAATAAATGTGGTCAAGTACAATATCGTTCATGTGCAGGATGAAACGCCTTTACAGCCTCGCTGTTTGTATGCATTCACTCAATGTGGGGGTGTGAGTCGCCAACTCTCATTTTTGGGCGACGGTCCTGTTGGGTCCAATCGGGTGCGAGCTCGTCACACGGTGTGCCGAAGGCATCGTTTGGACACATGAGATAAACATGCCTTCACGTTAGCATCGTCAGCGGTGACGGAGACGTGCACGCACAATGACCAGCTGTCGCTTGATTTTCTTTTTCTTAGTTTTTAAAAAAAAAAAGTTTTTTTGCCTTATGTTGAAAGACAAGATTTGAGTTAGGAGCGAGCATCAGATAAGCTGCCGACACGACTAACCCTTTCCGACTCGATTCCAGCTCCCTTTATAGGCACACATCTGACAACAAATACTAACATGCTTACACTTGAATTACAATTACACACGATGAAATAAATTGATTTCTTTACATTCTCTTTTACATTTTATGCTTTTTTTTTTTGTTTGTTTAAGGCTGTTTTTCTTTTGGATGATTGCCATACAAACTTGGTCATGGAATGAGTCAAGGTACCACTACATACACACGTATGTTCGAGACACACACGCACGCACACACAAACACACTCACAGATGATTTGGTGTGATGTAAAGTGCAGTGATAGAAATAGATTTTAAGTGCTCAACGCTCCAAAGAGTCACCACTGTCACCATGGGGACCACAAGCTGCTCAGAAACCATGTGACCTTCAGAACACCTCTGTCCTATTTAACACACACACACTGAGTCAAACCCCTCCCACTGCTGGCATCCCATCATGGCGAGATCTGAAAGTGGTCTGTGGTGAGCGGCTCAAGAAGAAGAAGAAGAAGGTCGCAGGTTGGAGGTGTGAAGGTCGGGCCCGGTTCCCGGCGTTCCCGCCACATCACGCCACGCTGTCACCTCATCGGCTTTCGATCAACAATTAGTTTGCGTCCTCCATTTTCATCAGGACAACTTTGGTGGCGGTGGCGGCGGCGGCGGCGGCGGCGGCCATGTTCTGGAAGCACGCCACCTGGTCCTGGTCCTGGCCCAACGACCGCGACGACTTTGACGATCGCGACGGTAACTGCGACGATTGCGATGACGCTTATTTGCTCGCCGCAGAACTCCGCACCGCCGGCGCCTCCGACTCTGCCGCTGCTCTTCCGGACCCGAAGCGCTTCGATGACTCAGCGGTCAGAAGCGCCCGACCGTCCGGACCCGCAACTACCGGAACTGCCAGGCGAGACACTTACCGGGACGCCGGCCGAATGCCCAGAACTCAACTGACGGTGAGTCCCAACTCAGTAACTGATGACTTCCCTACCTGGGGGGCCTCACTTATCAAAAAGCGCATGAGATTCTTACTAAAAGCGTGAATGAGATGAGTAAGATTTCATAAGATTATGAAGAGTGAAGCCCCGGAACCCTCCGACAACATTCTTAGTTACGGGACGGCGGCTGTTCTTTTAAAGTCGGTAGGGGGTGCAGTCAGGAGCATTATGGGAAACGTAGGGCCCAAGTCTTAAACACACACACACAGAGTGATGGCTTCACATGTTATTGTGGAAAAGTCCAGCTCCTAGAACTCCGGAAGCGTGTGTGTGTGTTTGTGTCTTATCGAAGGGACACATGCAGCATTTGTGTGTGACTATGTTTCCTGCTATTATTCTCCCTGTTCACACACTCTCTCTCACACACACACACATACACTTCCACATGCCGTACACTTTGTGTCCAAGTTGGA
Organism: Phyllopteryx taeniolatus; assembly: GCF_024500385.1. NCBI lineage: Eukaryota > Metazoa > Chordata > Actinopteri > Syngnathiformes > Syngnathidae > Phyllopteryx > Phyllopteryx taeniolatus. Next base: position 33,722,931 of record NC_084504.1, on the reverse strand, counting down.
CCTCGGTGCTGCTACTAGTTCCAGAATGGATTCTAGATATTTGTCGTGTCTGGACCAGGTTTCGATGTAGGCTTACTCGGGCGAAGGCGGTCTCGGGTTACACCGGGTGGGTCTAGGTCTGGACTGGTGGAGTTGTAGCGCGGCATCATGCACACCATCCACCGCCTGTGTCGCTTGTGTATCGAACAGAATCTACCTCAGGTTGGTACTTCTGGGTCCATCTTTTACGGACTTCTTCAATGTTTCATGTCCCTCAAGTGTTTCAACCAAATGCACTTACTGAGTGCGTGTGTGCACGTGTGCACGTGTCTGTTTGAGTGAGAGCGAGATGGGTTTATAAAAAATTCACACATAAAAAGTGTCTGATTTTGCCATACGTGTGTGGCTATTCTGTGTTTATAAATGAAGTTGTTGTGGAGAGCAAAATATGGATTTGTATTTTATTATTATGATGGTGAAGCTGAGAAAAATAAGAGAATTTTGTTTGCGCAAGAGTCCGGGTCTGCTGGTTCTAAAGGTTCTGTCGGCGCCTCCCGTCAAGCTTTGTGCGCTTTCTTCGGCCAATGTTTGCAAAGACAAAGTTTGCCGGCTCAGGAAGTCCTCCCTCCAGAAGACGCGATTCCCACATTCCACTTTTGTCGAAAAGTAAGCAACAAGCGAAGTTCATCCGAGTCCGCAGTGAAGGTCGTCTCTGCGGAACAACGCAAACAGCGTAAAGAGTCCGCTCTGCGAAAGGTCGCACGGTCGGGCTTCCCGAGGAGTTTTAATTTCGTGTGTCAGTCTGACGACTTTGAGGATGCCGCCTTCGCTCGGTCGCACGGTCGGCGGAGGCATGGAAACAGAAGGAACAACATTCCGGACGAGATCCACTCGCTGATGAAAAAACCCACCCATTTTAACGTTTAACATCTGTTGTATGTATGTTGTTTGTCCCAAAAAAACAAACAGAGCGAATGTTCAAAAAGATTCTGAAGAAAATGTTGAAGGCTTCTAGGGTGGGACTCTTCCTGGCCTAGTTTGTTCTTCAAGGTTGCTTGTAGCGCCCGATTACGTCCCTGAACTCGGGGACCTTGGATCGCTTTTCCATGACCAGTTCCAGAAGTTCCAGAAGGGCCTGGCCCCGCTCTGCCCTGGCCTCGCCCGGACCGGCCCAGCCTCCGTTGCTCTCCCATTACAACAGGCACCAATCAAAAGTGGGAGGGATTGGGGCGGGCTCAAGAAGACGGTGCTGTATTTCATCTTCTGCTAATACGGACAAAAGTGGCCGCACCTCCTCAGTCAAGCACGGAACACGGGGAAAAGCAACCTGAGACTCTGTGTGGAGGAAATTGAACGGTCTGAAGACCGGACGCTGCCGTGGCCGTTTCTGCATCACGCTCGCTGAATTCGTACGATTGGCGCAGGCAACTCGAACGCTGCTCAAGTGTCAACAACGAGAACACATGACAATCATGATGATGATGATGATGATGATGATGATGATGATGATGATGATGATGACGGTGACGATCACAAAGACGACTACAATTACGATCCCGATAATAACGATGTTGATGACGACGACGACGATGTGCCCCGCGTCTTTCTTAGGTTAGCGTCATCCGGGGAGAAGACGGCTTCGGATTCACCATCTGCTGCGACAGTCCGGTGCGAGTTCAGTCCGTCGAGGCTGGTGAGACGTTCTCCCTTTGTCAACAAGACCCCTGACCTTTGACAAAAAGACCCCCGACCTTTGACACTGACTCAGGAAGTAGCTTTGTTGAAAGACTGTCACAATCAAAGCAACCAAGTGGATTAAATGTGAAAGCTTTGAAGGGCTTCCATTTCTGCTTGTTTCCTTTATTTCTCCGCCCGTCACGGCCGGCCGTAGGCGGTCCCGCTCACCGGTCGGGCCTCCGTCCAGGTGATGCCGTTTTGCAGCTCAACGGACTTCCTGTGGAGATCTGGAAGTGCGGAGAGCTGGCTCATGCCATCAGGTGATGCCGCAGTTCCACGCCACAACGGCATTGTGTCCACTCTGCGCAATAACAGTGTGTGTGTGTGCGTGCGTGCGTGCGTGCCTGTTTCAGGAGTTGTCCCAGTCGTATCGTCCTCGTGGTGTGGAGAGGCTCACCTGAGGTCAGGACGTGCTGTGATACTTTGCTCCGCCCACCAGCAGCCAACAAGGTGTTCACATGATGATTATGTCATCAGTTAGTGACGATAGATAGTGACTTGTGTTTCGTACTGATCGATCACCTTTGACGTTTGAGACGAGGTGACCGATTGGAAAACTTTCGTGAGCTTTCACCGGCACTCTCCACAGACCACCAAGCTGCTGCACCAGCCCGCCCACGGCAAACATGGCCACCACAGACGTGATCGGGGGTCCGTGGTGTCGTCCAGCTTGGAGGTTCTTGGGTCTCTGTGGAGGGATCACAAGAAAGAAGAAAAAGAAAGAGGAGGAGAAGAAGAAGCACCTTGCACCTCCACGCTGAAGGGCACCCGTGTGACATCATCAAATGGCGACAACTACATCATCCTATCTAATGTAGCGCCACAGGAGCAGGTGAGGGGCGCGGCTACTCTGCTAAACTATGCTATGCTATTTTGGCATGTTTTGTTGTGTTAGATTAAGATCGCGGCTGCAAGCGGCCGAAATGAGTTTCCTCCGCAGGGTGTCTGGCCTCGCCCTTAGATAATGGGTGAGAAGCTCGGTCATCTGGGAGGGACTCAGAGTCGAGGCGCTGCTCCTCCGCATCGAGAGGAGCCAGATGAAGTGGCTCGGGCATCTAGTAAGGATGCCCCTGGACCCCACCCTGGTGAGGTGTTCCGGGGGCGTCCCACCAGGACAACCCAGGACACGCTGGAGGGACTAGGCCTCCCGGCTGCCCTGGGAACAACTCGGGATCCCCCCCGGAAGAGCTGGACGCAGTGACTGGGGAGAAGGAAGTCTGGGCTTCCCCGGAAAGAGCTGCTGCCCCCACGACCCGAGCCCGGATAAGCGGAAGAAAAAGGATGGCCGCCGTGTTATGTTCTGCGGTGCTGTATGTTACCATCGGTGGCGTGGCTCAGGTGGTCGAGTGGTTGTCTCCCAACTGGAAGGTTGCGGGTTCGACCCTGAGCCCTTGTGACCATGTCGAAGTGACATTGAGCGAGCTACTGAAGCCCCACTTGCTCCTGATGCTGCATCATCACTGGGAGAATGACGAGACAGTGTTCAAACTCCCTTGAATGTAGAAAAGCGCAATAGAGAGAGAGTGAAAGCCCATTTGTCATGTCTGTGCTATGCTCTGCTGGAACAGAGAGTGACTTCACTTGTTTCAATGTCTCCTCTTTAGCTCATCCATCCTGTCTTTGACGACAGAAGCAGGACTATCGGTATGTCTGACATCTCATCCATCAATGCACCCATGAGGCTATATACTGTATAATATATATATATATATACATATCCATCCATCCATTTTCTCAGCCGCTTCTCCTCACGCGGGTCGCGGGCGTGCCGGAGCCCATCCCAGCCATCATCGGGCAGGAGGCGGGGTACGCCCTGAACTGCTCGCCAGCCAATCGCAGGGCACATACAAACAAACAACCATTCGTACTCACATTCACACCTACGGGCAATTTGGAGTTGTCAATTAACCTAGCATGCATGTTTTGGCGATGTGGGAGGAAAAGCGGAGTGCCCGGAGAAAAGCCGCGCAGGCACGGGGAGAACATGCAAACTCCGCACAGGCGGGGCCGGGGGGGATCGAACCCGGGACCTCAGAACTGTGAGGCAGACGCTCTAACCAGTCGACCACTGTGCCGCATATATACATCAACATTTTATTTTGATTATTTTTTTTTATACATGGTCATGCTGTAGTTCAAAAAAAAAAGTGACTCACTATTTATTCAGTACTTGAATAATAATTTCACTGTGTACTTTTTTATTTTATTGGTACTCAATAAATGTTTGGATGACTCATTTTCACTTTCACTTGAGTCCCAATATTGTCGAGTAACTGTACTAAGTTGAGGGCAATGTTTGGCTCCTCGATAGCCACCTCTGGAGCGGACAGCCTCTGTTGCTACTCTTATGCTAAAGCAACATTTTTGCTCACCAGATGCATGCCCCCAGACCCCCTCTAATTTGGATTTTTTTTGGTCATGCCTTTGATACACACACACAGTATATCAATGAATGAGTTAATGATTGACATTGTTTGTTGCCAGGACGTCTGTATCAGACTCCCCCCAGAAGAAGTCTGAACCTACTTGGTGAGACCCAAGTTGGGTCGTCACGACAACCGCTCACCCACGGTCCGCTCGGCTTGGTTCCTCCCGTATCCTCCTCCGCCTCCTCCTCTACGCCGTACAACTACGGCACCTACCGCAACTACCAGAACTACCAGAACTGCACCATCATCCAATCGCATCCGCCCTCCTGCGGCATCGACAAAGCGCCCAAAACACTCATCTTCCCCATCTTTGTTGAGGTCAACAACAACAGCCTGAAGATCAGCAACCTTTCAACCCGTCTTGTTGTTGTTCTTGTCCTGATGTGGTGTTGCTGTTGTGTTCTCACAGCCCGTGGACCTGTGCGGCCCCGATCGAACGCTGCTCATGTCGGAAGAAATGCTTCTCCACCAGGCCCGGCAGCTGCCCCGCAAGGTGCTCACACGCTAACAAATTGTTATTTCGCACCCTCCGCGAGAAAGAAAATATTCACACGCACACGGTACGAAAACACTCATTCCTGAAATGGTCTCACACACACTTCAGAAACTCTCACTCGTTCAAGTGAACACGCTCCTGTATGAGTGTGAGCGGTCAGTCCTTAATGTCATCCCCGACGCCCCCGAAAGGTGACCGTGTTGATCTACAACGACGTTCTACTCGTGAGCCAAGAAGACCAAGCCGGACGCTGTCAGGTCCTCAAGAGTCCGCTCTACATCGACACGCTGCGACTCCAAGAAGGTAACGTGGCTTGTTGTTTATATTGTGACGATGACGAGGACGAGGATGATGATGATGATGATGACGATGACGAGCATTGTTTGTTTTGTCGCGCTCCAGTGGCGTCTGCGCCGCGTCACATCTTCTTCCTGCAGAATTCCGTGAGTTGCTGGCAATGTCTGTTCAGTTTGGAGGCCTTCAGCCTGGAGCAGAAGGTTCGAGTCAGCCTCTGTCTCCATGACAACATCCAACAACAGCTGGTTGCCATGGAGAACATCCACACCCAGCAGGTACTGCTGCCAACAGCGCCAAACTTGGTGACTTACAGACGCACACGTGCACACACACAGACAAACACACATTGTTGCATAGTGTGTGCGTGTAAATCATCATGTAATCCCCCCCGCCCCCGCCCCCAGTTGTCAGCCTCCCCATCCGAGTTGGGGCTCTTCCCCTCTCACCCCTCACATCTGTTGTTCCCCCGTGACCCCCCCTCCCAGCTGACGGCCTCCCCCCGTCCTTCCCCCGCTACAAGTGTGAACACCTCGGCCCGGCTCCGGTCCCCTCCCCCAAGTCCCCCCCCGGCCCTCAGCCCCGTGTGGAAGGAGAGAGCGGAGGAGAAAGAGGAGGACGAGAGAAGACGCCACCAAGAGGATTTAAGCTCCGCCTCCGGACCAGCAGGTCAGCCTGAGACATGACATCACTTCCTCAAGCTCAGATCACTTAGTGATTCACTTTTCATTGTCCATCCATCTGTCCATTTGCCGTACCGCTTCTCCTCACGCGGGTCGCGGGTGTGCCGGCACCTATCTCAGCTAACGTCGGGCGAGCGGCGGGGTACGCCCTGAACTGGTCGCCAGCCGATCGCAGGGCACATATCGACAGACAACCATTCGCACTCACATTCACACCTTCCGACAATTTGTTCGTCCTCAATGAACCTACCGTGCATGTTTTCGGGATGTGGGAGGACACCGGAGTACCCGGAGAAAAGCCGCACAGGCACACGAAGAACATGCAAACTCGACACTGGCGAGGCCGCATTTGAACGCGCAAACTCAGAACTGGGAGGTCGACGTGCTTACCGTGCCACCCGCTTTTAATCAGTGTAATAGGAATTCCTGATTCCCTTTTTTCAATCCATCCCAGGTCAATAATTGATTGCACTTTGAATAAATCTCATGAGAATTATTGCTGACTGTTATTGATGACTCGATGATGTGAAAGTTGAAGTGATAGAAATGCGTTGCGTTTGCGTTCAGGCCTCAGACGCTGCGTTTCCGAGGGTTCGGTGCGGGCAGAACCAGAATTGGCACGATCGCTCTCCGACAGCGGCGTCCACCGCCTGACTCTTGGCCTCCGTAGCCGCCCCCCCTCCACGCAGATCCTCAGGAAACACCTGACATCAGAGGGGGTCACCATGAAGCGCACGCTCACGCTGCTCCAGGGGGCCGAGGTAAACGCACGCACACACACACACACACACTGTGGACCGACGCGCGCAGGGTGGACACAAACTTTGAACAGAAACACACACCATGGATACACCGTATGTACAGAACCACAAACTTTGAACACACCCAAACATTTGCAGCAAATGGAGTCGTTCATTGAAAAGCAGCACCCTCACAGCAGCACTGTGGCCAACAGAGCAATCGATATTTTCATCCATCCATCCATTTTCTGGACCGATTATCCTGACGAGGGTTGCGGGCGTGCTGGAGCCGATTCAATATTTTCAGAAGAATCTGAATCATTAAGGACGAAGACTTCCTGCCCTCCTAATCCCCTCCTAATTTCAACTGAAAGAGCAATATACACTTTTCATGTTTGTTGAGTGTGTTCTTTCTTTCCAATATTTCGACATCATAGTGCAAGGGTCACTCACTCCCAGGGACCACATAAGTAGCCTGCGGGCCTGTTCTTAAAATAGCTCACTGGTGAAGGGACATTGTGATTTCCGAGGAATGTGATAGAAGTTAGCATTTGAAAATGTGGCCGAGAGTTATAGAAATAAAGTGTTGCATATTGACATTTTTCTGTTTTCCAATTGTTGCGAAAAAACATGAATATGATCAGTGTCTTCACAGAAATAATGATCATCATTAATAATAACATATAATAATAACATTATTAAAAGTAATTTCTGCAAATTATTTCAGAAGTGTGTATGAAACTGGGAGGCCCTCACATTAGGTGGATTACATCTTGTGCAGACGATGTCATCTGAAGGAGGTTACCGACTGTAAGGTTGTGGTAGGGGAGAGTGTGGCTAGACAGCATAGGATGCTGGTGTGTAAAATGACTCTGGTGATGGGGAGGAAGATTAGGAAGACAAAGGCAGAGAAGAGAACCATGTGGCGGAAGCTGAGACAGGACGAGTGTTGTGCGGCTTTTCGGGAAGAGGTGAGACAGGCTCTCGGTGGACAGGAGGAGCTTCCAGAAGACTGGACCGCTGCAGCCAAGGTGATCGGAGAGGCAGGCAGGAGAGTCGTTGGTCTATCTTCTGGCAGGAAAGGAGAGAAGGAGACTTGGTGGTGGAACCTCACAGTACAGGAAATCATACAAGGAAAACGGTTAGCTAAGAAGAAGTGGGACACTGAGAGGACCGAGGAGAGGCGAAAGGAATACATTGAGATGCGACACAGGGCAAAGGTAGAGGTGGCAAAGGCCAAACAAGAGGCATATGAGGACGTGTATGGCAGGTTGGACACTAAAGAAGGAGAAAAGGAACTATACAGGCTGGCCACACAGAGGGATAGAAATGGGAAGGATGTGCAGCAGCTTAGGGTGATTAAGGATAGAGATGGAAATATGTTGACTGGTGCCAGCAGTGTTCTAGCTAGATGGAAAGAATACTTCGAGGAGTTGATGAATGAGGAAAATGAGAGAGAAGGGAGAGTCGAAGAGGCAAGTGTGGTGGACCAAGAAGTGGCAATGATTAGTAAGGGGGAAGTTAGAAAGGCATTAAAGAGGATGAAAAATGGAAAGGCAGTTGGTCCTGATGACATTCCCGTGGAGGTATGGAAGCATCGAGGAGAGGTGGCTGTGAGGTTTTTGACCAGCTTGTTCAACAGAATTCTTGTGCGTGAAAAGATGCCTGAGGAATGGAGGAAAAGTGTGCTGGTACCCATTTTTAAGAACAAGGGTGATGTGCAGAGCTGTGGGAACTGTAGAGGAATAAAGTGGATGAGCCACACAACGACGTTATGGCAAAGAGTAGTGGAGGCTAGACTCAGGACAGAAGTGAGTATTTGCGAGCAACAGTATGGTTTCATGCCGAGAAAGAGGACCACAGATGCATTATTTGCCTTGAGGATGTTGATGGAAAAGTACAGAGAAGGAGCTACATTGTGTCTTTGTAGATCTAGAGAAAGTACCCAGAGAGGAACTGTGGTACTGCATGCGGAAGTCTGGAGTGGCAGAGAAGTATGTTCGAATAATACAGGACATGTACGAGGGCAGCAGAACAGCAGAGAGGTGTGCTGTAGGTGTGACGGACGAATTTAAGGTGGAGGTGGGACTGCATCAGGGATCAGCCCTGAGCCCCTTCCTGTTTGCAGTGGTGATGGATAGGCTGACAGATGAGGTTAGACTGGAATCCCCGTGGACCATGATGTTCGCAGATGACATTGTGACAGAATATATGTGCATGAATGAGAGGGGTGGTGGGGGGAGAGTGAGGCTACAGGGAGAAGAGATAGCAAGGGTGGAGGACTTGAAATACTTGGGGTCAACCGTCCAGAGCAATGGGGAGTGTGGTCAGGAGGTGAAGAAACGGGTCCAAGCAGGTTGGAACGGGTGGAGGAAGGTGTCGGGTGTGTTATGTGACAGAAGAGTCTCTGCTAGGATGAAGGGCAACGTTTAGAAGACAGTAGTGGTGAGGCCGGCCACGATGGACGCATTAGAGACAACAGGAAGCAGAGCTGGAGGTGGCAGAAATGAAGATGTTGAGGTTCGCTCTCGGAGTGACCGGGTTGGATCAAATTAGAAATGAGCTCATCAGAGGGACGGCCGAGGTTCGATGTTTTGGAGACAAAGTTAGAGAGAGCGGACTTGGATGGTTCGGACACGTCCAGAGGAGAAATAGTGAGTATATTGGTCGGAGGATGATGAGGATGGAGCTGCCTGGCAAGAGAGCGAGAGGAAGACCAAAGAGAAGGTTGATGGATGTCGTGAGGGAAGACATGAGGGCCGTCGGTGTTGGAGAGGAGGATGCAGGAGATGGGCTGACGTGGGAAAGGATGACGCGCTGTGGCGACAAGCCCAAAGGAAAAGAAAGAAGATTTCACAATATGTTGAGGAGTACATTTACATTTACATTTATTTTACATTTAGTTACATTTGCTGTCTTCTAACTGGCACTTTGACGGCATCGATAATGCCAATATGGCCCTTGGTGAAAATGAGATTGACACCCCTGCTCTTACGTGAACATAAAAAAGTGTCAATGTCATTTGAAAAAAAATGACATTGGTTTTGTCATAGACGTTTCCAGAAAAGGCCCTTCTGACAGCTACTTCTGTTTGAGGCAGTTTTGGAACCGCTTTGTCCAAATTTGGCTAAGACCACCCCCTTTCCTCTGATTGGTTGCCTCCGTTTGTTATGTTGACAGCGCTGGCTCAGGAGCAGAGAGGTAGGCGGCGATCTTCGCTAGTGACGTACTGTAGATAAGCTCGAGAAATTCCAATGAGCTGATTTCAGGCCTCTCGGCACAAAACGTCTGGAACTCCGAAATGCGAGGACCATGTTTACTGAGGCACCATCGAGACAATATTACATCCCAAATACTAGAAAAAGTTGGTTTGGTAAAATATGGCGCCTTTAATCAGTACCCAAGAGCTAGCTTTCAGTTTCAAAAAGGTAGCTTACCCCTGTTATAGTGTATTTTTCCTTAACCATGTACTGACAAAAAAAAAAAAAAAGGCCAATATAACTTAATTTGGGGGCTGGAACGGATTATTTGCATTTCCATTCATTTCAATGGAAAACATGACCTCGGTTTACAAATGTTTCGGGTTACAAATGGGGGTACGGAACAGTTTAGTTCATAACTCGAGGTCCCAATGTACACACTATGGACACACATGCATACGCGCACATACACACAGATTCTGGTGAGCGTTGACAGAATTTGCTGTATGTGTTTGACTTTTTAGGATGTTGAAAATGGAGATGACCTCAGGAAGAAAACTCAGAGTTTGTACGTATACACACGCACGCACGCACGCACACACGCACGCACACACGCAAGTAAGTTGTGTTCTTCTTGTTGCCGTTGTAGCGCTTCAGACTTGCGCAATCGTCTTCCGTTCCTGTGCCGTCGCAAGCGTTCGGTCCAAAGTGACAGTTTGGAGAGAGCCCTGAGGAACGCCAGGTTTGTTCTTCAATGACACTTTGAGTACGCAAACTTCCAGGAATTTCAGATGCTTCCAGAAGCCCTGCACGGGTTTCGGCTCTCTGGCCTCTCGTCCTGCTTCTTAGTAGTTCAGGTGTGCGTTGAGGAAGTTGCTGGTGCTTCTTGGTGTGGTTTGAGAAGCTTCTAGTTTGAGGAGGTCCTTTGTGGTTCGTGGATGGTTGGGAGAAGCTTTTGGTAATTGAGATGTGGTTTGAGAAGGCTCTTGGTGGTTCTTATCTTCTGAAATGTGTCTTCTTCCAGGCCGTCTGCAAGGGAGGTGCTGATGTGGGCCGAGAGTCTTGAGGCTCTCTTGGCCAATCAGTGTAAGTCTTCATTTACGGTCATCAATTCAAAGGAAGATGTTCCATCTTTCTTCTCATTGGTCAGACGGTCTTGCGGTATTCCGCCACTTCCTGAGGTCGGAGTACAGCGAGGAGAATCTGGACTTCTGGTTGGCTGTGGAGAAATTCAAGGAGACACGCCCCCTCAGCAAGATGGCAGACAGAGCTGCCAAAATCTACGAGGAGTTCATCTCGTGCAGCGCGTCCAGACAGGTAGCTGACATTTGAGGATGCCTCCTGCTCACATGTCCCTGACGCTGTGACGCCGATCTCCAGGTCAACGTGAACTCCAGTGTCCGGGAGTCGACCAATCGTAGTCTGCGTCTGGGTTTTGACCCCGCCTCCTTCCAGCTGGCGCAGGATCAGATCTTCAGCCTGATGGAGGCCAACAGCTACCCGCGATTCCTCAGGTCCCACCTCTACGCCCAGCTCGCCAATCAGAATGTTGGCCCTGCCTATCAGAGCCTAGCAGTTTCCGCCGCATCTGCCGGGCAGAACCGGACGAGAGACATTCTGATCATGTGAGGAACTGACCGGTGTTGTCGCAATCTTGTTGTTGTATGTTGTTGGCTCCACTTGATCGTATTTTATGATTTTATATCCATGAACCTCTGACACAAAGAAATTCTGATTGGGTGACAAATTCCTTGTTTTTTTAACATCCTCGGTCAATAAAAAGGATTCTAATTCTAACTGGTCAAAAATCTTCTGACTCCTCAAAAAGGTTCTTATTAATCAAATGTCTTCTGACCAATCAAAGATCCTCTGACTGATCCAAGAGGTTCTGATTGGTGGAATAGGTTCTGAATGATTTGAGATTTTCTGAGGACAGCGTCACATGGTGAGCTGCTGCAGGTGGTGCGCTTTGTGTGTGAGAAGACCACAGAGCATACCAACTAAGACAAATAAAAGATACAGACCAAGAACAATGTTGTCTTTATTTGAGGGTTGATGTTTCATTCTTACAAGACGACTTTCATCCGTAGATGTAATGCAAAATAGATGACCTGCACGTCGATATGTAGATGTACTGCATACAGTATACCATAGACGTGTAGCCCTAGAAGTTGATGGGCATCTTCATCCAGCCATGATGTGTTTGACAAAGTCGGTGTAGTTGACATGCCCGTTGGCGTCCTCCTGTCCGGCCATGAGCCGGTCCACCTCGTCCTCTGTCATCTTCTCCCCCAGGGTGGACAGGACGTGGCGCAGCTCGGCCCCCATGACGGTGCCGTTGCCCTCCTTGTCGAACACCCTGAGCCCCTCCACAAAGTCCTCGAAGTGTCCGTGGCCCTTGGTGCGAGCCACGTGCTGCAGCATGGGCAGGAAGGCATCAAAGTCCAGCAGTTTGGCGTGCATCTCCTCGGCTTTGGGCCGCCCCAGCAGCTTCAGGACGTCGTCGTTGGTCGGGTTGTGGCCCAGCGCTCGCATCACGTCGCCGCACTGCGCGTACGTGATCTTCATCTCGCCTGCCGGCGTCTCGTCAAACAGCGTGAAGGCGTCGCGGAACTCGTCCATCTGCTCTGCGCTGAACTCCACCACCACGCTCTTCAGGTCCACCTCGCACGCTTTCGCTTCGGCTTCTGGAGCTTTGGGTGGCAGCGCGGCACTCTCGTCTTTCTTGGCCTCCGCTGGCTTCTTGGCCTCCGCCGGCTTCTTGGCTTCCACTTTCTTGGGGGCCATGTTGCCGATTGGCGGGCGAGGGACGGGGACGCTCTTATAGGCGGCGCCAGGCGAACTGGGATGTCCAAACACGGACAACGACGGGAATAGAAACACTCCACCGAGATAACGTGTAACTCTGATCACCTTCAGCCTGATAAACGCACACACATCAACCTTTAAATAAACATGAACACAATCACATTCTATACTTGACTGTTTTTCTCAATCACTTCACTGGTGGTGATGTGTGCTCGTGTGTTCATGTCTGTGTGTGTGACTTTCATAACGTTCATCATGCTTAAATATCAGGTCACATGTTTGTTATGACACTTACCATGTTAGCAAAGAGCCAACCTAATAAACACTACACTAGTTGTCACTCACATGCGCGCACACACTTCATCCGTCAAATCGACATTATTAAGACATATTTTACACTTTTTTTTTCTTTTTTCACTTCAGTAGAAGTACAGAAACTGCGCGCACCTGCGTGTACAGCCTAGGTGTGTGTTTTCACCATTTTTATAACTCTTTTAATCACAAATCAGTGTCAACCCGCATCTACGTTTGTTACAACGCTTACGTTAGCAAATAACCCAATTTAATAAACGCACATTAGTTGTCACATGCACACACAGACACACGTACCTACAACGTAACACTGACACACAGATTCTACACCTCGTTGTTTTTCTAAATCACTTGAGTAGTAGAATGGAAACTGTGTGTGTGCGTGTGTCTGTGTGTGTGTGCGCGTGTCAGTCCAGAGGAGATCATGTGAGTGGATGAGTCATTGCACTCCACTTCCACTCCATTCCACTATCACACCTTGGATACACGAACTCGGAGCCACTCCAAAATAAACCACTCATCTACTCCCTCCACCTCAGTCTGCTTTTGGGTCCAGTCCAATTACATACGATCACGTATCGTGACAGAATACTCTGGCCAACATGGACCCAGCAACACCGGAAGCGTTGAGGGAAGCGCTCGCCCACCAGGGCGCTCACATAGGCAGACAAGACAAAGCTCTCCGCGAGATCCTGGACTCATTAAATACCCTCACACAACAAGTATCTCTCCTGTCCTCCCAGATGCCCTCCGGCAACCCCCACCTCAGCAACCCTCCCGTGAGTATTCCTCCCGAGCCCGCAGCCTCCGACCAACCCCTCCTCCCGTACAAAGAGCCTCACGTTCCTCCTCCCGAACCTTACTCTGGGGACCTAGGTCCATGTGGTCAATTTCTATTAAACTATTTACTTGCATTCTATCTGCAACTGCTGAGTTATCCCACGGACAAATCCAAAATTGCTTTCATCCTTAACCTCCTGGGTGGGAGAGCTGTCAAATGGGCTGCCGCGTTTTGGCATAACTCCTCTCCGGTACTTGCATCATTCGACTCATTTTCTGCCAAGCTTAAGAAATTCTTTGACCACCCCGTTAAGGGTAGGGAAGCCAGTCGGCACCTCCTAGCCCTCACTCAGGGTTCGAGTTCCGTGGCTTCATACGCAATAGATTTCAGTATACTAGCGGGTGAATGTGGTTGGGATGACGTCGCGTTAAAGGCATTTTTTTCAACAAACCCACCTCACTTGAGGATTTAATTTCCCTAGCTATCAAACTGGACAATCGTCTTTGAGAAAAAGCTAGGGTGCGTGGGATTAGAACGCGCAGTATAGCACCATCTGCTGACACAGCGCCTCCAGCCACTCTGCTGCACACTGAACCCCCTGGAACCTCCTCTTCACCCCCCCACTGGACTGGAGAAGCCCATGCAACTAGGCAAGACCCGTTTAGACCCCCTGGAACGTCAGCACTGCTTCAATCAACGGTTATGTATTTATTGTGGACAGCCAGCTCACGTCATAGCCACTTGCTCAATAAAACCAAAAGACCAGGTTCACCACGGCCCAAGAGCGCCGTGGTGAGCCAAACCAACAACTCTCCGAGCTCTCCCTCCCGTATGACCGTTCCTCCATGTGTCTTTGGTCCCGATCGCCATATCACTGGGACAGCCCTCATCGACTCCGTCACAGATGACAACTTTATTCATGAGGGGTTGGCGTGTCAGCTCCAGCTTTCCCTGAAACCCCTCCCGTTCCCTGTAAAGGTTACGGCCCTGGATGGGTGACTCATTTCCCCTGTCACCTACCAAACTGCACCGTTCACCCTGCTCATTTCAGGAACTCGTGACACCCTCCAGATGTTTGCTATTCCCTCCCCGGAGACTCCACTTGTCCTTGGTATCCCCTGGCTCAAGAAACACAACCCCGTCAATTGGACTCACCTGTCTATCACTGGTTCGAGTCCTTTCTGCCACTCTCACTGTCTTCTCTCAGCCGTCCCGACCTGCAGCAAACCTCAGCTACCAGTAACTCCTATCGATCTCTCCCGGGTCCCTGAAGAATATCATGACCTCTCCCCGGTGTTCAATAAAGATCTTGCCATCGCTCTTCCCCCCCACTGCCCCTATGATTGCGCCATTGACCTCCTGCCTGGTGCCCCTCTCCCCTCCAGCCGCCTATTAAACCTTTCCCGTCCAGAAAAGGAAGCTATTGAGAATTATATCCGCGACTCCCTTGCCTCTGGACTCATCCGGCCCTCTTCTTACCCCCTGGGGGCTGGATTGTTTTTTGTCAAAAAGAAAGATACCACTCTCCGCCCTTGCATTGACTTCCGTGGTCTCAACGACATTATAGTTAAGAATAAAGCCCCGCTGCCCCTCATTGACCCCTCATTTGAACCCCTCTGCGACACTCAAATATTCACCAAGTTGCACCTGTGTGACGCTTATCATCTCATCCGCATTAGAGAGGGGAGCGAATGGAAAACTCCCTTCAATACCCCCCTCGGACACTTTGAATACCTGGGGCCTCAGTCTTTCAAACCTTCATCAACGACATCCTCCGTGATATGCTTAACCAGTTCATCTTTGTCTATTTACACGACATCCTCATCTTCTCCCGCTCCCCGAAGAACATCGCCAACATGTCCGCCGAGTCCTTCAGCGCCTTTTGGGAACCGCCTCTTTGTGAAACCTGAAAAATTAGAACTCCACCTCTCCTCTGTACACTTCCTTGGATACATCATTGCCAAAGGACAACTACAACCGGCCCCGGCTAAAATCCAAGCAGTCGTTAACTGGCCCATTCCCTCCACCAGCAAAGAACGTTTCCTGGGCTTTGCCAATTTCTACCACAGATTCATCGGGGATGACAGTAAAGTGGCCGTTCCCCTCACCAGTCTCAACTCCACCAGATTTCCTTTTCAGTGTACCCCGGCAGCATTTCGAGCTTTTGAACGCCTGAAGGAGCTTTTCACCAGTGCCCCCATCCTGAGACACCCCGACTCCTCCCTCCAGTTCATTGTGGAGGTTGCCACTGGAGCTGGGGCCGTCCTCTCCCAGCAGGACCCCGAATCCCAAAAATGACATCCCTGTGCCTTCTTTTCCCGTCGCCTTTCCCCATCCGAACGGAATTACGACGTTGGAAATCATGAGCTGCTTGGCATCATCTGGGCCGCGGAAGAATGGAGGCATTAGCTGGAGGGGACCGTTTCTCTGTTTATTATAGGGACCGACCACAAGAATCTCGGCTATCTCCGTTCTGCCATGTGGCTTAACCCCCGGTAAGCTCGTTGGGCCCTATTCCTCAGTTGATACAACTTTAGCCTCTCCTTCCGCCATGGTTCTCGTAACGACAAGCCGGACGCAGTTTATCGCATTTATTCACCCCCCTCCAAATCGGTGGAAGCGGACCCCATCCTTCCCTCCTCCTGCTTTGTTGGGGCTTCCGCGTGGAAGATCGAACAAGTTGTTAAGAAGGCTCAGAGAACCCAACCCGATCCCAAGACCGGACCACCAGACTCTCTCTTCATGCCCAATTCTGCCCGCTCAGAAGTACTTCAGTGGGCCCATAACTCCAAACTAACCCGTCATCCCGGAATCACCCGAACCATTCAATTCATTCAGCAACACTTCTGGTGGCCCAGTCTGGCTAAAGACACCTGAGAGTTCGACCTAGCCTCCTCCGTCTGTGACCGGGGTAAGGCTTCGCATCAGCCCCCAGCCGGTCTGCTGCGCCCCTTACCCATTCCGAGCCGCCCTGGGTCCCACATTTCCCTGGACTTGGTTACCAGCCTACCCGACTCTGAAGGTAACACCGTCATCCTTACCATCATAGATAATTTCTCCAAGTGTGTCCATTATGTACCCCTTCCCAAGTTGCCCTCTGCTTTTGAGACCACTAACCTTCTAGTCCTTCACGTATTCAGATTTCACGGCATCCCTATTGACATTGTCTCAGACCGAGGTCCTCAGTTCTCCTCCCAGGTTTGGAAGGAGTTCTGCAAGACGGTGGGCGCAGCAGCCAGTCTGGCTTCTGGGTACCATCCCCAATCCAACGGCCAGACGGAGCGGGCGAATCAAAACCTGCAGTCTGCTCTTCGCTGCATTGCTGCACGCAATCCCGCCGCCTGGATGCCCAATTCTGCCCGCTCAGTGTGTATATATATATATATATATATATATATATATATATATATATATATATGTATATATAATTTATTTTAAAAAACACTTAAAGAGGAAGAAAGTTGTGGAATTGGGTTGTAACAGCAATTATGGCGGCTGTGTTGACCGAAGACATTGGACCTATAACGCATGCGCCTTCTGCAACCCGGAAGCAGTCGACAGTCGACAGACCCGGAAATAGAAAGTAGTCTATCTAAAACGAAACGCGTCTCAGAGCCCTCCTCGTGTCCACGCGCGCACAACAAACATGAAAAGTCTTTTTAAAAACATTTTCAACGTTTATGTAACTTAGATGAGGAGTGTTCGCGTCTGCTGCACCAAGAGCCAAATCGACATTGTCGTCATTTCTTTCGAAGGTAGACTTCTGCATTTATGTTTGTTTGTGATATATGTTCAATTTTCGTCTTGCGTTTGTACCAAAACATAAATATTCAAGTCAGAGTTTTAAGAAAAATAATGAGTGAGTGCATCAAACCTGAGCAATCAATTAATTATCAGATGTGCTCAGCGGTTCATTTTGCTCTTTAAGTGTGGCCTCGGTCTTTTTCGTTGTGGAGTGTGTGTGCAATGATACAATGCAGGTATGTTACTAAATGTAGATAACCGGCCGCCGTGTTCTTTCCATTTCGCTGTGCCTTCCCACCAGTGGACTGCGGTCAAGCCAGCCGCCCCTCATTTTGTTCATACTCGGCATTACGGTAATAAGTCGCCAACTCGCGGCGAAAGCCGCCTTCAAAATAAAAGCCTCCCCGATAATAGGGACGTCAATGCTGGCAGTAGCTTTGGCAGCCTGATGCCCTCATCTGGCTCCTGAATCCTTATCCAATTATTCCAAACTAGGGCTCAACCGTGTTTCAAATCTCTATCCAATGAATGTTTTTGTAACATATTGTACCTCCATCCATCCATTTTCCACACCGCTTATCCTGGTTAGGGGCGCTGAAGCCTATCCCGGCTGACTTTGGGCGAAAGGCGGACTACACCCTGAACTGGTCGCCAGTCAGTCGCAGGGCGCATATCGACATGGACAACCATTCGCACTCACATTCACACCGCCACTGAGTGGGAACTGGACCCACGCTGCCCGCACCGAAGTCAGGCAAGTGGACCACTACACCATCAGTGACACATACTGTCCCTATGAACGTTAGTAGGATTGCCACACAGTTTACAGTTCTCTCTTAGAATCCTTCGTCCATAATCTGTATGTTCAGCCCATAAAGCAACACAACACTACCGTTTATTTATGAAAGCGTTAAAAACCCGATAACGTGTGGTTAGCTATTGACTTCCATCGGCTTTCTGCCAACCGAGACGCCACGTGACCATTTGGTGACCGCACGGGAAACGCTTCCAGCCAGTGTGTCACAGTGGCATTTCCATGCATATGTGCAGCCCTTTTACACAACCAAGCAGAATCCTCTTTATTTGCCAAGTATGTCCAAAAACACACAAGGAATGTGTCTCCGGTAGGTGGAGCCGCTCTAGTACGACATCAGAACACTTTGGAGACATCAAGACATTGACCAAAAAAACCAGTCACTGAGCAATAAAGGGTTGCTAGTTATCTGCTAATGCTGGTACAATTGTGCAAAAAGATGCAGAGTCCTCGAGCACTTGGAGCAGTTCGAAAGACTAATATTGCAATAGTCCGGTGCGATGACCTTTGTGCGAAGGGCGCCGAGACTTCAAGGAGTTTAAAGTGACGAGTAGTGCGATAGTCTGGGCCAATGTTGATTGTGCAAATGTTGCAGATGCTACTCTGGCACGAGTGGCCAGTATATGCAAATAGTGCAGCATGGCCAGACAACTACAGCGAGTGCACGAGAAATGTATGATCGGCCCACAGAAATGTGACAACGCTGAGTTCACTTCATTGCCCACAAAGGAAGACGACGACAACAGAATTCTCGCCCTTGTTTTGCAGATCAACTACTGCAGCGTTGGCCTTATCTGGCCCGCCTCATTTCCACTCAAAATGAGATGCTCACAAGTTCCCGCCCCCGTTGGCATCCCGACACCAAACAAGAAGAAGAAGAAGAAGAAGAAGAAGAAAATTGCTCAAGATAACAGCCTTCCTCCCGTTGATGTGCTTGCTCACAAACAGAAGAAAAGAAAACCACAAGAAAACATCTTCCTTCCTGCTGATGTGCACACAAAGAGGAAGAAGAGAGCACCAGAAGAAGAAAACATGGCTCTTGCTGATGTACACACCACCAAGGAAGAACAGAAGAAGAAAAGCGCAGACGACAACAACATACTTCTTTTGGCTGAGGGCCACACAAACAAGGAGAAGAAGAAGAAGAAGAAGAAGAAGAAGAAGAAAAAAATAATAGAAGACGACGACAGTGTCCTTCCTGCTGACAAGCACACTCACAAGAGGAAAAGAGAAGAAAAAGACAACAACGGCCTTCCTGCAGATGTGCCCGCCAAGAAACGCAAGAAGAAAAGAAAACAAGAAGCAGAAGATGACCGATTTCTTCCCGCTGAAGACGACGACGACGGCGACGACGACGTGGTTCCTGCTGACGTGCCCGCTAGCAAACAGCAGAAGGAGGAAACAGAAAAAGAAATGGAACAAACCGTCCTTCTTCCTGCCAATGGCTGCACCAACAAGAAGAAGAAAATAAAAGAAGCCAGCAGTGTCTTTTCTGCTGACGAGCACACTCGGAACAAGACGAAAAGAGAAGAAAAAGACAACAGCGGCCTTCCTGCGGGTGTGACCGCTAAGAAACGCAAGAAGAAAAGAAAACAAGAAGCAGAAGATGACCGATTTCTTCCTGCTGATGTGCAGAAGAAAAAGAAAGAAGCTCAAGAAAACATCATTCTTCCTGCTGACGTGCACCCTCACAAACGGAAGAAAAGAGCAGAAGAAGAAAACTGCTCCCCTGCCGATCTGCACGCAAAGAAGAAGAAAAAGAAAAAAACGCCAGAGGAAGAAGGCGGCGGCGGCGGCGGCCTTCCTCCTGGCGTGCACACGAAGAAGACTGTGATGTCGGAGGTGGAGGAGGTCTCCATGGCAACCGTGGAGACGGAAACAAAGACGCCGGTGAGTGCGGCGGTCGCCTACGCGGCGCAGGCGGTTCCCGTGGAGACGAGCGAGGCGGAGGAAGAGAGCGTCATTGCGACTGCCGATGACATCGCTGTCCCCATGGAAACCAGCACGACCAAACAAGATGACCAGTGAGTCCTCGCCTGTTAGTGAATGACCGAGTTAGCCATTTGTTGATTTCGGGAAGGAGGAACGATTGCGAACGCACTCGCTGTATCCGCAATCGTTCCCGACTTCCTAATCACGGCGAAGGGATTGTTCCTGGACATTTTGGGAAATATCTCGGTAGTCATAGCAGCCATTGTAATAATGTGCTAACGCTATTCTCCGCTAACATTTTTCCATGCTAACGGTGTTCCGTGTATGTTTAAGGTTGGACCCTGTTTTGGTGGCGCAGTTGGAAGAGTTTATTGGCAGCGTGAAGTATCGACCCTCGGGTGACATCAAGTTTCTTCTGCGTCACGACCTGCATCGCTTCCGGCTCTTCAAGGAGCAAGGTAGCGCTCCCACTTGAAAATAGGACCACCTATTATTGTTAGGGCGGTCCCCGTCACGGTTTTTTGATTTGTCTTTTTTGCACCCGAGTCCGAGTCACTTCATCACAAGTGTCTGCCGTTAGCGAGTCCCGATCCGATACCTCGGCGATGCATTAAGAAAAACGAGTTCAAATCCAGCGTCGCCGGTGTGTGGAGTTTGCATGTTCTCCTCGTGCCGGTTACTCCTGTCTCCTCCCACATCGGAAAAACGCGTGAGGTTAATTGACGACTCTAAATCCCCTGTAGGTGTGAAGGGTTGTTTGTTTGTTTGTGTGCCCTGCGATTGGCTGGCGACCGGTCTAGTGCGCACCCCGCCTGTCGCCCGAAGACAGCCGGGATAGCGAACATGCCAACTCCGCACAGGCGAGGCCGGATTTGAACCCGGGTCCTCAGAACTGTGAGACAGGTGTGCTCACCGGTCAAAGTCACAGATGGCAAAGTGTTCAACACGAGGACGGCGAACCCAAGTGGACAAAAATAATAAGCGCACTTCGCATGCATATTGTGTATTGGCTTTAAACTAGATATTAATCAAGAAATACACTTGGCAGATGTTTTCTACCGCGGCGGTTTCTGGAACCGAATCCCCGTGACAAGCCGCATTTACTGACATGAATACACGGTGAAATAGTTTGGATTGTTTGAAGTGAAGGCGACATGGCAGCATTGCGGTTCTTCTTCTTATTGTTATTATTATTGGTATTCTTTGATCGCTGGTGATTCTGCTTTACACGTTCAGGATCAGCGAGTTTAAAAAACCGATAACCGATCTGATCGCAAGATGGAGGAATTGATTTACAATAAATAATGTATGGTTGTTCCTCGATTGATGCCAGCAGTGAGGCATAGTGACAGACAGAACGCATGAATGGTCTTCTATTAGATAGCAGGAAGTACATACCGTCATTCATGGATCCACTTTTTGTGACATTTTTGTTTTGTTGCTGTGCCGTGAGATTTTTCAATTGTTCCTTGGATCCGTGAAGGTTGGAAATCACTGCTCTCGTCAGATTGTGAACACCAACACGTTTTGTTCTTATAATACAGTCGGCTCGCTCCACTCTTGTTGTCGTCACCACGGTAACGAGTGTATCCGGTCCCATTTAGGGTTGACAAGATAAAGCCCAATGATCGTAAAAAACGGGAGGCGGTGGTATCGGAGTACAAGATTTTGGAGTCTTGTAGTCTGATCAAGCCCTTCCGGGTCTCACTGTCATTGCCCACGTGAGCATTGAAGTCCCCCTCCGAGGACTCCAAAAAGGCTGGTGCATAGGCACAAACGGCAGTCAGTCAGGACCCGAAGGCGGGCACCAAATCAAACCGTACTGTCGACAATACAAACAGGGTGTTCGGACTCTTAAGCTCCGCCTCTTCCCGCGGGTGCAGGCCTGTCCATCCGTTGGGGGCGCTTCACTCCGGAGGAGAATCGGCGAATCCGAGACAACATGACCCACTTCCTGGCTGTGACGGGCGTGAGCTCCAGCGACCAGATTCTCTTCCCTTGGCGCTACGAGCACCTAGAGAAGAACATTAAGAAGCTCAAAAGAGACCATGGCTTTCTGGAGGCCATCGGTGGGACTGCAACACACACACACACACACACACACACACTGAATGTATGCGGAGGATGTGCACACCTCGTGTTTGATGTGGCGTTTGTGTTGGAGCAGCCGAGGGAATCCCGAGGCCGTGCAAGCAGGTTCTGACCAGAGCTTTAAAGATCGACTACAGCAACCACAAGGGACAGTGAGCAAAACTCTTCGCCCTTCTAATCATTTTTTCAGAAGCCATCATCCGATTTTCAAAATTCCTGCTACATCGAATGAAGTGCACTCCGCTTTTTGACAGACTTTCATTTTGGGGAAATGTTGTCGCGTTGCTAATTGTAGTGATTCGGGAGTCGGGAATGATGAATCGTTCACTCATTCCCGACTCCCTCATCACTACAAAGGAATTTTCAGCGGACATTTTCGGGAGCTATCTCGGACAGACCTCGGCCATTGACGTCCATGGGGCGCATCCGGCCCTTTTGGCGTCCCCTTACGTCTTATGTCCCTCAAAACAAATGTCAACATTGCAATTGAAAGTATTTATAAGTGTGTTGTTTTTATTTTGAAAGGCCGCACGTGTCCGCACGTGCTCGCTGCAGGCGGCGACGAGCGATGCGCCCAAAAAAAGGAAAGTTGATACCAAATGCCACATTTTCAACAAGACTTAATTATTTACTGAAGTCCGAGGTAAAGCCGTGTGCGTAGTTTGCGGCACACGTAGCTGTGTTCCAGGACTATACTCTTCATCGCTAAACACAAGGAAAGATACAAGAATTGGACGGAGGAAGAGCAGGCAAACCCTAACCCTTTTTTGAATTCCTTATTTTATGGGAACCCCAAATTATGTCAAAATAAACAAATACTTGAAGTTCTTTAAATTGCGGGCCCTGAATCTTTTTGGGAAAGGGTCCGGAATGATGCCGCTTTCTTCTCGAGTTCGCCGTCGCCATACAGAGCTCCTATCGAGCGAAGTGACCATGTACCAAGTGTGATGTCGGTTGTGTGCGGTCAGTGTGCGTTGTTGTACTTGACCCACGCCTCCTCCGTGTGCTATCGGAGGTTCTCCACGGAGGAGCTCCGTCAGCTGGTCAAGTTGCAGAAGGTCCACGGCAACGATTGGCGACGTATTTCTGCGATGATGGGCCGCAGCATCTACGCTGTACAGAAACGCTTTGCCAACATTGGTTAGATTTTGGTTACTTTTGGTTGACTTTTTGTCACGTTGAATTCGACATCTAACATTTGCGGTCCCGTTTGCGGTCAGCATCCGGCCGAGGCAGATGGACATCGGAGGAGGAGGACCGGCTGAAGGAAGCCGTCAAGACTTACCTGGAGGTCGTGGTCCGACGAAGCTCGGCCGGTTCCGAGGACGACGGCCTTTTGAGACTGCGGCAACTCTGTGCTGATTTGCCGTGGACGGAGATCAGCCAGCACGTGCGGACCCGACACTGGTGTCAGTGTCGACTCAAGTGGTCAGTGTGACGCCTTCCGCCATATTTCCTTCTAATACAAGCTTGGATTCCCATTGGGCCATATTCTCCTGTGGGCGCGTGAGTCAGCATTTTCAAGATCCGCCGATTCTCCCGTAACGACTTCTGACACAGCCGCCACATGTACCCGGCTAGTTTGCGCGTAAAGGCTTGAGAAGCGTGCCTCATTGAAGTGTGCAGGTGGGTAGAATTTCCGGAATGCGGAGTTTTCCTGAGACGTGAATGGCATTGAAATCCATTTGGGAAATATGTCACACTTAAATGGGGAAATGATGCCCTGTGCGGATATGCGGAAGTCGGCGTCCATTTAGTCGCGGGCGCCGCTCGTCGAACAGGCTACTTCAAAGGAGTATGCGTTTTTGTATTCTCTCTATTAAAGAAAAACGGTACTGTACTCTATGTGTAATGTAATCTGCTTTTGGATTCCGCTGTCGATGTGTGATGTGCCAGGGACACGTTACGGCGGTCGGGCAGTCGGAGAGCCTATATGCGCCAGGTGTCCGTCAGCGTGCCGAGCCGCCGGATGCTCAGAGCACGGGATGGAATCAAAACGTGCAACGTGCAACGTGCTCCGAGGCCAGATATGCGATATGGCCACACGTCCGGGGTGACTCCACCCAAAGTGTGCACGTGGTCAGAAGATGCGCAAATGAGAGAATGAGGTGGACAGCAGAATGGGCGCAGACAGAAAAGTCTAGAGCTGTGCGTCATTCCTGACTGAAGCATACAGGAGAATGTGGCACCATTGTGCATAGCAGCAAATGATTTTCTTGTCTACAAATCTTTCAACAAATAAACATTTTAGTTTCAACTTAGCATTTCTTGTAAGAATAAAAGAAGATGAAGCATTAATTAAAAAAACATTTCTTGTAAGAATAAAAAAAGATGAAGCATTAATTAAAAAAGGCATTAACAGCCTTGAAGTAGCTTGACTCAGAAGTGACAGAAGTGAGTATTTGTGAGCAACAGTATGGTTTCATGCCGACAGAGAGTACCACAGATGCTTGAGGGTGTTGATGGAGAAGTACAGAGAAGGTCAGAAGGAGCTACACTGTGTCTTTGTAGATCTAGACAAAGCCTTTCACAGAGTACCCAGACAGGAACTGTGGTACTGCATGCGGAAGTCTGGAGTGGCAGAGAAGTATGTTTGACTAGTATAGGACAAGTATGAGGGCAGCAGAACAGTGCTGTGGGTGTGACGGAGTTTATGGGAATGCATCAGGGATCCGCCCTGAGTCCCTTCCCGTTTGCATTGGTGATGGATAGGTTGACAGATGAGGTTAACACTCCCTGTGGACCGTGATGTTTGCAGATGACATTGTGATCTGCTGTGAAAGCAGGGAGCAGGTGGAGGAAGAATTAGAAAGGTGGAGGCATGCACTGGAAAGGAGAGAAATGAAGATTAGCCCAAGTAAAACAGAATATATGGAGTGAGCAGGTTTGAGAGGATTAGAAATGAGCTCATCAGAGGGACAGCCAAGGTTAGAGAGAGCAGACTTGGATGGTTTGGACACGTCTCGACCAAAGAGAAGGTTGATAGATGTCGTGATGAGGGAAGACATGAGGGCAGTTGGTGTTGGAGAGGAGGATGCAGGAGATGGAAAAGGAGGACACGCTGTGGCGACCCCTGACGGGACAAGCCCAAAGATTAACGCCCGTGCGTTTCCCGCCGATGCTTGAGAAAATTCCTCAAGCATTTTTTTTTACTGGAAATAACGTAGTGCTCGTTGCAGCCCAAATTAGAATACACAAGAAGTGACTCCCGTCTGCTCAATAACAATTGCGAAAGGCGGAGTTGTGAAGCCGGTTGCATGCTTTCCTACCAGACGGTTAAGTTGCATGTTGTGTTTCAGGTTCAGCATCCTAAAGCATCGGCTGTCTCAGAAAAACCATAGGAAAAAACCCGAAAGACTGAAGACTAAAATCCACCTGATTGAAACGTAAGCTCAACCAATCAATGTGTTGATTCCTCACTGAGTGAAGGCAGGTGCTGTGTGTGCGTTTCGCTTGTACGAAATCAGTGTGTGGCCGAGAGAATGCGTGTTGATGAACCAGCGAAGGTCGCATGCTACGAACGTATGAAACGTGTCAACCGCTGTCGTGTGGATATTCCGGGTTGGACGCAACGAACGTGTGAAATGTGTTTAACGCTGTCGTGTGGATATTCTACATTGGACGCAATGAACGTGTGACCGCTGTCGTTTGGATTCCGGGTTGGACGCTACAAACGTGTGAACGTGTTCGTGTGGATTCCAGGTTGCACGCTTTGGACGTGGAGGATGCGAGGGACATCGATTGGGAGAAGGTCGCTGCTTTCGTGGGGTGAGTCGAAAGTTGTCGCCCGAGCAGCCTCCGAACGTTCTGATGCGGCCGTGTCGTTCTTTCAGCGGCGTGACTCCAGTTTGCGTCCAGAAGCTTTTCCGAAACCTTAAAGTCTCCAACGTTCCCGACTGGTCTCGCCGTTCCTACGGAGGTCAGTATCGTAGCGACCTGTGGCGTGGAGTCTTTTCCCGGCGCCGCTTGTGACCCCGATCCTCTCGCCGCCCCGCAGAGATCATCGACTTCCTGCAGGAGCACGTTACGCCGTGCCTCGTCGAGACGCTGCGGCGCTGCAACCGAGAGGAGGCGGAGTGGGAAGCGCCCCTGAACGACGCGTACGCTCTGTTCAAAATCTTCGCATCGGGAGAAGACGGCGAATTTGTGGAGGTGGACAACACTCAGCCGAGCAGACGGCGTTCGGAACGCTTGCTTGAACGCGCACCTTTGAGCGCTAACCCTCGTAGGAAGTCTCCTCAACTACAGACGATCAGCCTAACAGCCCATCAGACGCCCCGACTACAGCCTAACAGCCAATCAGAGGCCCTAACTGCAGACGATCAGCCTAACAGCCAGTCAACGACAGACGCGAGCGCTCCGTAAAGCAAACGCCAAAGTTTGAATGCGCACCTCTAAGCCCCGCCCCTTCCTCAGAAACTCGTTGTTTTTTTGTCTTCGTTCCATAAAAAGGGTTCTTAAGGCTTGACGTTGTGACAGCTTCCTTCATTGCCCTCCTAAAAACAAGAAGTACATCTGACGGTCGTTCGTACGCGGTGTTGGTAAGATTCTAATTCCACGTAAGAAGATTTAGGTAATTGAATTACAAAATGAAGTCATTGTAATCGTAATCCATTACCTTATTGGGAGAAAGTTTGTCATTGAATGCGTTGCTTTTGGAAATTTCAATGATTACAATGTGGTGATACGATCCAACGTAGCATAGCATATAACAGGTCTGGCTGGAACTGCGTTTTCACCGAGAGGAGCCAACCTTTGAACAACAAAATAATTCATGTGTTTAGAGATATAACTATATAATAATTCACGTCCACACAGGTCGCCGCGTCTGAACCGGAAATGAATTAATTTAAAACTATATGATGATGATAATAATAAAAACTTGTAATATAAGAGAACATATTAGTACCACTGTCAGGTTCAAACCACCTCGAACATTTAAGAAACAATAAACAAGGAAGGAAGACAAGAGATTTTGTTTTGTTTTACCCGCGAGGAGAAAACGGAATTGGCAAAGGTGAACTCATCCATAGACGGATATTTTCGACGATGTCATGTGGGTTGCGATGTCTTTGACACATTTTTCAAACTGGAAATTCAGACACACTTTGACATTTTGTTCTGGAACGGAATTTTTAAAGTTCAGAAGCTCCGGCGATCTCTGGTCATGTGCCGTTCTGCCGCTCTGCGATTGGCTTTCTTTGGTCACGTGCCACTCAATCGGCTTCTTAATACGGTGTTACGGCAGTCAGCTGCAAGTTTGCAACGACGACGAGACGGTCGTGGGTTTGTCGAGACAAAAGATAAGGGCTTAGGGCATAGTGCGGTGCGAAGCCGAGGCTACATTTACAGGTACGTAAGCCCACGTAAGTTACAGGCTTATATTTCTGATGCAAGAACAATGTGGCATGCGGCATGACGTCAGTTTCCATGAAACGTGAATGACCCTGAAGCGCCAACTTGTGGACATCCATCAATTTTCTCAAGTGCTTTTCAAATTCAGCAGGGTCGCGGGCGCGTCGGCGCCTATCCCAGCTGACTTCGAGTGAGAGGCGGGGTACATCCCGAACTGGTCGCCATAGACAGTAGACAACCGTTCCCACTCCCACTCACATTCACAGCAGGTTTAAACTCACAATGTATCAACTTTTGAACCCATAAAAAGAACATTGACTTTTGAACAGTTTCATCTTTATAATTTTGGACTTGCTCATTGAAGAAAATTCTTTTTTTCCTTTGGGCTTGGCCCATTAGGGGGCGGCCACAGCGCCTCATCCTTTTCCACGTCAGCCTACCCCCTGCATCCTCCTCTCCAACACCAACTGCCCTCATGTCTTCCCTCTCGACATCCATCAACCCTTTCTTTGGTCTTCCTCTTGCCTGGCAGCACCATCCTCCTCATCACCCTTCTACCAATATACCCACTATCTCACCTTTGCACGTGTCCAATCATCCAAGTCTGCTCTCTCAAACTTTGTCTCCAAAACATCGAACCTCGGCTGTCCCTCCGATGAGCTCATTTCTAATCCACTCCAAGAGAGAACCTCAACATCTTCTTGTCTCTTCAGTGCCACTGTCTCTGATCCGCACATCATGGCCGGCCTCACCACAGTCTTCTAAACTTCTAAACATTCACATAACACACGTGACACTTTCCTTCACCCGTTTCTTCACTTCCTTACCACACGCACCATTGCTCTGGACTGTTTAGCCCAGGTATGACAATTCCTCCACCCTCTCTATCTCTTCTCCATGTAGCCTCAGTCTTCCCCCTCCACCCCTCTCGTTCATGCATTTATATTCTGTTGGGCAAATCTTCATTCCTCTCCTTTCCAGCGCATGCCTCCACCTTTCTCACTGTTCCTCCAGCTGCTCCCTGCTTTAACTGCCAATCACAATGTCATCTGCGAACATCATGGTCCACGGGGATTCCAGTCTAACTTCATCTGGCACCCTATCCATTCCATCGTTCATCCTCTTTTGTGCCTTTCCAACTTCCCCCTTACTAATCATTGCCACTTCCTGGTCCACCACACTTGCCTCTTCTACTCTTCCTTCTCTCTCATTTTCCTCATTCATCAACTCCTCAAAGTATTCTTTCCATCTCTGTCCTTAATCACCCTAACCCGCTGCACATCCTTCCGATCATTGAAAATTACTGCCATTGTTACATGTACAAGAATGGGGCATAGCTCATCCAAATGCAACACACGTATTTTGTTTTACACTTAAGAAACAGCATCAACGATACACTTTGGAACACACTGTATCATACATAACATCCATTTACAGTAGTGTATGCCTTTATTGTGACGTTCGAACCCCAAACCGGAAGTGACGTACATCCGCGAGTTAGCATTTAGCGCCAATCCATATTGTTCCTCAAACTTGGACTTCACATCAATATAGCCGTATTAACACATTACCATTAGTGTCACGATGCATTCTATGAACTTAGCACATCTTAACAACCACCACGCGTCTTGAAGTTCCCATATGCTATGAGCTATGTTGCTAACAGTTGCAGCTGGTGTAGCTAACGCGGCGAACGCAGCTCCCGCCGATAGCTATCTGTACTTCCCATACCATTTCTGAAGACATCTCAAATTATTGCCTGATACAATTCTGTAGTTTATCAACATGTATTCATACACCTTATACACGCGTCAGCACGACTGTTGCATCTCGTCTCATTCACCGTACTGTGACCACTCCTCTACGGTGGCTCCGGTAGCTATTTCTGCCAGCCCCGTGACACAGTCCCAGTGTACCCCCTGCTGACCATAGACTGAACAGGTAAATACCTGAATCTGCGGTACTTTCCACCATGCTGAATACTGGCAAACGATCATCTGTCATATTCAAAAATTAATTGGGGGATGACTATTTTATAACATGCCACACTCTGCCCTTCAAAATTGAATGTCTCCTGACATTACAGTTAAACAAGTTCAACACCCTTCCATAGACCAAGGTCTCCAGAATGTCTTTATTGCCTGAGTTTTGGTCACCCTACAGTCTCTTGCCAGTAAGGATGGCTGTCCTAGTCTATCGTAGCTTAGTATTACCGGTAACGGTCTCTTCCAATGTGACTGTCTCCTCTCTTGGTGCAATTGCTCTGTCTCCGCCTCACACCAGTCACTATCCAGATCTCCGTCAGGCATACTCTCAAATTTTGGCCTCTGTTGGAGCATACCATTGTTGGTCAGGTCACCTGGCACCACCAACATTGTCCTGGAATGGCACATCTGCTGCTTCTTGTAGTGGCACATCCATGGCATCCTGCTGGTCCCCTGGACTCCTTTCTTGCTCAGGGCTTTGGCGGGGCTGGAATGGTTCTGTCAGAGGATTGAGCGCATATGATGTCTTCTGCGTCCCACTGGTTGGTGCCACCATTGTCATCCTTGTCCTCATCATCATCTCTGTCAGACTCAGGTCGTTGCTGGACTTGCCTCTTCTGTACTTTCCTTCCGTTTTTGTGATCTCCGGCTTCTCTCAGCTGTGACGTGCCCTCCTTGTCCAGTCTTTCTGAGGGGAGAAAGTCAAAAGGCAGCAAGAGGTTCCTGTGAATCATTCTGTTGTTCCGTTTTCTGGACTGACTTGGTAGACTGGGCTGTTGTCACCTTTCCTTTCCTTCACCGTATATACCTGCCCTTCCCAGTAGGACCGAATTTTTACAGGGCCACCTCTAAGAGTCAGATTGCGGACAAGGACTCTGTCGCCAGGCTCAAGGTCTCTGTCATGCACTCTCCTGTCATAGTGCGCCTTGCCACGGGCTGCCGTCTTGGCAGCAATCTGGTAGGCCTTTTGCATCCTCCCTTTCCACTGGTCCACATAATCTGCATAAGCACAATGAGTCTCATCTCTTCTGAGGTCAAACAGCAGATCATGTGGCAGTCAAGGAGGCCTCCCGAAGACCAGAAAGTAAGGGGCATAGCTTGTTGCCTCGTTCCTTGTGCAATTGTACACATGGACCACTGCTTCCAGTCTTCTTTCTCCTTGTCCTCAGGGGTATGCAACATGGACACTAGTGTGCGGTTGAATATTTCCCTTATGGATGTTGTGTGGGAGCCTTGAATGGCAGAGAGGTTCTTCAGTTGGTTCTCAATCTCTTTACCCATGTCGTGGTGTCATGGAGTTTTTAAAATGTATTTATTTCTTCTTCGCCTCCTGGCTGGCTCGCCAAAATACGTTCCATGTACAAGAATGGCGCAGAGCTCATCCAAGTGCAACACATTTATTTTTGTTTTTTACCGGGGGGAAGGAGAATTCTGTTAACAGAAAACAAAAACACAATGCGTCAGCACGACTGTTGCATCTCGTCTCATTCACCGTACTGTGACTGCTCCGGTGCCTATTTTTAATACACAACACCTGGCTATCTTAACAGTGTCTTATGTCTTCACTTAAGAAACAGTATCAACTATACACTTTGTAACACATTGTATCATACATAGCATCCATTTACAGTAATACAGTTCGTTTCCTTAACTATTATCATTGTCACACGAGTGTATACCTTTATCGTGACGTTCGAACCCAAAACCGGAAGTGACGTACAATCGCGAGTTAGCATTTAGGGTCAATACATATTGTTCTTTAAACTTGGACTTCACATCAATATAGCCGTATTAACCGGCAAAAAACACATTACTTCTAACAGCTAACAGCATGCTAAGTTGACAGTTGTGGAGCCCAGATTGGAACGAGCTCGAGCTGCGTCCTGGTCAGCTGCCATCTGTTTGCGTCAGCCACACTGTTTTCATTTCGGTTAGATTGTTTGCTTAGCTTTTATTTCATGAGTCAAATAGTTGATGACGTCATCCCGAACGAGGACTGGCAAAGTCCACACTTGTCCCGTCAGTTTTGTTCACCGGCGCCCCCGGAAGCCAACACGGGCCAGAACCCATTGAGCGGGAAGTTGACTCCTCGCGAGCGTCCGCCGCATCAAGCGCATTCGGTGACGGCGATGGCGTCCGACTTCTATTTGTTGGCGGCGGCGGTGACGGCGCCGCCGCTGGTCCTGAGGATGTTTGGTAGGAACAGGAGGCCCGACGCCCTCTCGATGGTTTCTATAGGAACCAGGAAACGCTCCAGAGGGATCTTCTCGTCCACGGGCTCGTTGGGAAGAACGTACGAACGTAGCTCCACGCCGCCCTGCGTGCCGTCACGCTCCAAGACCAACACCTGTGCCCGCAAAAAACAACAGCGGCGCGCCGATGACGGCAACACCATAGACATCAAAATTAAACAGCTGCAGGCCCAAGATTAATTTGCGTCATCTTTGAATTGCTACAAAAGGACAGTTTAAGGAACTATCTAGGTCCACTGACTAAAAATCTTTTTGTAGTGATTCAGGATTTGGGAATGATCGCAATCATTCACTCATTCCTCACATTAAGATTTTCTGTCTACCCCGAGGACACGAGCTGACCTTGAAGAAGTGCGTCGGCACGGCGATGTGGTTCGGACCCAGGACTTGATAGTGGACGTAAAGCTTGCCATCTGCTTCCTGCCTGCAAAACACGTTAGAGCGCCACCTTGAGTTTGGTTTACCAACCTGTCATTATCTTGTCTTAGTTACACTATCGGGGCTTTTCCACCAAGCAGCCCAGGAACTTTGAGTTCCTGGTCGCAAAAGGTTCCTGTAGCCCATGTGGTTTGTGTTTCTATCGCACTAATTTGTTCAGGGTGGCTTAAGCAAATAAGAAGAATCACCTTTTATTGTCATGAACATGCATGCACACGAAATTTGTTCTCTGCATTTAACCCATCACAGTGACCACATACACATGTTAGTGGAACACACTGGAGCAGTCCGTAAGTGCAACTTGAAACTCTACTATGCAAAGCAAAAACCATTTATCAACAACACCCAGAAACGGCGCCGGCTTCTCTGGCCAGACCTCATCTAAGATGGACCGACGCAAAGTGGAAAAGTGTTCCGTGGTCCGACGAGTCCGCATTTCAAATTGTTTTTGGAAATTGTGGACGTCGTGTCCTCCGGGCCAAAGAGGAAAAGAACCATCCGGACTGTCACGGACACAAAGTTCAAAAGCCAGCATCTGTGATGGTATGGGGCTGTGTTAGTGCCAATGGCATGGGTAACTTACACATCTGTGAAGGCACCATTAATGCTGAAAGGTACATACAGGTTTTGGAGAAACATATGCTGCCATCCAAGCGACATCTTTTTCACGGACGCCCCTGCTTATTTCAGCAAGACAATGCCGAACCACATTCTGCACGTGTTACAACAGCGTGGCTTTGTAGTAAAAGAGTGTGGGTACTAGACTGGCCTCCCTGCAGTCCAGACCTGTCTCCCATTGAAAATGTGCACCGCATTATGAAGCGTCAAATACGACAACGGAGACCCCGGACTGTGGAACAGCTGAAGCTGTACATCGAGCAAGAATGGGAAAGAATTCCACCTACAAAGCTTCAACATTTAGTGTCCTCAGTTCCCAAACGTCGATTGAATGTTGTTCAAAGAAAAGGTGATGCAACACCGTGCGAAACATGACCTTGTCCCAGCTTGTTTGGGACGTGTTGCAGCCATAGAATTCTAAGTTTATGATTATTTGCTAAAAACAATCTAGTGGATCAGTTTGAACATGAAATATCTCGTCTTTGTAGTGTCTTCAATTCAATATAGGTTGAACACGATTTGCAAATCATTGTATTCCGTTTTGATTTCTGTTTAACACGACGTCCCAACTTCATTGGAATTGGGCTTGTACATTTGAACACACCAAATCACTGAAAATCATCTCCCTTCTCAACCGGCACTAGAATCCTTTTTTTTATAACCGTTCTTTCTTTCCTTTAGCTTTGTTAACCGTTTTCTCTGTGTTTTAGCCCGTCGCGCCTTCACCATTACCCAAGAAAACAACTTCCTGTTCCGTCATCAAAATAAAAACACATCCGGCCATACGACCTTCAAAATAAAAGCACCTAAACACTTGGGAAAACAAGTCATTACTTTGTTCCATAAACTCCCACCAAATTATTTATAGTTATTTTGTACACAACTTGATATTGTTCTGTAAATCGACCGTCAGTTGTCGTACTCGAGCGGCTCCGACGACCGGAGACAAATTCCTTGTGTGTTTTTGGACATACTTGGCAAATAAAGATGATTCTGATATAAAAGAACTAATTTTCAGAAGTAAACTTTCAAAGTACAACAAGAAACCTTTGGTTTTATCTTAAGCAGCCTCTAGAAGCAGAAGTTATGAGGGGATTTGGAGTGAGAGGCGCCAAACCGTTTGGATCGTTAAGATCGGCGTGACGCGCTGTAGCCTTTCATACGTGTCATTCCTATGACCAGCGTAAATTAACAGCAAATAATTACTTTGTTGCTTACAGGAACTCCGAATGCTTCAGCATATCAAAAGATTTTGGACACTCAAACAGTTCAAGGATTACCCCTTCCAACATGTCTGTGCACCAGTGCACAAAGCAAGGTCTATAAAGAATTTGGTGTGGATGAACTTGACTGGCCTGCACAGTCCTGACCTCACCCTGATCAGAATCAGAATCATCTTTATTTGCCAAGTATGTCAAAAACACACAAGGAATTTGTCTCCGGTGGTCACAGCCGCTCTAGTACAACAACAGACAGCCATTTGACAGAAAATACTTTTGAGACAGAAAAACACAGTACGGAGAGTCACTGAGCAATGAAAGGTTACCGGTATTGCCGATTCCAATTTTTTTTTTTGGGACAATTGTGCAAATGATGCAGAGTCCTCTAGCAATTGATACAACACCTTTGGGTTGATTTCGAGTGGACTCAGTGTCACGACTTCTCAACCAACATCAGTTTGTGACCTCACAAATACGCTTTTGGAAAAATGGTCATAAATTCCCATAAACTCACTGCTAAACCTTGTTGAAAGTCTCCCCACGAGTGTTGAAGTTGTTACACTTGCAAAGGGAAAATGGACATCATATGAAGCTATGTGGCTATCAGGTGAGCCAATACTTGTGGCGCTCTAGCGTATGTGAAGATGGAGTCATCATTTCGCTAGCCGTCCTTATCTTATTTCATTTCAATGTGTTGTGGCTTTGCGTTCACCTGGGCAGGTAGAGCGGGCCGGTGCACACGTAGACATTGGCGTAAAGTTTGGTGAGCGAGCGACACAACTTCTCCAGATTGTTCCACGCGTTCTGGTTCATGTGAGGGTTCTGCGTGCGCACACACACACATTAACCTTTGTGTGTGGGGACACCTTGTGGTTGAAGTGTATCTTTCGTGTGGTCACCTGAGGGGCTACGTTGGTCAGGTAGAAGGTGTCGTCCATGGCTTTCTGGCTCCACTTGTGATTGGCCGCCGCCGCCATGTGACCTCTGTCGAGGCCGCTCCCCCTGTAGTCGCCGTTGGTGGCGCGGTGGAAAACGTGCACGCTGCAGGGACGCACACACGCTGACACTCGTGTGCATGTTGCACGCACGCACACGCTGACACCTGCGCACTCTCGCACGCGTCTGACCTGTCGTCCTCCTTGAAGTCGCAGCGCTTCCTGTCGGCGTTCCCGCCGAGCGTGTCGCCGCCGAGCCTCTCGATGACCCACGCGGGCGTCCTGGTTCGGGGGTCGTACGAGCTCACGTAGGATTCTCTCGTGCGAACGTTGGACAGCGACGGGAAGCCGTATTTCATCACAGCGCCCCCGGAAGGCCGGCTCAACTACAACAATTACGAAACTTTTTTTCCCCAATCGTAATAAAGAGGCTTTTTGTCCGCCGAATGAGTACGTTTTCAATGGGTCGACGTGGAAGAGGGTCACGCCCTGCTGGCCTGTGAAATTCACGTTTGTGGACCCCCGTGATGACTAACTGATCCCTGTAGATGGCGCCGTTGCATCGTTTCGAACAGGGGTGTCAAACTCAAATTCACGGTGGGCCAAACTCAACATTTTATGAAAAATCACTGCAATGTGCATGTTTCCCTTCTCTCCAGAAATGTAGCATTAAAGTTTATCATATGACAACAAACTTCTATTTTGCTTGAACACTGAATCTGGAATAAACCAACTTTAATATTATAAACACGAGAAATCTAATTTGCGATAAAAGACATCAGTGGTATTTGTATTGAAATGGATAACATGAATTCTTCTGCGTCTCCATCTTCTATTTATCGATCTCCAACTATCTTGACCGATGGGCCGACACACGAGCAAAGCATTCTGGGATTTGCACGATGAGTGGCGCATGCGCTATATACTGGCGGGCCAGCGTTATACACATTTGATATGGTCTTGCGGGCCAAATATAACGACAGCGTGGGCCTGAGTTTGACACACGTGGTTTCGAAGATTTCGTTTCGATTAGGCGGTGAATCTCAGCTTGTCACTTCGATTATGAGGGAGGGAAAAGAAAGGCAAGACGTGGCAAGCCGGGCTTGCGCGGTCCCTCGTGCTCCAACATTGTACGCGTGTTCGCTAGAAACGGGGTGTGAGGCCGTAGGTCGTAGAAAGTTTCTTGTGACGGTGAGAAAAGATAATGGAGAGAATGGTGGGGGGGGGAAAAGACACGGACGTTCAACTGGAGCCATGCGGTGCGTGAGCATCACGATGCGTTTGTTTGTTGTATATCTACAATTAAGTAATGATTGACCATCAAAAGCGCTTTGCCTTGTTTTTGTTGTTTTATAGTTTGAGGCGTCACAAATGCAAAAAAAAATATGCGCGTCAGTCACTGTTCTGCTTGACAGATTTCTGTCACACAAAGCTCCTTTTCTCCGCTTTTTTGTTGTTTTGCGAAACTCACTCATGTTCTACTGTTGATTACTAGAGAGCGGAAAAAGCTAGATCATTTTGATCCCCCCTATTCTTGACTTTGATAGGTTTGGTGTTTCTACTGTCACAGAACACCATCTTGTTGTTGGTCTTGTAAGATCAGTCAAATTGCTCAAAACGTTCACCTCATCTTATTGTTCTGAGCGTCCCGAAAAACACTGGCTATCCCAGATGCTCTACTTACACGTGTCGGCAGGAGGCTTTTAAGAAGGTAGAAGGTAAAAGGTAAAAGAAAGAAAGAAAGTCCTGGGTTAGCCCAATAAATCCATGTAAGCTGTTTGAAGGTGACACGTAAATCTTCATGCGAGCAACTCTTGAGCCTATTTTGCACAATTCACCATTTCATTTGATTTGACTTGAACTGGATGGTTGCCAAAACCTCCAAGTGACGTCACCACGGGCACGCACCGTCAGTTCGTACGCGGCGTGGACGTTCGGAACCGGCACCGCCGGAAGCCGGCCGAGAAGACCGACTGCCGGCTGCTCCTCCTGGCCGCCCGAAGCCTCCCACAGGCGGCTCGCCGAGGCGCCGAGGGCAGCTCCGAACGACAAGGTCGCCAACGTCGTCCGCCACTTGCCGGTCATGGTCGCGTTCAGATGACGTCACTCACGGCTTGGCGGAAGTGGAGCGTCTACCGGTGATGGCGCAATGGCTTGAAACAAGGTGATTTGATGGCTTTGGGCACTTTGTATTATTGATAATATTGATGGTGACGTCACACTACTGTTCAAATGTTTTGTTTGATTCTTTCATCAATAATGACAGCATCAAAACTAAGCAAGTCTTTGTTATAAATTTCATAATTATTCTCGAGTAATTTTATGTGCACAAATCCAAAGTTAATCATTGAAACTTTTTACCTTTTTTTTTTATTTATTTTTTTGAGAATGCGGAAGCGTATTGCATTCACTTATATTAAAAAAAAAACCTGTTTTTTTGAGGGCTTTGTTTTTTTTGGAATAATTTATTTTCTATTTTCCTGAGTATTTCTTTCAGTTTTTCTGACGATTTCTTTTTTCACCTGTTTTTCTGACTATTTTTTTCTGTTTTTCGGACAAATTTTTTTCGACCTGTTTTTCTGACTATTTTTTTCTGAGTTATCGGGACACATCGAACTCACGCGAGAACCTGCGAACTGAAAGTGACTCTTTGCGGACTCCGTAGTAAGCAACATGACCGGCTTATTTAGTTTGATCAAGTTTTATTTTGATATTGGTTTAAGACACTGGGAGATACTCTGTCTTTGAGTCACATAGATGGTATTGTTATTAGTTTGTCGACATTACGCAGGCACCTGCGGACTTTGCGTTTGTTCAGGAGGAAAGCCCATTCGGATCTGCTCGATACAGCAATGTTTGTCCAGAATCAGTTGGACAGATATGGTATGCTCCATGGATCCAAGATGATGCATTTAAAATGCATTCAGGCTGGCTACGCAGTGACTCAAGAGACGATCAGGAGACTGATGAAAATACTGGACCCGCACGGTGTGCAACTGAGGCGCCGGAATCGGCTTCGCCCGGCGTATGTACCGCAATCCCGGCCCAGCAGTAATCCGCCATTAGTGAGTTCTCGCGTGAGTTCGATGTGTCCCGATAACTCGGAAAAAAAATTGTCAGAAAAACTGAAAAAAAAAAGTCAGAAAAGCAGGTGGAAATTTTTTTGTCAGAAAAACAGAAAAAAATATTCAAAAAAAACAAAGCCCTCAAAAAAAATACTCAGAAAAACACGATTTTTTTTATTTTTTTTTTTTTATCCAAGTGAATGCAATACGCTTCCTTACCTCCGACCAACAGTGGAGTTTTTAAGCTTCCGCTGTGGTTTCTTAGCATTAGAATTGATGTTTATTGCGAATCAGAATCGATCAGTCAAACAGAACAAAGTTTCTAGAGGGGAGAGAAAGAAACGAAGACAAAAGACAAAGCACTCATTGTCAACAGGATGAGAAACAAGACCCCGAGATACTTGGAACTCCTCCACTCGGGGCAGGATCTCATCCCCGACCGACCTTTTCCGACTGAGGACCAATGAGTGGCTCATTTAAGAATCGGGGATCAAAGGGAATGAGTGAATGATTGTCAACGTCATTCATCATTCCAGAGTCCCGAATCACGACATACTGGACATACAACGTGGACAGGAATCATCTTGAATTGCTGGCCTGTCAGTCACAGACGTGACAACACGAGATTTGATGTTTGCTTGGTTTTATCGATACTTTCCTACATTTGGTGATACATGTTGATCGTACGTTTGTAAGTTCAAACAGTGACGTGAAATTGAAACCAGTGCAACTGCTGTTAATCAGTTACAGCTGCTATAAAACGCGACAAAATGTGTAACTTGTTTGTTAGGAAGGAAAATGTGTGTGTCGTGTACATAGTTTAAAAAAAGAAAACAATTAAATGTTAAGAAATAAACAGTTCGTGCGTCATGATTCATGAGTTGTGCAGCTCCTCGTATGTGCACCTCGGCCACCAGGGGGCAGTATAATATAGACAGGGATATACAGGAAGAGGACGGTCACAACTGCTCAATAAGCTGCAGTAGTTTTTGCCATTTTTTGCAGAGGATAAATAATATATGCCTATGAGTATCATTATCTGTGATTATGTGTCAACACAATGTGTTCTTTAACGTTATAACACCAGAGATGCTGTTTGTTAGCCCGTCTACGGTGTTGACCATTGTGTTAGCATTAAGCTGAGGCAAATTTATGCGGTTGTTGAAATACACAAGTTATAATTCTCTGAGTTTTGTTTAGTTTGACTGTAAACTTCAACTGTGAATGACAATAAACAGCTTAAAGTCAACAGTCCCATAAAAAGTCAACAACAGTCAACAAAAAAGTCCACAGCTAATAGAAAATGTCAACAACAGTCAGGCCGCCCGCAGGCTCGGTTACGCCGCGTCACGGAATTATGACATCACCGAGCGTCGCCCTGAAATCATAAGGCGGCGGCGGCGGCGATCAGGCTGAGGGTCAGCGGGAGGCGGAGCCGTGAGGTCACCGGTGGCGAGGCGGCGCTTGTGTTGTCGTCAAGGCAACCGCTGTTCTTCAGACACACGCGTTGCTCGCAGTACACACCTGAATGCACACACACCACAGCAATATGTCACAAAGCGCATCACCTGACGTGACATCATCACGCCGCGCTTACCCGCAAAGTTGTCGGCACACTCGCAGCGCAGGAAGTCCACACACGTGCCGCCATTCTGACACGACTGAGCCTCATCGCACACGTTGGCTGATTGGCAGTTACGACTTGTTAGTTAGTCATCCATCCGTCAATCGACCATCAGATCCCTCCCCCTGGTTCCACGTACCTGTGCAGCCGACCACACCTCCTCTCCGGGTGTATCCCGGCAGACATTGTTCACAGCGCCTCCCGGTGGCGCCCTGCCTGCACGGACACGCCCCCAAGGCGGCGCAGTGCCTGGACCGGCTGCCGACGGCGTCGCACTCGCACTCTGACACGCGCGCACACACCACACGACAAAACAACAACAGCGCAACACCGTCGTGAGCCACTCGGAATCCTGTTTTGGGTTTTTGTTCGCTGTGTTTCTTTCTTGTCTTCCTGTAGGGGGCGCGGCGAGCAGGGAGGAGTGCAGCAACGGCACGCACCTGGACGCTAGTGGCAATCCGTCCCAGTCAGGCCGAGTACGCACATGAGGATTTTTCAAATCTTAAAAGATTGTTGAAACAGCTGCCGACCCCCCCACATGAAGAAAAAAAAAATCAGTCACTTAACAGTTTTAGTCATACCGTGTGCTCCGAAAATCTCCACACACGACACCGCCGCCGATCTCGAAATCTCACGTGAGCTCACAAAACCGAAGAAGTAGAAACATTTCCAGATATGCGCCGAGATTTGCCGAGTGTTTCCGGACGTTGCCGGAGCTGGGAGTCTGGGAAAATAATCGGCATTTTACCCTCATTGGGCAGCCGTGGCCCAATGGTTAAGATCATCGCCTGCCACCGCGGGGGACCTAGGTTCAAGACCCCGACTGGACCATCCTCCAACATCCCCCGGGCTCACGGTTGTGGTGTCCTTGTGCAAGACACCGATACCCCGAAATGCCCCCCGGGCGCTTCAGCCGCCCCCTGCTCCGGTGTGTTCCACTAACATGTGTATGTGTTCACTGTGATGGGTAAAATGCAGAGAACAAATTACGTGTGCATGCATGCATGTTCATGACAATCAAAGGTGATTCTTCTTCCATCCATCCATCCATCCATCCGGGGGCAGTAGCTTTAGCAGGGACGCCCAGACTTCCCTCTCCCCAGCCACTTCATCTATCTCTTCCGGGGGGATCCCGAGGCGTTCCCGGGCCAGCCGAAGGATGTAGTCTCTCCGGCGTGTCCTGGGTCGTCCCCGTGGCCCGGAACACCTCACCAGGGAGGCGTCCGGGAGGCATCCGAATCAGATGCCCCAGCCACCTCATCTGGCTCCTCTCGATGTCAAGGAGCAGCGGCTCTACTCTGAGATCCTCCCGGATGACCGAGCTTCTCACCCTCTCTCTAAGGGAGAGCCCGGACACCCTGCGGAGGAAACTCCTTTCGGCCGCTTGTATCCTGGATCTCGTTCTTTCAGTCACGACCCAAAGCTCTTGACCATAGGTGAGGGTAGGAACGTAGATAGACCGGTAAATCGAGAGCTTCGCCTTTCGGCTTAGCTCCTTCTTTTCCACAACGGATCGATACAAAGTCCGCATCACTGCGGACGCCGCAACGATCCGCCTGTCGATCTCCCATTCCGTTCTTCCCTCACTCGTGAACAAGACCCCAAGATACTTGAACTCCTCCACTTGGGGCAAGTTCTCATCCCTTACCCGGAGAGGGCATGCCACCGTTTTCCGACTGAGGACCACGGTCTCAGATTTGGAGGTGCTGATTCTCATCCCAGCCGCTTCACACTCGGCTGCGAACTGCTCCAGTGAGAGTTGGAGGTCACGGCTTGATGAAGCCAGCAGAACCACATCATCTGAAAAAAGCAGAGATGCAATACTGAGGCCACCAAACCGGACCCCCTCTACGCCTCGGCTGTGCCTAGAAATTCTGTCCATAAAAGTTATGAACATAATCGGTGACAAAGGGCAGCCTTGGCGGAGTCTAACCCTCACCGGAAACGAGTCCGACTTACTGCCGGATATGCTGACCAAACTCTGACTCCGATCATACAGGGAACGAACAGCTCGTATCAGGGGGTTCGGTACCCCATACTCCCGAAGCACTCCCCACAGAACCCCCCGAGGGACACGGTCAAATGCCTTCTCCAAGTCCACAAAACACATGTAGACTGGTTGGGCAAACTCCCATGCACCCTCGAGGACCCTGCCAAGGGTGTAGAGCTGGTTCACTGTTCCACGGCCAGGACGAAAACCAGACTGCTCCTCCTGAATCTGAGATTCAACTTCCCGACGGACCCTCCTCTCCAGCACCCCTGAATAGACCTTACCAGGGAGGCTGAGGAGTGTGATCCCCCTGTAGTTGGAACACACCCTCCGGTCCCCTTTCTTAAAAAGGGGGACCACCACCCCAGTCTGCCAATCCAGAGGCACTGTCCCCGATGTCCACGCGATGTTGCAGAGGGGAGGACAGTCCTACAACATCCAGAGCCTTGAGGAACTCCGGGCGAATCTCATCCTTGCCACCGAGGAGCTTTTTAACCACCTCGGTGACCTCAACCCCAGAGATAGGAGAGCCCGCCTCAGAGAACCCAGACTCTGCTCCCTCATGGGAAGGCGTGTCGGTGGAATTGAGGAGGTCTTCGAAGTATTCTCCCCACCGGCTCACAACGTCCCGAGTCGAGGTCAGCAGAGCCCCATCCCCACTATACACAGTGTTGATGGTGCACTGCTTTCCCCCTCCTGAGACGCAGGATGGTGGACCAGAATTTCCTCGAAGCCGTCCGGAAGTCTTTCTCCGTGGCCTCACCAAACTCCTCCCATACCCGAGTTTTTGCTTCAGTGACCACCAAAGCTGCATTCCGCTTGGCCAGCCGGTACCCATCGGCTGCCTCAGGAGTCCCACCGGCCAAAAAGGCCCGATAGGACTCCTCCTTCAGCTTGACGGCATCCCTCACTGTTGGTGTCCACCAAAATGGACACCAACTTTGAAAATGTTTGAAAAGTTTATCCAAACTTAGCTCCTGCAGTGGGGATTTGTACCCCGGCCTGCCGATTTCAAGAGCTTCTTCATGGCTCATTAACATCCGATTTGCATGCGTCCTGGCACATGTAAATGAGCTCACGCGGGCTCACGCCGCCAGTCCATAACTTCCGATATGCGTTACGTCGGACCCCGTATGGCGCCTTCTTGTGGCATCTTGGTATCAAACAACTGTGTTCATGTGAGTTGCCGAGTTTCATGTCGTGCTTGTGTGGCATCATAGGCAATTATAAACCTTTGGGGGGAGCAATTCTTCTGGATTTCCACTATTCAGTCGCACTTTTTGTTCAGATTGCCTTTTTAAAAAAAAATCGGATCAGTTTTCTTGTTTGTTGGTTACTTTACCAACAACAAAGACTGTTGGTATTTCACAATGTAAGCAAGCGTGTGTGTGCGTGTGTGTGTGTGTGTGTGTGTGTGTGCGTGACTGACCCACACAAACATCCTGGTGATCTAGCGGCAGCTGGTCGTTCCTATAGTAACCGAGACGACAGTGTTGGCAGCGGTGCCCCCTGGTGTTGTGTTTGCAGCTCACGCACGTCACCACGTTGAGGAAGTCCATGAAGCTGCAGCGGTTCGAGTGGCCGTTGCACTCGCACTCTGACACACACACACGCACACACACACACACACACACAAATGTTGCTGAGACATCTGGTAAGAATTTGCTAACATACGTGTGGTGTACAATCATGCTAACACAGCTCATGAATGTTGGTCAAGCGTGACAACTATGCCAATCACTACATGATCACTAAACTCATGATCATGACCAGGGAGGTTTTGGGGAAATGTGGGAGGAGTCAGAGCCACTGGGGAGGGGACAAATGGTGAAAGGGGAGGGGCTGGAGTTGCCGGGGCGGGGTTACCCTGGAAGGTGACGTAGGCGATTTTGGAAAGTTTGCTGCTCGTCGCGCTGCCGGGTATCAAAATCTTCTGAGTCGCTTCACAGGCAAAAAAAAAAAAAGAAAAGAAAGAAAAGACGTGTAACTGTGGCAACGCATCAGGAATACTCTCGTCGCTAACGCTAAAGCTAATACTGGCGCCATGCTCCTTGGTTACCTTTTTTCTCATAGCCTTTTTCCTCTTTCTGGTCTCTCTTCGCTTTCTCTTCACTATCTTTTTCGTCTTCCTTCTCTTTTACTTTCTTCTCCTCTAACTCTTTCTTTCCCTTCTCTTCTTTCTTCTTTTTCTCCTCTCCTTCCTTCAAACCTTCTTTGTCTTCCGACTCCACAGCTGTCAATCAAACACATTGTTCAGCTACTTCTTTCACATTTAAACAAATTCACTAACAAGCATCTGTCTATCTATCTATCTCTCTCTCTATCTATCTATCTATCTATCTATCTATCTATCTCTCTATCTCTCTATCCATCCGTCCATCCATCCATCCGTCCATCACCTTTTTCGCTGGTTTTCTCCTCTTTTCTCCATTTGTTTGACTCTTGCTCTCCTTGCTGAGTTGCCAAAGAAGAATCCTCTCTTGGTTCGTCAAATCTTTCAGGAGAATCAGGTCTTGATTTCTGCTCAGGAATTTTAGGGCTAGAGTCCGAAGACTGTGATTCAGGTTCCTGACGGCTTTCAGCTCTTGTTTGGCCTGTTTTGGAATCCAAACGACGCTCAACTGAATCTGATCCAGAATCCGGATTGGGACTTTCTATTTCAAGAGGTGTCGATGGTGCAGTTGAATCCCGATCGAATGAATTCAAACCAGAATCTGGATTAGAGTCTTCTGTTCCAGGACGTGTTCCAGGGCCATTGGAATCCTGATCTACTGTCTCAAATCCCCAATCTGGACTTGAATCTTCTGTTTTAGGAGGTGTTCCGGGTCTAGTGGAATCCGGGTCAACTGAATCTGATCCAGAATACTGATTTGAACGTTCTGTTTCAGGTGGTGTTTCAGGGCCAGTGAAATCTGAATCAACAGAATCTAATCCAGCATCTAGACTGGAGTCTTCTGTTCCTAGTCCAGTGGAATCCCGATCTTCTGAAAAAGGGAAGGTGAAGTCTACTGGGGCCAAGTCTGCAGTAGGCTCTGACCAATCTGCTGC
Organism: Phyllopteryx taeniolatus; assembly: GCF_024500385.1. Lineage (NCBI taxonomy): Eukaryota > Metazoa > Chordata > Actinopteri > Syngnathiformes > Syngnathidae > Phyllopteryx > Phyllopteryx taeniolatus. Next base: position 33,678,361 of record NC_084504.1, on the reverse strand, counting down.
AATTGGCTGTTTGTCCTGTACAATTTCTCCAACTTGCGAAGGAGGTATGTTCAGAGCAGCATCAGGAGCTGGGGAGCGCACCTCGGGAGGAAGTACTTCAGAAGAAGGTTCAACCAACGAAGGAGTTACATCAGAAGAGGGCCTGTCAGGAGGAGCTCTATCAGAAGAAGTTGCATCAGGAGGTGAATTTGGCGGAAATCTTTTCAGCTGTGTTCTATCACTTGGCGTTCCATCCACAGGAGCTGCTTCAGGGAAAGTTGTGTCTGGAGGAGATCTGTCAGACGGTACAATTTGATCCAAACTGTCTCGTTCAGGGGGCGTTGCATCTTCACGAGGAGGTTGCTTGCCAAGCGGACTATCAGGTGGAGCTACATCGGCAGGTGGAACATTTATCTTGGTGGACTTGGTTTCTGGAGGGACATCAAGAGAGGCACCATCAGGGGTCGGTATCTCAAGTACGGTTTTGTCGAGAGGAGGTACATTAGTGGAGAGTAGATCAGAAGGTCTGTCAGGAAGAAGTCCATTGGGAGTGGGAGTTACATTATCGGGAGAAGTATCAGGAAGAAGTCCTTCAGAAGCTTCAATGGGGAGCAGGTCATCAGTAGGAGATCCTTCGGGAGGAGGTCCATTAGAAGTTCCCGGTGTCAATTCAGGATCTCCAGCAGTAGAAGTCTGAGGAGTTGGAGTATCTCTGGAAGGGACCGTGCCATCGGATGGAATTACTTCTGACATCCAGAAACTTGAGCTTGAAGGTGAGAAGCTGCTGGTGGACGTCCACAAGGGGACAAAGTCGGTCTTGTCAGGGGGCAGAGTCACTGGGTCAGAAATAGACACCTGAGAGTCAGCGTTGATGTTTGAGGTCACCCTAGTGCCACTTGGTACCATTGGACCGCTAATGTCTAAACGCAGACGGACACCTGAGGTGCCAACAGCAGGAACCGCCGGAGGAACGCTAGCACCGCCTGCTGATGCTGAGTCACCGCTTCCCCACTTTAGACCTACGGAGTCCGGAATAGTAGAAGACCTCATATTTTTGTACTCTGTCAAAACTGTGACAGAGTTAGGTGTAAAACTGTCTGTCGCAGAACTGTAAATCATAAAACTGTCAGTCATAAAGCTGTCAGTTCCTGAGCTGTAAGAGCTAGCCATTTGAACAGCAGAACCACCTGCAGTCCAAGTAGAACTAGAAGACAAGTCAATAGTCGTTGAAATAGAGAAAGTATCAGTTGTTTCCATTGACGTAATAGTTTCAAAAGTGGAAGTAGTCCACGAACCACTAAGGTCAGCAGACGTACCAAAATTCCTAGTAGTAAAACTAGAAGTAGAAGAGTCCATAGGAGAGGTAGAGAAAGTATCAGACGTGTCCAAAGAAGCGATCGTTGCAATTGTTGAAGCAGTCCAAGTACCACTAACGTCAGTTTTAGTATCAAAAGTCAAAGTCATAAGACTAGAAGAAGTAGAAGTGTCAATAGTGGAAGTCGAATAAGTGTCAGTGATTCCACGTGTTGAAGCAGAACTTCTGTCAGAGTCATCAGCCACTGTCAGAGAAGAACATTTACGGCTTTTTAGTCCTTTTCACTTTTCTACAACAACGCACTAACACACATACACACACACACTCGCATGCTAACACAATTGAACATAAATCCAATAACACCAAATTAAGCACAGTCAAAGGCAATGAAAGTAGACCGAGTAAAGTTGTCAAATCAAGATCAGACTCATCCCCAAATTAAACTCCTTGTGAATCTCCTACATGACCTGGAATCTCCTTTAGAGCCTCACACACGATCTGAAACCTCTTTGAGATCCTCACATACTGTCTGAGCTGAAACGATCTTTTCAACCCCATACATGACCTGAAACCTTCTTTAGATCCTCACATATTATCTGGAGCCACCTTCAGAACCCTAGGCTGACCTGGAATTTCTTTCAAAACCTGAAAGAAAAGGATCCTGAAATCGCTTTCAGAACCTCAAATATGAGCTCAGGGATTTGGTATATGTATGTGTGTGTGTGTGTGTGTGTGTGTGTGTGTGTGAGATAGAGATTGACATTTTAATGCACTAAAAAAGATTCAACAAATGGACGCACACACTCACACACACACAAACCACTTGTCGCTGTTTTACGAAGACGACAGATTAACGTTTCGCCATAATGCTTCTGCCTATCTTTCTGGATGGATGGATAGATAGATACTTACTGGTTGTTGTTTCTGCTGCTTCACCTAAAAAACAAAATACAAAAACAAAACAAATACTATGGAAGACTGGAAGAATACAACAAACACTGTAGATATCAAAACATTAGTAATCAAAAGATCTGATTGTGTGTGTGTGTGTGTGTGCCATACAAGCGTTGGCGGTGCCTCTGGATAGAGGCAGGAAGCTTCCGGGCATCCAGTTGCGGGACTCAAACCCGGCGTTGCAACGTTGGCAGTCTTGTCCGCTTGTGTTGTGTTCACAGTCACACATCAGCGTGGCATCACGTAGCGCACAACGAGATGCGTGCAGGTTACATTTACACCTGTAACACACACGCAACAATTGTAGGAACATATTGTGAAAATGGAGTTTGGATTTTTGTGTAAAATAGTTGTGCGCAGTGGTGGTTTTTCGTGTGTAGTTAACCAAGTGAACCTTCAGTTAGCGACGAAAATGCGCAATTTTGTGATGTCACAATTTGGTTGAATTGCATAATCCCATCCCCACACGGAGTTTCTCCACCCATGATTGGGCAGCCAGGCCTCCATTTTCAAGCAACGTTGAGGCAAAGTTGTCGATATGGGAGCAGCTACACTCATTGACAAAGTGGAATTGGGTGACGAAGTGCTGCCTCCGCCAGGGAAAATCCATAGTGGGACTCGAAGAGTCTCCTCAAAAAGTGTCTCAACCTTTTGATCGTCGCTTTTTTCAAAAACAACTGCTCGAGGTGTCATAAAAGTGGTTAAATATAATTCTATAATATATTTGCATGAGACGGAAACCAACCCCCCCCCCCCCCCCCCCCCAAAAAACAAACAAGTGATTTCAAGCAAGTGACAATGTGGTTTTGGATGTACCTGGCAGGTACGTCGATGTTGGAGATGGCATAGAAGTATTTGAGCAGGTTATCTCTCTGGACATAAGTCCCGCCGAGAGCCGGTCGCAGGAGTCTAAGGCGAAGGTTGGTGAAGGTGAAGAAGTCTCGCAGAGCTTTGCTGCTCTGCAGCCGCGTGTACAACGCGTCCGTGTTCAGGAGTTTGGGGCCCGCAAACACTCGTAAGCGAGCTCCCACCTCAAATACCACCGTCTTCTCCTCCTAGGGGTTAGCATTAGCATGTTAGCATCACTGCTGCAAACTCAAAGACCACCTAGAGGTTAGCATTAGCATGCTAGCGTGTTAGCCTGTTAGTGTCTCTGCTCTCAACTCAAACACTCCTGTGTTTCCTCTTCCTAATGGTTCGTGTTACCATGTTTGCATCTCTTCTCCAACCTCAAATGCCACCTTCTTCTTCGTCTGAACTTTGGCATTAGTGCATTAGCATTTCTGCTCCACCCCGGACCAGAATACTGTTGATTTGATCATCCAATGAGGGCTTTTGTCATCCGTATGTTGCTTAACAATGCTACACAAACTAAGCCACGAGATTATTCTTGAAAGGTTGCTGTCCAAACGTCACCTTGGCGCCCACCCATCTGGAGTACTGCTCTGTGCAGATGACCCTGGTCACGTTGCTGGGCGCCAAGTCAGACACTCGCTTGGGCGGCATGCCAAACGTCTCCATGCAGTCGTCGGCATAGAACTGGTACGGCTGCCACGTCAGCCCTGACGCAGGAAGTACGACAAACAGCGTGACCGGGGGACTACGCCGACCGTGTGACAAGGGACGTACGCCGTCTCACCTTTGTCCGTGGACTTCTCGAACACCATGCTGGTGGGGCGTCCGTATTCAAAGCTGACCACCAGGTCGTCCACCACCTCCAGACTTTTGTTCCAGGACAGCGTGATGTTGGCCAGTAGCGGCTCGGGATACTTGGACCACGGGACCGTCTGCCAGTACGTGATGAGCCCGCCCCTTTCCCGGTCCCCCATCAGCTGAGGCGGGTGAGACAAATCCGGACTGGACGCGTCGCACTCATCGCTGCACAAGTACGGGTTCTCCTAATCAAGGCAACACGGTGACGCAGACGTGCGGACAGGAAAATATCAAGACGTGACGACACGAGCACAGGAAGATGGAAGGACATGAAGGACATTCCATCATAAAGACATTAACTCGTTGACTGCCGTGGATGTTTCTATTCATTAACTGGAATCCGACTGTTTACTGCCCCCGACAAACATATACACTACGTCAACTACGTTTTCAATGGAAGGCTTGGAAGAGGGTCTCGCCTAGCATGTCTGTGAAATTCAGGTTTGTATACCATGCTAATGACTAGCAAATCCCTGTAGATGGCGATGTTGTATCGCTTTGAGATCGGCACAGCTTTTGAGTAGAAAATGAAAGACAAGATTAGGCAGTGAATTTCATCTTTTCCCATTGATTGTGAGCGAGAGAGAGAAATGCCAATTCATTGGAAATTGGACAAGTTTAGGCACCTGACACTCCAGCAACGTATGTATATATACATATACCTGCATATATGCTATAAACGGAGTATGTGTTGTGGTAGGTACTACAAAGCGTGTGTTGCCATGGTAACGCGGTTGATGTAATGAATGGCCAACGGCATGTAAACAAGGCGCTGACAATTAACGCGAGCCATGCGCTGAGTCTGCGTTGACGCCATGTTTCTTACTTGTTAATAAATGATTATTTTGCCATCAAAATCCCTTTCTAGGATTTGGTTTTGTTGGTTTATAGTTTCAGGCAGAGGTGGGACCAAGTCATTGCTTTGCAAGTCACAAGTAAGTCTCAGGTTTTTGCCCTCAAGTCCCGAGTCAAGTCCCAAGTCGAGACTAGCAAGTCCTGAGTCAATTCTCAATTCGACACAAGCAAGTCCCGAGTCAAGTCCCAAGTCGAGACCAGCAAGTCCCGAGTCAAGTCCCAAGTCGAGACTAGCAAGTCCTGAGTCAATTCTCAATTCGACACAAGCAAGTCCCGAGTCAAGTCCCAATTCGACACAAGCAAGTCCCGACTCAAGTCCCAAGTCGAGACCAGCAAGTCCCGAGTCAAGTCCCAAGTCGAGACCAGCAAGTCCCGAGTCAAGTCCCAAGTCGAGACCAGCAAGTCCCGAGTCAAGTCTCAAGTCGAGACATGCAAGTCCCGAGTCAAGTCGCAGTTCCTACACAATGAGTTTTGAGTCTTTTTGAGTCTTTTTACCAACAAAATAAAAATATATTTTCATATATATAATTTATATTTATTGAATATGTATATTATATAGTGCATTTATATATTTATAATATTTAGAAATCCATATTTATTTATCAAAACAAATTTGACAAACAAGTGCATTGAACCTTCATAAGAAAACTAGGAGGCTGATGAACATTTTTGCACCTTTAAAACCAATCGTCACACCGATTGATTGGACGTTTTCAGTGATTCTATGAAAATGCTATGCTATGACATACTTTTTCTCATTTTATTTCTGAAGTGACATTAAAGTAACCCTAACCCTGAAACTGCCCCTCCTTGAGCCGTCACCTTATCGTGGTGGAGGGGTTTGTGTGTCCCAATGATCCTAGGAGATAAGTTGTCTGGGGCTTTTTGCCCCTGGCAGGGTCACCCATTACAAACAGGTCCTAGGTGAGGGACCAGACAAAGCACGGCTCAAAGACACTTTATGATGACGACAAACGATGGACTCAGTTTTCCCTTGCCCGGACGCGGGTCACCGGGGCCCCCCTCTGGAGGCAGGCCTGGAGGTGGAGAGCCCCTGGTGGCCGGGCCTGCACCCAAGGGGCCCGGCTGGGCACAGCCCGAAAGGGTAACGTGGGTCTCCCTTCCAATGGGCTCACCACCTGTGGGAGGGGCCATATGGGTCGGGTGCAGTGCCACCTGGGCGGTGGCCGTAGGCAGGGACCTTGGCGATCCGATCCCCGGCTACAGAAACTGGCTCTAGAGACATGGAATGTCACCTCTCTGGCAGGGAAGGAGCCTGAGCTGGTGTGTGCGGTCGAGAGGTTCCGACTAGATATAGTCGGACTCTCCTCCACACACAGCTTGGGCTCTGGTATCAGTCCTCTTGAGAGAGGTTGGACTCTCTTCCACTCTGGAGTTGCCCACGGTGAGAGGCGTATACTTATTGCCCCCCAGCTCGACGCCTGTACGTTGGGGTTCACCCCGGTGGACGAGAGAGTCGCCTCCCTCTGCCTTCGGGTCAGGGGACGGGTCCTGACTGTGCCTATGCACCAAACAGCAGTTCAGAGTACCCACCCTTTTTGGAGGGGGTGCTGGAGAGCGCTCCCGCTGGGGACTCCATTGTTCTGCTGGGGGACTTCAATGCTCACGTGGGCATTGACAGTGAGACCTGGAAGGGTGTGATTGGGAGGAACGGCCCCCACAATCAGAACCCGAGCGGTGTTCTGTTATTGGAGCTCTGTGCTCATCACGGCTTGTCCATAACGAACACCATGTTCAAGCATGAGGGTGTCCACACGTGCACTGGCACCAGGACACCCTCGGTCGCAGTTCGATGATCGACTTTGTGGTCGTGTCATTGGACTTGCGGCCGCATGTCTTTGACACTCGGGTGAAGAGAGGGGCGGAGCTGTCAACTGATCACCACCTGGTGGTGAGTTGGCTCCGACGGTGGGGGAAGATGCCGGTCCGACGTGGCAGGCCCAAACGTATCGTGAGGGTCTGCTGGGAACGTCTGGCAGAATCCCCTGTCAGAAGGAGTTTCAACTCCCACCTCCGACAGAACTTGGTTCATGTTCCAGGGGAGGCGGGGGGACATCGAGTCCGAGTGGACCATGTTCCGCGCCTCCATTGCCCAGGCGGCCGACCGGAGTTGTAGCCGTAAGGTGGTCGGTGCCTGTCATAGCGGCAATCCCCGCACCCCCCCCGGAAGAGCTGGATGAAGTGGCTGGGGAGAGGGAAGTCTGGGCGTCCCCGCTAAAGCTACTGCTGCCGCGACCCGACCTCGGATAAGCGCTAGAAAATGGATGGATGAATGGACATTAAACTGACCAGTCACAAATGACAATTTGCATCCAGTAGTGCTGCAATTAGTAATCGAATATTCTACTGACAATTCTATCGGAATAATTAAGTATGAGGATAAAATATATTTTTGTTCGGTTAAAGGGCAATTATGAATATGAGACATTTTACTTAATAATGAACGACCAATTGGTTTCCTCTTTTCGATAATCAACAGTATTTTTCTTAAATTCAGATTGTGCCTAGAGCAGGAAACTGCATTTTCAATTTCAAACACAAATATAAATAGATTTCAGTTTAAACTTGGCATTTCTTGTGAGTATCAAAAACATACGGTATTAATTTAAAAAAAGAGGAACACAATTTTGTCATCTTGTTATAAAGGCATAATTGTATCCAACTGTGGTACATCAGTCAGAACACTAGGGGGCATTACATAAAAATAGTATGTCAAAAAGAGCCGAAGAAAAGGACACGAAGAAGAATGTAGTTTCATCTCGAATAGATGCTAGCTGTGTGCTGATCGATTGGTAAATAAAGTGAATCAAAAACGAAATACGATACGAGACCGATTCTTGAGAACACTACACTGACTAAAGGAATGTATACCTTATTTAGCTGTTACATTTATTGTAGATTTATGTTCTACTGTTTTTTTTTTTTTTTTTATGAAACTAACTACACATTAGCAATAATGGCGTAGGACACGTTGACCTCATAAATGATCATTAAAACCGTAAGCATTATGGTGTCACTTATCATATTTTCCTGTAGTAAAACAGCAAGAGAAAGCTAAAAAGTGTTGCTTTGTCAACGTAGCGAGTCTTTTCACGTCAATCAGTTCAAGTCCAAGTGAAGTCACAAGTCATTGCTGTTCAAGTCCAAGTCGAGTTGCAAGTCTTTCAGCATATTGTCAAGTCGAGTCTAAAGTCATCAAATTCTAGACTCGAGTCCGACTCGAGTCCAAGTCATGTGACTCGAGTCCATACCTCTGGTTAGAGGTGTCACAAAAGAACAAAATATGAGATCAAAGTCACAGTTCTGCTTTGTTGAAGGTGAAATGTTAAAGCCAATCCATGTTCTACCGCTGATTTCTAAAGAACGGAAAAAACGAGAAACAAGTCTTTTTTTCTGTTGAAAGAAGAATGTCGATGCCTTCTTTTGGTAGGTTTGGTGCTTATTTTGTCGCAGAGCACAATATTCAGTGAAACTGGGACCCCTGCTTTGAAAAGGGCTGGCAGTCAGAAGAGAGGAGGACACAAAGATGTGACAACATGAAGACGCACCGAGGACACTGACCAGAGTGCAGAATCGTTCCGGGGGGTTCCCGCAGGTGACCCCCGGTGGATCAACTCGTATCTGCATGGCTTCTTTCATGTTAGCGGGCGGCGGCTGGCAGGCGGAATCCTCCCATACGGGCCCCGCTTCCCAGCCCGGATCCACCTTGGAGCGACAGGCGTCAAATTGACATCGACAGAACGTCACCAATAGGAGCAGGAGTGGGAGGGGCTTGAGGCGGTCCATGGGCGGGTCCTCGGGGGGGGACGCGGAGTCCTCGTGAGGCAGCGAGGTCCTCAGGGATGTGAGGCATCGCTTGCCCGCACGGCCTTCATTTCTTGGTGTGTCGGAAACTGCAAGTATGGTTAGCTGCTCGTTACCTGCTGCTTACCGTGGCAGCTGAGTGATTGTCACGGTGACGATGCCGCGTGCGTCAGTCGGGCTGGAACGTCTGTCAGTCCACACACACCCTAATTAACAATGTAGACGAGGACAACATTGTCTGAGGACATGACCGGAAAGTGCCCCAATATTACACAATGTAACGTCATGTGACAACAACAATACTGTGTTACACTATGTTATACAATTCAACAGGACGTAACAAAGTAACATGATGCACCACAGTGCAACATAATGTCACAACAACAAAACGTTACACTATGTTACACAATGTAACAAAGCGTAACAAAACGTAATGTCATTCATCGCAATGCAACACGATGTGACAACGACAAAATGTTCCACTATGTTACACAATCTAACAAAATGTAACGCGATGCATCGCAATGTAACATGATGTGACACTAACGAAATGCTACACCGTGTTTCACAACTGAACAAGATGTAACAAAACGGAACGTGATGCATTGCAATGTAACATGATGTGATAACAACAAAATGTGAAGCCGTAACACGTTGGCAGGCTTGTCTGCTTGTGTTGTGTTCACATGCTCTATGTCGTATGTAAAGTCGTGCATTTACACTTTTCCCCAAGTAGTATACATGAACATATACTTCTATGTAGTATTGTACATGTGGACTTTTACTTTAATAATGTACTAAACTACATGTACACTTGTACAACCCCAATTCCAATGAAGTTGGGACGTGCCCATGAACAAGACGTTGCTTGGATGGCAGCATATGTTTCTCCAAAACCTGTATGTACCTTTCAGCATTAATGGTGCCTTCACAGACGTGTAAGTTACCCACGCCATTGGCACTAACACAGCCCCTTACCATCACAGATGCTGGCTTTTGATCTTTGCGTCCATAACAGTCCGGATGGTTCTTTTCCTCTTTGGCCCGGAGGACACGACGTCCACAATTTCCCAAAACAATTTGAAATGCGGACTCGTCGGACCACGGAACACTTTTCCGCTTTGCATCGGTCCATCTTCGATGAGCTCGGGCCCAGAGAAGCCGGCGGCGTTTCTGGGTGTTGTTGATGAACGGCTTTTGCTTTGCACGGTAGAGTTTCAAGTTGCACTTCCGGACTGAGCAATTCAGGGAAGCAATCATGGCACCCGCCTGTTCCCAATGAGCCTGTTCCCCTGCGCGATGTTCCGAACACGTGTTTGATGAGCATTCCTCAACTTTGTTGCCACGTGTCCCAGCTTTTTTTGGAACGTGTTGCGAGTTCATGATTTATTTGCTCAAAACAATCAAGTTGATCAGTTTGAACATGAAATATCTTGTCTTTGTAGTGTATTCAATTCAATATGATTTGCAAATCATTGTATTGTGTTTTTATTGATGTTTTCATTGGAATTGCGGTTGGAGTTAAAGGCTAGCTGGGGTCGCACATTTGCACTCACTAAGGAGAACAATCAAGCTCGTGGTCAACAATTTAGTCTTTGATGTAGTTGTTCGTCTAGCCTGTAAGAGGAAATGGCCTCAAGGTGGCGCTACACTCATCCACTCACAACAACGTCTCACCTTTTTTCAATTGCTCTTCAGAGTCGATCAAGCTCGAAGTCAGAGAGGCGTCTTCCTTCTTTTTGCGGTTTCTCTCTTTCTCTTTTGATTCTCTCTTTCTTCCTTTGGCTTCTTTTTCTTCTTTCTTACAGCTCTCTTTTTCTTTCAGTCCTCCGCCTCCTCTTCTTCCTCTCCTAATCTCCTTCTGTCTCATCCTCTTTACGCTTCTTCTTCTTCTGACGCCTCACTCCCCGGCCCCGCCTCCTTTGACTTCATCATCACATATCATCATTATAATCATCATCATAATCACCATCATCATCATTACCATTAAGCAGATGACTGTCACTTTATTAGGAACACATGACTTCATTCGTTTCTTGGTTTTATGTTCAAATGGTCTGTCTCACGCGCGCGCGCGCACGCGCACACACGGGTGTTAAATCTCTTTATGTTAATCTTCCTTCTTAGCCCTCCTTCTTTAAGTTTTCCAGCCACTTTTTGACTTGGCCAACCGCAGATAGCGAAGACAACAAGAAAGTCATCCAATGACAATATCAGGAATTGTTATTGTAGTACACTTTATTCATGTCAAATAATAGTGAATTATCATTTAGATTACTGTTTAAGAATGAAACACTCAAAAATAAATAAAATACATCAAATAAAACAATAAAATGGACAGATTTGAGGAACAATTCTTGATACTGTAAATTTTTCGGTGGATCTGAGACCCGCACTTTGCACAGCCCCCGATTGAGCTTTGACGTCACTTCGATTGTCACATTTCTGAGGTGACGTGACGCCACGCAGCATTCTCAGTTTGGTTTATTGTACATATCCTTTTTCAAAGTTAAGATCATCGCCCGTCAGCGTGGGCGGACCTAGGTTCAAGACCCCGACCGGACCGTCCGACAACATCCCCCGGACTCACGGCGGTGGTGTCACCGATACCCCGGGCGCTTCAGCTGCCCCCTGCTCCGGTGTGTTCCACGAACAAGTGTGTGTGTGTTCACAGTGACGGGTAAAATGCACAGAACAAATTTCAATTTCAATGACAATAAAGGTGATTCTTAGACTCATCGTTACACAGAACACTGACTTTTGAACAGGTACATCTTTATAATTTTATATATATATATATATACACACACACACACATACAATCATCTTTTTTAGGGTTTTAGGGAACATTCAAGTATCTGGGTTGTCATCTAAAGCGATATTGTCTGAATTGTGCACATTTGTCATTACGTCAACATGGTATCATGTTTTTCTTCATGCTGTACACACAATGTAGCAAACACTTTTTATTATGCATTTACATTTCAGCATGCTGTGTTATCAGTTTATTATTTGCGTAAAGAACAATTATGTGGTTCATTTTTTTACAGGAAACGTCCAAGGGTCCTGCTGGTGCATTCATTCAAAATGAAGAAAGGTTTTCCAAATGTAAACAAATGTGAACAGTTCCACGACTTCCATCCATTATCTGAGCCGCTTCTCCTCACGCTGGAGCCAATCCCAGCGATCATCGGGCAGGAGGCGGGGTCCACCCTGAACCGGTTGCCAGCCAATCGCAGGGCTCATACGAACAAACAACCATTCGCACTCACACTCACACCTACGGGAAGTTTTCCTTCAATTAACCTCGCACGCATGTTTTTGGGATGTGGGAGGAGAAAAGGAGAACATGCGTGGCTAAACACAGGCGGGGCCGGGAATCGAACCCGGGTCCTCAGAACTGTGAGGCTGACGCTCTAACCAGTCGGCCACCGTGCCGCCAGTTCTGACTGACTTTCAGAAAGTCATCTTCCCAACGCTGTGCATTGTATGCTGTGTTGTGCAGTACGTTGGCTGGTGGTAGTTTTCCTGTCGGATAAATACGTCAACCCGGTGACGTCATCTGCAAGCGACAGCGGCTTAAGACGACAAGATGGCGGACGTGGTGAGCGTCGGCGTCAACCTGGACGCCTTTTCTCACGCCATTAGCGGCATCCAGGCGCTGCGTTCCAGCGTCAGTCGCGTCTTCGAGTGCCTGAAGGACGGCATGAAGAACCGAGAGACGCTCGAAGGCCGCGAGAAGCAGTTTATCGCCACATTCCAGGACAACCTGCAGGCGGTCAACAGAGACCTCAAGTCAGTCCAGCCGCCGCCGAACTCGCGTCACATTTCTGCGACTTTCATGAGCAACCGCGTCCAACGTTTTGCTTCAATCAACTTTTTTGTCTCAATGTGGAAGAGGAAACATTTCTTCCATGCAAACACAAAAGGGCTCGTCCGGTAACATGGAATTCCCAGGCGACGGGTCGTCTTGAGTCTAAAATACTCATTTGATTGAACGATACAGGTTTGGGTGTCAAATTTCCAAGATGAATTACTTTCGATGAGGTCAGCGTTGCCAGATAGATCCGAGCAAACCTCAACTTATGTCAGTGGCCAATCCTTGCATGCCCCCTAGAGGCCATTGGTGTTTTCACTTTTGTCTAAAATGCTCGAGAATAATTGGAGCTGGGACGGACGGCTCCAGCACGCCCTTGTGAGGACACAAAACGGATGGATGCAGTATACGGTACACGTATATACAATAAATGAACAAGTCGTGGAAATAGACACATTGCTCCATCTTGTGATCGGGTCGGTTATCGTTTTTTTTTTTTTTAAACTTGCCGATCGGCCCCAAAAATCCCGATCGTGTAAAGCCTATATTTAGAAACAAAACAGATAGCTGCTTAGAGTCCTATAATGTTTCTCCTGTTTTCAAAAGGAAAACACACCATCATAATGATTGATGATGGTCATTATTTGAATCAATTCTTTCCAAAAGTAAATTCAACAAATTGCATAGAAAAAGACAAATTGAGCCAAATGAACAAACGCAGCGTCTGCGTTCGGCGTCGTTCGCGCTTTCCCGACTCCCCGATCGCTACGAACGGATTCTTGCTGGAACTGTGCAGGTCCACGATATCAAAATGTCCTTTTGTTTTTTTTGGGGTGCGTGTCAGCGAGTTGGAGCGCCTGAGCGGTCTGGTGGGTCGCCCGTCCGAGTCGCATCCTCTGCACAACAGCGGCCTCCTCAGTCTGGATCCTGTTCAGGACAAAACGCCGCTCTACTCGCAGCTGCTGCAGGCCTACAAGTGGTCCAACAAGGTGGGCCCGCCCGAGCCGACGCGCTAACCGACGCCGGTGCGAACTCGAACGTCTCGTATTTGCGTGTCGGCAGCTGCAGTACCACGCCGGCCTGGCCTCCAGTTTGCTGAACCAGCAGTCGCTCAAGCGCTCGGCCAATCAGATGGGCGCCTCGGCCAAGCGACGCCCCAAAGTCCAGCCCAGCACCCTCGTCCTCCCCCCGCAGTCAGTCGCCCGTCTCACACTAACCTCTGCACGCGACCTCAATTGGACTTCAACGGAGTCCAATTTGACGAAATGATACTAAATTGTCGTCAATTGTCCGAGATTGTCAAATGCCATCTTTCCAGCATGTGCGTGCGTGTTTTAGGTACGTAGATGATGTGATTTCTCGTATCGGAAGGATGTTTCCCGACATGAGCATCGAACTTTTTCGACCGAACGGAACGTCTGCGGTCCTGCTGGTAGGCGCGCGCACGCACGCACGCACGCTTCCCGTTTATTGCCCGGCTGACGTGCGCTTTCCTGCCAGGTGACGCTGGGCAAAGTGCTGAAGGCCATCGTGGTGATGCGTTCGCTGTTCATCGACAGAACTTTGGTGCGAGGCTTTAACGAGAACGTTTATGACGACGACGGGAAGGTGAGAGCGCCTGCCGCGTTGGCCCGTTTCCACGGTCCTTCGTGACTGTTACCATGGTAACTCTGCGTGTCCCCCCCCCCCCCCCAGCTGGACATCTGGACCAAGTCGCAGCATCAGGTCTTCCAGAAGGTGAGTCTGGAACCGGCGGCGGCCTGCCGGTTTCCTGAGCGCGGCAGCTCATTGGTTGTGCGGTCGCTAGGTAACGGACCACGCCACCACCGCCCTGCTGCACTACCAACTGCCGCAGATGCCCGACGTGGTCGTGCGCTCCTTCATGGTCGGAAAACACCCAACTGCGGCACGCGCCGGCTCACGGTTGCTGACGTGCGTGTGTGTTCATCGGAGTGTGTTTGTGTGTGGTTTTGGGTTTGCGTTCGGGTGTGTCTTTGCGTGCGTGTGCAGACTTGGCTGAGGAGCTACATCAAACTGTTCCAGTCTCCGTGCCAGCGATGCGGCCGCTTCCTGCAGGACGGACTTCCTCCAACCTGGAGGGACTTTAGGACCTTGGAGGCCTTCCACGACACCTGCCGCATGTGACCCCTGACCCGAACCCCGCGCGCACTCGGTGGTGCTGTTATTGCAACATTTTGTTAGAGCGGCGCGGGCGCTTCGCCATCTTCGGGTGGTCTGCAATCTTCCTCCTCCTCGTCCTCACGATGGCAAAGGTTAAACGTTCCCTGATGGATTTGAACCAGCGCTAATGAGGAAAATGTCGTCGTCGTCGTCATCCTCACGGTGACCTTCCTGACTTATTGATGAAGATCAATTAGCGAGCGTCGTGCTGCTTCGGGCGCCGCGCCTGGTCGCGAACCTCCGGGCCTTGACTCCAGACCGGATCAGACCGCAGAAGAAAAGAAAAAGCTCAAATTTCAGAAAAAAAACAAAGAAACGAGGATGAAAAGATGAACTTTGCATGACAAAGTTGTCGCTGTAAATAAAGTTTTGTTCAACGAAACTTGTCATGGAATACATGTGGCTTTTTAAAAAAGGTTCTTGTTTTTGTCTCTACCTGTCGGTCGCTGAACGCACTGCAAGCGTCGCTGTCAGTAGATCCACACTCGCCATTTAAATTGAGAAACGGATCGCACAAATACAAATCGATACGTCGATATAGTCAATGAATCGTTGCAGCCTTAATATATATGCACAAACGCACACCAGTGCGGTATCTTTTTTTTTTTTTTTTGATTGCAGCCGATGATCGATCGCTGGCGACTTGAGCTCCTTCCTGATTGGTTGCGCGGGTCTGCAGCGCAATGAGGTGGCCACTGCGCATGCTCGTCCGCACGCGCGCACGCACCCCCTCGCCGATAACAAAGGCCGGGCGCGTGACCGCGCGCGCTGCTCCTTCGGCTCACGGCACTGCGCACGCGCGCGTACGGACAGACGCAAGGCGGGCGAAGGGCCGTGAACGCGCTCGGCAGCGGCGGTGCGAAGAAGAGGAGGAGGCGACATGAACGTCAACTGGGGCTCCGAACTGTGGGTACGTACCCCGGAACGGACCTGCACGCCGCCGTCGATGTCGAAGGAACACGGTCACGTGACGGAGGTCGGCCGCAGGCCCGTTGGCCCCGTGCACTCGCATTCTCGAGTTATGGACGCGTGAACGTATGACGTCACTCATTCACGCCTGCAAACACAAAAACAGGTTGACATACTCGTCCAGCTCTACATAATAGTCAAGGTCTATGACTTGTCCAAGTCTATGCACTGGTCCAGGTCTAGGTCTACGTAATAGTCCAAGACTACATAGTAGCCCAGGTCTGCATACTAGTCCAAGTCTCAGATCAGGTCTAGTCTTAGGTTCAGGTGTAGAAGCTTAGTCTTTGAAGCCTAAGCGTCACCGTAACGAAATACCTCGTCTCAGATGCAGGTCCGTCCGTGTCTGGTCTTTGGTCCAGCCGAAGTCTTTGAGTGCTCGTCTAGTGCGCGAGAGTTCTAGGTCTAGACTCGGGTCCGTGTCTTGTCTCAAGTCCGTGTCAGGGCTCGGCTCCAGGTCCAGCGTCAGGTGCGGGCCCTGTATCGGGTACGGTTCCAGTCTGAGGCCGCCTCTGGTCCATGTCTTGTTTCAGTTTAACGAATGAAGTTTATTAGTCCAAATGTAGTCGTCCACATAGTCAGGGGTGCCCACGAGTGGGGTTTGGTTTGTTTTGGGTTTTTTTGCGGCCTCGAGTTTGGCTGCGTGGCAGCAGCTGGCCAAGGAGGGGAGCGCCGCAGACTTCCCGCTAATTGCGACGACGACGTTCAGCTGAACTTCGAGTCGGTCGCCACGCCGGTCCGCCAAAATATGTCTTTACGTGAAAGCGCACCGTTGTGCAAAAAAGGGAAAAATGCCACCAGCTGACGGGCGCCTTTCAGAAGCGTACCCAAATTGTTACGACTTTGTGCACCTGCATTGATGTGGAAGTTGTTTTTTTTTACACACCTGACTTGCGGACCTTGAAGGTACCCGCATTCTCCTCGCCACACTTCTGGCCCAGCCACCGTACGTAAGCGGCAGATTTGTGGCGGGACTCGTCTAAGTCCGAGGTCGGCTGCAAATCACAGAGCGTGGAGTTTTCCGGAGACCTGCGATTGCCACAGAAATCCATTTGGAAAATAGAAATGAACTTTGTGCGTCGTCGCCAGTGAGACGTGCGCACTGCTCATCGAGCACGCTACTTGGAAAGAGCATGTTTTCAATCCGATAACAGAATACTCTGCTCATGACTTAATGCGTGTTTGAGGTCCATCGTGAAAATGCAGGCGAGCCAGCCGTTGTTTATCGGCGGTGCCGTGAGACCAGCTTGCGCCGCAGACTGCGGGCGAGTCACTTTAACGTACTGTATTTCACGGCCGGCATAGATCCACGAAAAAAAAAACTCAAAAAGATTGAACATCGAGCTCATCATAGCGACCGTGACTCGTTTTATGATCGGGACCGCTCCAAAAGAACTCCCAAGTCCTAGCGGCATGTTTCAAGTGGAAGAGTTCCTAACAGGTGAAAAAATGTGTCTTCAACTAATAGGAATGAATATTTCCTAATGTGGTCGGAATACGTTACAGCTGTGGGGCCGTCAGCGAGCGCAGGCGAGCGTATATCCGGCGGCGGCGGCGGCGGGCAGCTCTGACCTTGAACTTTGGGCGTGAGACTTACCAAAGCCTCTTGAGCGCGCAGCGGGAAAAACGCATACGTCCGCGGGAGAATGCGCGCATGTTGCTCGGCCAGCCGCGTTTGACGGGGAACGCTCGCGTTTCAGGGTTGCTCCGCCCACATTGGGGGGGGGGGGGGGGGGTCGCTCCACACACAGCGCGTCGCTGGCACGCCGCACGAGGGAGCGTCAATGCCACGTTTGACTTGACCGAAGAATGCGCGCACGCCGGAGAATACGGCCCGAAACGAAGAAGAGTTCCGGTAGTCGCCAGAGTTGAAGTTTGTTCACGTTCACACTAAACTAGTGGCGCCATCTTGAGGTGTCGTTGAGTAAGATGGCCGCCTTTGTCTTGCTTGGTTTTTTTTTGTGTGATTTTTGTTGGTGTTTGTTTTGTTTGTCTATTGTTTTGTTTCCTTTTTTTTCCACAAGTGTACTTCAAATCCGTTTGTTCTTTTATTTGATACATGTTTATAAATATCTATTTGGAAATGAGTCAATGAATAATAATGAAGGAAAAGCACTGAGCGGGCGTGTTTGTCGCAGGATCAGTTTGACAACCTGGAGAAACACACGAGCTGGGGCATCGACTTCCTGGAGAAATACACCAAATTTGTCAAAGAGCGAGCGGACATCGAACTCAACTACGCGAAACAGATCAGGTGACGACGCGCCACCGGCACGGGACCGCCCCGCCGCCAGTTGTCACGTCACGGAACACGCTGGCCAATCGAGACACGCGTGATAGCGCTCTTAACGTGTGTGCAGAAACCTGTCGAAGAAGTACCTTCCCAAGAGGAGCAGAGAAGATGACAACAGGTGAGCGACTCATCCGTCGACTGCTCATCCTCTTCAACCACGCCACTCGGCATTTTTTCTAGCCGGAATTGTTTTGTTGGATAATTATGTTTAAAATGATTACAAGTACTCTGGTTTCCTCCCATATTCCAAAAACATGCAAGGGAGATTCATTGAAGACTCCAAATTGCCCGTAGGTGTGTGTGTGTGAATGGTTGTTTGTTTTTGACACTACGTATACGGTATGTGCCCTGCGATTGGCCGGCGACCAGTTCAGCGCGCGCCCTGCCTCGGTGCCAGCACGCCCGAAAGCGACCGGTCAGGAGGAGAAGCGGAACAGAGAACGGACGGACGGATGGACGGATGATTTAAGTTGGATGAAATAACTCGTCCTGTTTACGAGCTCTTGAAAAGTTTCCTTTTTAGCCACTGGGTATTTGTAAACGCTGAAACAAACAAAAGTTTCTCTTTTTTTTGTTTTTTTTTCAGAATCCAAAGCGTATTTGACTTAATAAAAGGAACTATAGATTTTAACAGTGGAGCTGCTTTCAAAATAGACATAATTCTAACCACTACTAAATTCATTAGTTGGAATCGTTTTTTCCATCCATGCATCCATTTTCTACCGCTTATCCGAGGTGAGGTCGCGGGGGCCGTAGCTTTAGCAGGGACGCCCAGACTTCCCTCTCCCCAGCCACTTCGTCCAGCTCGGTCGAAAGGCGTAGTCTCTCCGGCGTGTCCCGGGTCGTCCCCGGGGCCTCCTCGCGGCGGGACGTGCCCGGAACACCTCGCCGGGGAGGCTTCCGGGAGGCGTCCGAATCAGATGCCCCGGCCGCCTCATCTGGCTCCTCTCGATGCGGAGGAGCAGCGGCTCTACTCTGAGATCCTCCCGGATGACCGAGCTTCTCACCCGTTCTCTACGGGAGAGCCCGGACACCCCGCGGAGGAAACTCATTTCGGCCGCTTGCATCCGGGATCTCGTTCTTTCGGTCACGACCCGCAGCTCGTGAAACACAGGTGGGGGTAGGAACGTAGATCGACCGGTAAATTGAAAGCTTCGCCTTTCGGCTTAGCTCCTTCTTTACCACAACGGACCGATACAAAGTCCGCATCACTGCAGACGCCGCACCGATCCGCCTGTCGATCTCCCGTTCCGTTCTTCCCTCACTTGTGAACAAGACCCCGAGATACTTGAACTCCTCCACTTGGGCAGGATCTCATCCCCAACCTGGAGAGGGCACGCCACCCTTTTCCGACTAAGGACCACGGTCTCAGATTTGGAGGTGCTGATTCTCATCCCAGGCGCTTCACACTCGGCTGCGAACCGCTCCCGTGAGAGTTGGAGATCACGGCTCGATGAAGCCAACAGAACCACATCATCTGCAAAAAGCAGAGATGCAATACTGAGGCCACCAAACCGGACCCCCTCTGCGCCTCGGCTGCACCTTGAAATTCTGTCCGTAAAAGTTATGAACAGAATCGGTGACAAAGGGCAGCCTTGACGAAATCCAACCCTCACCGGAAACGAGTCCGACTTACTGCCGGATATGAGGACCAAACTCTGACTGCGGTCGTACAAGGACCGAAGAGCCCGTATCAGGGTTCGGTACCCCATACTCCCGAAGTATCCACCACAGGACTCCCCGAGGGACACGGTCGAACAACTTCACCAAGTTCACAAAACACATGTAGACTGGTTGGGCAAACTCCCATGCACCCTCGAGGACCCTGCCGAGGGTGTAGAGCTGGTCCACTGTTCCACGGCCAGGACGAAAACCACACTGCTCCTCCTGAATCTGAGATTCGACTTCCCGACGGACCCTCCTCTCCAGCACCCCTGAATAGACCTTACCAGGGAGGCTGAGGAGTGGGATCCCCCTGTAGTTGGAACACACCCTTCTTAAAAAGGGGCACCACCACCCCAGTCTGCCAATCCAGAGGCACTGTCCCCGATGTCCACGCAATGTTGCAGAGGCGTGTCAACCAGGACAGCCCCACAACATCCAGAGCCTTGAGGAACTCCGGGCGAATCTCATCCACCCCCGGGGCCTTGCCACCGAGGAGCTTTTTAACCACCTCGGTGACCTCAACCCCAGAGATAGGAGAGCCCGCCCCAGTTACCCCAGACTCTGCTTCCTCATGGGAAGGCGTGTCGGTGGAATTGAGGAGGTCTTCGAAGTATTCTCCCCACCGGCTCACAGGGATGGGATGCTTGACAGCATCCCTCACCGTTGGTGTCCACCAACGGGTTCGGGGATTGCCGCCACGACAGGCACCGACTACCTTACGGCCACAGCTCCGGTCGGCCGCCTTGGCAATGGAGGAGCGGAACATGGTCCACTCGGACTTGATGTCCCCCGCCACCCCCAGGACGTGGGTGAAGTTGTGCCGGAGGTGGGATTTGAAACTCCTTCTGACAGGGGATTCTGCCAGACGTTCCCAGCAGACCCTCACAATACGTTTGGGCCTGCCACGTCGGACCGGCATCTTCCCCCACCATCGGAGCCAAATCACCACCAGGTGGTGATGAGTTGACAGCTCCGCCCCTCTCTTCAAGACTTGCGGCCGCAAGTCCGATGACACGACCACAAAGTCGATCATCGAACTGCGACCTAGGGTGTCCTGGTGCCAAGTGCACGTGTGGACACCCTTATGCTTGAACATGGTCTTTGTTATGGACAATACGTGATGAGCACAGAAGTCCAATAACAGAACACCGCTCGGGTTCTGATCGGGGGGGGGGGGTGGGCGTTCCTCCCAATCACGCCCTTCCAGGTCTCACTGTCATTGTCCACGTGAGCATTGAAGTCCCTCAGCAGAACGATGGAGTCCCTAGCGAGAGCGCTCTCCAGCACCCCCTCTAAGGACTCCAGAAAGGGTGGGTACTCTGATCTGCTGTTTGGTGCATAAGCACAAACAACAGTCAGGACCCGTCCCCCCCTCCCGAAGGCGGAGGGAGGCGACTCTCTCGTCCACCGGGGTGAACCCCAACGTACAGGCGCCGAGCCGGGGGGCACTAAGTATACCCACACCTGCTCGGCGCCTCTCACCGTGGGCAAACTCCAGAGTGGAAGAGAGTCCAACCCCTCTCAAGAGGACTGGTACCAGAGCCCAAGCCATGTGTGGAGGAGAGTCCGACTATATCTAGTCGGAACTTCTCGACCTCACACACCAGCTCAGGCTTCTTCCCTGCCAGAGAGGTGACATTCCACGTACCTAGGGCCAACTTCTGTAGCCGGGGATCGAATCGCCAAGGCCGTGCTTTCGGCCACCGCCCAGCTCACACTGCACCCGACCCATGTGGCCCCTCCCACAGGTGGTGAACCCATCGGAAGGGGGACCCACGTTACCCTTTCAGGCTGTGCCCACCAGGCGCTCGCTTTCGAGCCCCACCTCCAGGCCTGGCTCCAGAGGGGACCCCGGTGACCCGTGTCCGGGCAAGGGAAACCTCGATCCACTTATATTTTTCATCATAGGAGTCTTTGAGCCGTGCTTTGTCTGGTCCCTCACCTAGGACCTGTTTGCCATGTGTGACCCCAGACAACTTAGCTCCTAGGATCATTGGGACACACAAACCCCTCCACCACGAGAAGGTGACGGCTTCCGGGAGGAGTTTTTTTGAACGCATTAACTTTATGAGCCCCATCAAATCCTGCATGGCATTAAAGTGGGATGCTGTGTATATGAAGTGGCTATGTGAGAGACATAATTGTTCAGGAATCATTGTGGTTGTACTGTTCATAAAATGAGTTGTTACTAAATTACTATTTCTTCACAGGCACCTCACAAACTTTAGACCGAGGAATTTAAGATGGAGGTGGGAGTGCATCAGGCATCACCCCTGAGCCCCTTCCTGTTTGCAGTGGTGATGGATAGGCTGACAGATGAAGTTAGACTGGAATCCCCGTGGACCGGGATGTTCGCAGATGACATTGTGATCTGCAGGTGGAGTAGCAGTTCGAAAGGTGGAGGCATGCACTAGAAAGGAGAATAATGAAGATTAGCCCAAGTAAGACAAAATATACAGTATGTGCATAAATGAGAAGGGTGGAGGGGGAAGAGACAGCGAGGGTGGTGGACTTGAAATACTTCCAGAGCAATGGGGAGTGTGCTAAGGAAGCGAAGAAACGGGTCCAAGCAGGTTGGAACGCGCGGAGGAAGGGGTCAGGTGTGTTATGTGACAGAAGAGTCTCTGCTCGGATGAAGGGCAAAGTTTAGAAGACGGTGGTGAGGCCGGCCATGATGGTCGGATTGGAGACAACAGGAAGCAGAGCTGGAGGTGGCAGAAATGAAGATGTTGAGGTTCTCTCGAGGAGTGAGCAGGCTGAAGAGGATTAGAAATGAGCTCTTCGGAGGGACGGCCGAGGTTAGATGTTTTGGAGACAAAGTTTGAGAGAGCAGACTTAGATGGTTCGGACACGTCCAGAGGAGAGAGAGTGAGTATATTGGTAGAAGGATGATGAGGAGGATGGAGCTGCCAGGCAAGAGAGCGAGAGGAAGAGCAAAGAGAAGGTTGATGGATGTCGTGAGGGAAGACATGAGGGCAGTCGGTGTTCGAGAGGAGGATGCAGGAGGGAGGCTGACATGGGAAAGGATGACGCGCTGTGGCGACAAGCCCAAAGGAAAAGAAGAAGAAGAAGAAGAAGTTGCTAATACGTAGAGAGCTAAATAAATGAACAAACCTGCTCTTCGGAACGCAAACGTGAGCCTGAGACAGCGTCCAGTAGTTGGCATTGTCTCCGATTGTCCTCTTGTTCAGCCAAGTTTGCCCTCCTTGTACTCTGTTGTTTTGTTCGGGGCTAGCGAGATTAGCTAAGCTAACCGGCTTGAAAGACTTCGGAGTGTGTGGCGATTAACAAAGTCACGCACCTCACTGAGAATTTCTCGCTAGCCTCCTTCTCATCGGCCATCCACCAGACAGACGAACGTCTTAAACTTCAAAATAGTGCTTAAAAAAAACCAACAACATACAAAAACATATTCTGTGGTGTCTCGTCCAACCACTAGGGGCACTATGGATAGGAGTGACTAGATGTGGGGTGTAGAAAAGGAAACGAAGAAGAAAGTAGCATTGACACTGCTCACTGAAAAATCAAGCAAAGTAAAAGGAATTATCCAAGGATTTTTCTTGGAAATACAACGCGTACACGCCTGCACATAAATCCAGTCCATCATTTCCTTGTATCCGTATCATCGGTTACCTTTTAAAAGGATTTCAATCGATATATTTACATCCAGAAGGCGAACTTGCCAGGCACTCAAGTTGAATCGGAGAAATATAAATCAATACATCGATATAATGGATGAGTATATATACATACACACACACACACACACACACACATTGAGTCTTTGAAAAATAAATGATGTCTTGTACGGTTAGGTTAAAAGTATGTTCACAGCATGACTATAAATTTCACTGGAGAACCCAATTTTGGTTGCGTTAGCTCTGACAGCTGTTTTTGAGTGCGCGTCCAAAACTGATCTCAGTTTTTCTCTGTCACGTCACGTTTTTGAACAAAGGAAATATCGTCACGTATGGGGAGTGGCTGGATCCGGGAGCAGGCGGAGGCAGATGTAAAATGAGGAACAGTTTCTTGAGGAAAGGGAATGGCGGTGGTCCTAGGTGGGTGGCAGGCTTGGCGCCAGGAATGACGTAGATCAGGAACACGGGGGTCAAAAAAGGGAACGATGAATCGAGTGACTTGTGTGAGGTAAATGGACCGTGGTACCGCTGGAAGGAACTGCGATACTTTGGCGAGGGTTTCCTGGAACAGGCAGGCTTGTATACCGGTGGTGATGAGGCTGATTGGAGACAGGTGCTGAAGACAGAGCGCGAGAGAGAGGACGCAAATAATGGAACTGCAGGGCAGTATATGACAAATATATCCATCCATTTTCTTCACCGCTTCTCCGGTCCGGAGCCCATCCCAGCCGTCATCGGGCAGGAGGCGGGGTACACCCTCAACTGGTTGCCAGCCAATCGCAGGGCACACATACAAACAGACAACCATTGGCACTCACATTAACACCTACGGGCAATTTAGAGTCGTCAATGAACCTAGCACGCATGTTTTTGGCATGTGGGAGGAAAAGCGGAGTGCCCGGAGAAAAGCCACGCAGGCACGGGGAGAACATGCAAACTCCACACAGGCGGGGCCGGGGATCGAACCCCGCTCCTCAGAACTGTGAGGCAGATGCTCTAAATGACAAATATATACCCATGTAAATAAAACACTAAGATGGAATAGTTACAAGCTTTGAAAAGTTAAAAAAACAGCACCAAACGAAATCAAACTTACAACGGTATGGCCATGGTTACAAGGTCCTCTTAATTGCTACTATGCTAGCTTTCTGTTTGCAGATCTTGATGGCAGCGACCTATCGGGAGCTGCACACGCTTCTCAATTGCGACTGCGCAAACAAGTCGCCACGCAGCTGTCGATGAGTCCGGTCGTAACCGGCCGGCAAGTCTCACTACAGCTCATCAGTGGAATCGTGCTTATGTGGAGGGCAAATGATGATGATTGCAATTTTGGAATCATCATGCCAATTTTAGTTTGAATCGGGAGAAAAATCGAACTCAACACAATGTTGTTTTCAAATCGTTATTATGGTCGTTGTTATTGTATTATCATTATTTCAATGATTTGTATTCATCAGAAATATATATTTGTTTTTCTATTTTTGCCGGCATCGTGTTTCAATGAATGAAAGTTCATATTTTGTGCGAACATGAACTGAAGTTCGTTTCATCATTTTTTCTGCGCGATGAACGGAATTGAGAAGGGCCTTATTCCGCTCATTTTCTTTCAAGAGTGCCAGGTTTTGTTCGGGGCTTTCGGGACAAAACACACGATGTGCGAGACGATAAACGCTTCATTTGGTGACCGATTCCGTCGCAGCTGCATGAGAACGCGAGGTGCATTCAGGGACACTCCGTAAATGGGAGTGACTATTCTTGCGGGGCGTGTCTTTTGTAATACAGTACAGAATTGTACTTGGAAAATGATGATTTGTATCAGTATGCTTTCGTTAAAACACTGTACAATCACACTGTGATAATATGGAATTGAGT
Organism: Phyllopteryx taeniolatus; assembly: GCF_024500385.1. NCBI lineage: Eukaryota > Metazoa > Chordata > Actinopteri > Syngnathiformes > Syngnathidae > Phyllopteryx > Phyllopteryx taeniolatus. The sequence continues at coordinate 33,653,288 of NC_084504.1, read as the reverse complement.
TCTTTTTGTCATATAAGAATTGATCAATCATTTTGTTCATAGAGCCAGCCAGAGCTGCGAGAAATTCAGTTGTCCTTTCACCCTCATTCCTGCCATACTTTGTCGCGTGTTTCTCTTTGCACATTGAGGACAAAAGTTCTGTTTTTGTTTTAATTCCTCATGAGAACATTTTTCTTCAATAAAATAAAAGGTATTGGCCCCTTTCTTTTTGAGGGGCTGGAACGGACGAATGGCTTGTCAATTCACTTCGAGGGCACACGTGAGGTTAATTGCGTTCGAAACTTGAAAACCGAGTTCGAACCGATTCAAGTGCTGCGGTGGTGCCTTCAGGTACACGTGGTGCGTGGCCTTCGGCACCACGCTTCAGCAGCTCGGCGAGTTGGCGGCGCAAAGAGAGGAAGTGGCCGAGAACCTCAACTCGCACGTCGCCGCCGACCTCGGCAGGTTCACGCACGAGCTCAAGGCCGAGAGGAAGGCGGTCAGATTACACACACGCGCAGGCGCACACTCGCACGCGCGCAAGAATCACAAGCTTGTGCTTTTTTTCAGCATTTCCAAGATGGCCGCCGTGCCCAGCAGCACATTGAAAATTCCTGGAAACAACTTGAGTCTGTGAGTTGAGTTGACTCCGCCCACATCCGGGGACACACCCACACGCGCACCTTTCACATCAAAAACATGAAGGTCACATGTTTCCAATCACCATTTACCTCCCATAGAGCACGAGTATGTTTTTAATTGGATTCATATCATGTTATCAATTCTCAACATCTCATTTTGAATAATGCCCACATCACGTTTCGACATTGTTTTGAACAATGTCAACATTACATGTTTTTAATGTCATCAATGGCGTTTTTCAAAATGCCAACATTGCGTTTCAACATCACGTGTTAACATTGTCAATGTGTGTTTTTAATGTCAACACTACGTTTGAAATCATTTCGACATCTTTGTATCACTCTCACGTTAAAAAAGAAATCAAACGTCATATGGGTTTACCATCACATTTTCAATAACTCCATCCATTTTCTACCGCTTATCCGGGGGCAGGAGCTTCAGCAGGGACGCCCAGACGTCCCTCTCCCCAGCCACTTCATCCAGCTCTTCCGGGGGGTTGCCGAGGCGTTCCCGGGCCGGCCGAAGCATGCGGTCTTTCCGGCGTGTCCCGGGTCGTCCCCGGGTCTCCTCCCGGCGGGACGTGCCCGGAACACCTCACCGGGGAGGCGTCCGGGAGGCATCCGAATCAGATGCCCCGGTCACCTCATCTGGCTCCTCTCGATGCGGAGGAGCAGCGGCTCTACTCCGAGATCCTCCCGGATGACCGAGCTTCTCGCCCGTTCTCTAAGGGAGAGCCCGGACACCCTGCGGAGGAAACTCATCTCGGCCGCTCGTATCCGGGATCTCGTTCTTTTGGGTCACGACCCGCAGCTCGTGACCATAGGTGAGGGTAGGGACGTAGATCGACCGGTAAATCGAGAGCTTGGCCTTTCGGCTCTGCTCCTTCTCCGCCACGACGGATCGATACGAAGTCCGCATCACTGCGGACGCCGCGCCGATCTGCCTGTCGATCTCCCGTTCCGTTCTCCCCTCGCTCGTGAACGAGACCCCGAGATACTTGAACTCCTCCACTCGGGGCGGGATCTCAGTTACTTTTCAATAACTGTAAACATTTGAACATGGTCACGTTTTTTAATCATGTCAGCGTTCCATGTTTTGCATGTCTCAATTTGCGTGGCGATCTTTTGAGCGCCGAATTGTGTGCGCTTGCAGACAAAGCGACGTTTCGAGCGCGACAGCAAGGAGGCGGAACGAGCGCAGCACTTGTGCAACAGGATGGACAACGTAGACAACAACATGGACGCTGAGAAGGTCGCCCAAAACCGGCTTGAGCCATCACCAGCATCGGTTACCATTGGTTAACATTCTTTAGCGTTAGGTCATATAGCGTTACATGCAAACATCAACAGGCAGTTGTGCAACTCGAGCCCCCCGCCCAGCTTGCTTTGTCTCCTAACAAAATGATATCAGATATCAGAAAGAGCCATCCTCCCACTGGAGCCGAATTTCAATGAAATGAAGATGAACAGAATAGATTACACACAAAGTGCAAATAAATGTTTGTGCCAACACTTACCCTTCGCTATCATTGGTTAGCGTACTTTCAAAGTGTTTACTAGCTTTACCGTGTTCTCTGTTGACGACATTCAAGTCATGTGAACTTTGTTCTGTGTGTCTGTGTTTGCACACCTCAGCGCTGCTCCTTTAAGGTAAGATGTTCATCGTTTCAATTCTGACTCTTATTTTTGTAGTGTCAGTCTTCGCTGAACTGAATTGTAGCGTAGTGTACGCAGCGTCGCTTTGTTTTTCTTTCAGGCTCGTCAGGCGGAGCAACAAAAACAACAGACGGCCCAAGAGTCCAAGAAGGAATATTTGACCGTTTTAAACCAGTTTAACCGGGACCAGCACCAGCACTACCACACCATGGTGCCCGTTATATACCAGGTAAAAGCACCACTTTTTCATCCAGACCCGCACCGCGCCACGTCAACCGGTTGAAACCACTCAAGGTCCGTGAGGGAATGACTGCCGTGTGTGCGCGTGTGTCAGCGCATCCAGGAAATGGAGGAGCGTCGTATCGAGCGCGTGAGTTCGGCCATGCGCTTGTCGGCCGAGGCGGAGAAGAAATCGCTTCCCGTCGTCGGCCGATGCTTGGACGCTATGATGGATGCCGCGGAGAGCATCCAGGCCCGGATGGTGAGAGCACCAATTCGTTTGCGCAAATCAGTGATTTCAGAACTCTCGATGTCGACGAGGTTCTCACAATTTTTGGGGGTTTCAGGACACGCGCTCGGTAGTGCGCGTGTACAAGTCCGGCTTCGAGCCGCCAGGCGATGTGGACCCGGAGGACTTTGGTGCCTCCATGAGGCGGAGCATTTCAGAGTCCAGCTACCTGGACGAGCGCGTGGAGGAGCGGCGGCACAGCAGGAAGCTGTGGCCTTTCCTCCGTAAAAACAAAGTATGCGCGCGCGACCTCTGATCTCGGCGCACGTGACCTTGCGATGCGGCTCGGTGACCTCTGACCTCTCCGCCCGCTCAGCTGCTGAATCTCCTGTCGTCGCCTCGCCAGCCGCCGCCGCCGCCGCCCGCCTCGCCCTCTCCGGGGGGCACGGCTCCCGGCCCCCCGTCCCCGCCCTCGACCACCAGGGAACCGATCGCGCAGCGGCTTAACGACCTCATGACGTCCGGCTCCCGAACCAGGAAGCAGTGCCTGCGCAGCCTCAAGAGAGGAGTACCCATTCCAAAATTACGCATTCATCATACTTAGATACATACTCGTACATGTGCATCTCATTTGCGTGTCATTTCAATGACTTTAGAAAAAAAGATTTTTCGGCGGGGGTGTATATTTTTGTGAAAAGCCATATTTGTTCGAGATTTGTCATATTTCACTGCGATTGAGCGGTTCAGGGTGTACCCCGCCGCCTCTTGCCCAGAGTCAGCTGGGATCGTCTCCAGCTCGCCCGCAACCCTACTGAGGATAAGCGCTACGGAAAACGGATGGAGGTTTATTTCAGAGAATTCCGAATTGTTTCCAAGAAAAAGTTTTCTTGTTTTAAATTTGCACTTCTATGAGAAAATACGGATCTTCCAGTGAAGTTTAAAAGGAAAAAGTCTTTTGGGGGGGTTGCTTTGAAAAGGTCAAGGTCAATTGTTTTCTAGAAGTCATTATTTTGGGGGGAGAAAAGTTGCATTTTTCCAACAAGGAAAAATGCATTTTTAGTTACTTTTTCAGGAAAAATCCTATTTTTGAGAAAGTTCGTAATTTTAAAAAGTCTTGTTTATCGAGAAAAAAAGAAAAGCTTTTTTTCTGGGGAAACAGAACAGAACTTAGAAAAAGCCCCACTTTTCCATTAACGTGGTATTTTTCGAAAATCATTTTCATTTTGAAAGGAACATTTTTTTCCCCAATGACATTTTTGCTCCATCTAACAGAAAGAATGAGACTCGGGTTTACTCATTTACATACCATTGACTGTACATCCCATTTGCATACAAATGTATAAATAGTGCATTTAGATACAGTATGTAACATGTCGAATATATCTACACATACATGAACTTTGATGTTTTGATGCCATTCGTGAGCTTCAAATGTCTTTCTTTCAATGCTTCTGTCTGACGGATAGCTGTCACTCAAACTGGTGAGTAGGACAGGTGCGGGAGGTGCCGGGCTTCGATGTCATCGACGTGTGCCGTCGTTGCCGTGCTTACAGGGCTCCGCCCCTCCGGACTGCAGCCATCTTCCTGCCGAGCAACGGCGGGAAAAACTGCAAAACAGAATTCACCACATCGGACAAGAGATCCTGCAAGAGCGAGAGCAAAGGTGACGCATGTTCGCTTAGCATTAGCATTAGCCACGATGGCCAACAAGAATGAGAGATGATGGTAATCCCCGCGCTGCTTGTTAGCTTAGCATTAGCCAGAAGATCAAAAAAGAGCCCAAGCACAAAGGACGTCTGTGCTGCTTGTTAGCTAAGCATTAGCCAGGAGTTGAAAAAAGTGAGAATAGATGTGGCCCAAGTCTCTTGGCCACTTGTTAGCACTAGCTTAGCATGAACCAGGAGATCCAACGAGAGTGGAAGCAAAGGTGATGCAAGTCCCTGTTTTAGGACCAACTCTTAGAACCTTCCGTCCCAAGTACATCCACCTCTCTGTGTGGCTTGTTAGCTTAGCATGAGTAGAAGTGAGCAGATCTGATGAGAGCGCGAACACAGGTGATGTCATCGTGTCATCAATTCCTGTGCAGCGCGCGGCATGTTGTGCTAATGCTTGTTAGCTTAGCATTAGCCTGTTGTGTTTCCAGAGAGGCTCTGGTGAAGATGAAGGCGGTGTACCATCAGAACCCGACCTTGGGAGACGGCGCCACCCTGGAGCCGCGATTGGACGAAGTCAGACGGAGCCTGCATAGACTGGAGGAGGAGCTTAGGAACAACCAGGTGGACGCACTAACGTCACTGCTGCCCGTGTTGCGTATGTACGTGTGCGTGTACACGTAGGTTGTGTGTACATGCTTCCGCTTGTGTGTTTGTGTATACCTGTGTGTGCGTGTGTTGTCTGTGTATGTGTGTTGTGGAGAGTGACGGGGGGGGGGGGGTCGTTCACAGCCGATTGGTCCTAGTGAGAGGAGGGGCCAGCTGCCGAAGCTGATGCGTGACGTCGTTAAGCTCCGCCTTGACCTTGGCGATCTCCAGGCGCTGCTCGTTGATGATCTTGATGAGATCGCCGCGGCAGCGGTCCAGTTTCTGGAGCCTCTTTTGGGTCTCGGCATCTTTCTGCTCAAGCTGGCGCCGCAGACTCTGGATGGTCTTCTCAAAGTGGTCTGACTGCAGCTTGTTGGACTCTAGGAACTTTGCGATCTTTTCCTCGATGGCGTCCACGCAGACATCCTGATCCCCCGTGATGTACTTCCTCTTGAGGCTGGTGATGGCCTTGGTGAAGGTCTTGGGTCTGTTGATGAGCGAGATGGAGGTCTCCAGGTCCTCTCGGAACCTGCGTATGTACGTGTCCTTAGTGAGCAGCACGCACTCCAGACTCTTGACGCTGGCCTGGTGGGCCTTGACGCGACCCTCATGGAACTTGATCTTCTCGGCCAGGTCGTTGGCCTGCATCTTGGCCAGGGCCAGGTCCTTCTTAGTGACCTTGTGGGCAGCCTGCTCCCCGGTGTACTCGGCCCTCAGAGCCTCCATGTCGGTGTCCATGTGTCTGAGAGATTCCCTCAGGGTGGCGGCTCCGCGCTCCTCGCGCTGAAGTTGCGCGTTGATGATCTCTTTGTGCGTCTGCAGTTCACTGATGTCGGCGTTCTTGGCCTTGAGTTCTTTGCTCTTTTGCTCGTCAGACTTCTTGAGCGCTTCCTTCTTCTCCATCAGGTCGTCGGTGGTGTTGGTGAGAGCGGTCACCTTGTTGGAGAGTGCGTTCTTCTGCATCTGGATCAGTCTCATCTCCACGCCGTGGTCGTACTGCAGTTTGTCGCGAATGCTCTTCTGGGCCTCCAGCTCCTCTTGCCGCTCGCTCAGCGCCGCCTGCAGTTTGCGTTTGTCCTCGGCCTGCTCCTCGGCCTGTTTGCTCATTTTGTCCATTTGAGCTTGAAGACCGGCTGCCTGCTTGGCGAAGGCCTCGTCCTTCTCGCGCATCTTCACCTTCCAGTCGTCTTCCACCTTCTGCAGTTGCTCGCTGTGCCTCTGGGCCTGGGCTTCCAGCTTCTTCTCCCAGGTGACAAGCGCCGCCTCCAGCTCGCTGATCTTCTCCTGGAGCTGAGCCTGGACGACTTTCAGGTCTTTGGCCTCCGATTCCGTCAGGCACTTCCTCTGCTCCAAGGAGAAGATCTGGGCTTTGTGGACCCTCACCTGGGTCATCAGCTCCTCCTCATCCTTGCTGGCCGCGTCCAGTTTCTCCTGCAGAGCCCGGTTCTGAGACTCAAGAGCCTCCACCCTAACGTCATGGCTCAGTCGGTCGCTCTGCCATAGCTTTTTGAACTCGTCCTGCTTCTGGACCAGCCTCCTGATCTTCCAGTTCACCTCCTTTCTTGAGTCTGAGCTTTGGTTCGGGTTAGACATGACTGCGTTGTGCTGAAGATCTGTCGAGTCTGGGTTCACCGGTCGTCAAACTTTGTGAGAATTGGCTGAGTCAGCGGTCAAACGTTTTGCAGGTTTGCTGAGTTGGCGAAGTCGAAAACCGATATCGTTTTGTAGAGTCGCCATTCACCAATGGGCAAATGTTGTGAAGATTTGCCGCGCTGTCAAATGTTGCTGAGTCGGCGAAATTTTGTGGAGATTTGCTGAGTGGGTGTTCAGCAGTAGATAAGATTTGCTGAGTCGGCGCTCGCCACCGCTCAAACCTTCTGACAATCCCCCCGAGAGTTGCCGAGATTTGTCGGTCGTCGGCCTCGCTCCGCATCTTTGATGATGCGGCGGTCTGTGATGACGTCACTGATCTGATGACTGTGATGATGTCATCACGCGGCGAAGCACAAAAGCTCGCGCGTCTGTGATGTCGCTCGAGCGATGACGTCAATGCTTCTTCTCACGTGTGCGCGTGTTTCAGGTGTGGCTGGCGGAGGCCGAGCAGGGCAGTAAGTCATCGACACCGGGAACTTTGAAGCAGATCGATGCCGCGAGTCCGGACAGCAGAGAAAGGTTAGCGGCACGTTTGCCAAGCACCTCGCCCTCCTCATTCTTTTCTTCATGTCTCCTTCTCATTCTTCTTCTTTCCGTTGTGGGGGGAAAAAAAAAAAAAAAAGGACTTTTTGTTCTGCTCGAGAATACCTGAAACAAATCGAATGGAGGCCAAGTGAACCATTTTGGTTGTCTTGGATGCAGAGGTGGGCAGTCACTAGGCTCGACACGATCAGGATTTTTGGGGCCGATCGCCGAAGTTTAAATCCGCCGATCGCCGATCCGATCACAAGATGGAGCAATGTGTCTATTGAAACGACTTGTCCATTTACTTGATATACATCTTCTATATCTTGCATACACACAGTGGCTACGGAAAGTATTCATTTGACACTCTTTGTTATATTTGCTCAAATCATTTAAGTTCATTTTTTTTCGCACAGCACCCCATATTGAAAGATACAACCGGAATTGTTGAACGTTTTGCACATTTATTAAAAAAGGAAAACTGAAAGATCCCACAGCCAGAAGTATTCAGACCCTTTGCTGAGTATTTAGTCGAAGCCCCCTTTTGAGCCGATACGGACGGCCACGCGTCTTTCTGGGAAGGTTTCCCACCTGGATTTGGGGATCCTCTGCCATTCCTCCTTGCTTGCAGTTCCCTCTCCAGTTCTGTCAGGTTGGATGGTGAACGTTGGTGGGCACCAGTTTTCAGGTCTCTCCAGAGATGCTCGATTGGGTTTAAGTCAGGGCTCTGGATGGACCATTCAAGAACAGTCACGGAGTTGTTCTGAAGCCCCTCCTTCGTCATTTTAGCTGTGTGCTTCGGGTCACTGTCTTGTTGGAAGGTGAACCTTCGGCCCAGTCGGAGGTTCTGAGCACTCTGGAGAAGGTCTTCGTCCAGGATAGCCCCGTACTTGGCCGCATCCGTCTTTTCACTCGATTGCAACCGGTGGTCCTGTCCGTGCAGCTGCAAAACCCCCCCACAGCGTGATGCTGCCGCTGTTGGGACTCTATTGGACACTGCTTTTCTCCACACATACCGCTTAGAATTAAGGCCAACAAGTTCTATCTCGGTCTCATCAGACCAGAGAATCTTCTTTCTCACCATCTTGGAGTCCTTCAGGTGTTTTTGTTTTCTTTGTTTTTAGCAAACTCCATGCGGGCTTTCACAGTTCTTGCACCGAGAAGAGGCTTCCCGACTGGTGGAGGGCTGCAGCGATGCTTGACTTTCTCGAACTTTCTCCCATCTCCCGACCGCATCGCTGGATCGTTGCGTTCTTCTTGACCTCTCTCACCAAGACTCTTCTCCCCCGATTTCACAGCTGGACTCCAGCGAACGCGTAGAACCGTCTCAAGGATGATCAGAAGAAATGGACAGCGCCCGATGTGAGTGTCACAGCAAAGGCTCTGAATACTTCTGGCTGTGGGATCTTTCACTTTTGTCAACAATTCAGTTTCATTAATGAGGGGGAAAATGAACTTCAATGATTTTAGCAAATGGCGGATTTACTGCATATCACGGATTATTCGCTGTATCGCGGGATATCTCGTGATTATTTTCCCCCACGGACTGTTACTTCTGACTCACGTCGCGCTCAGCGCGAGCCAGCAGGAAAGAGCGCGTCAAAGAGGATCGTAGCGACAATGAATCGAAAGGTGCTTTGGATAGAGGGGCGACGGAAAAGGCCGCTGGTGTTCTTCCGGTCGCTTGATTGAACAAACGCCAACAAAATCCAAGAAACACAAGCGCGTTCTTGCCGACATGCTAAAGCCGGCCGACCGTATGTCCCGGTTGGCTGAGTTCCGCGTCACACGTCCGCCGTGGCAGTTGCCGGAGTGCAGGATGAGCGCTATGCAAACATCTTTGAATCTCAAACAGGAAATCTTCCCTTACATTCTCCACCTATCTTCTCCGGCTTCTTTTTCTTGGACTTCTTCTCTTCATTCGTCCTCTCTTTCTTCTTTTCCACCTCTCCTGCTCCTGCTTCTCTTTCTTATTCTTCTACTTCTTCTTCTCCCCTGCATATCTCCTTCTCCGTGCTTGTTCTCCTCCTCCTCCTCCTCATCGTTGTGACATTTTGCCTGTCGTCGATCGTCGTTCCTCGTCGCAGTCCCGACGGCAGCTACACGGAAGATCGGAGCGCCGAAGTTCGCTTCTCCAAGTCTCGGAGCTCCGACTTCGACGACGACTTCGATGACGACGAGCCGCCGGCCAGCATCGGAACTTGCAAGTCGCTCTACCCGTTCCAAGGTACCGCCTTCGCTTTGATGAAGTCGAAGACTTGAGTCAAGTCAAGTTTATTTGTGTAGCCCTTCATCCCCCCCAATCGGGCAAGGAAGAAGTCAAAACCCCATTTAGGGAAAAAGAAAGCTTGAGGAAGGAGTGCAGAGGGACGAAGGTGAAGATGATGAAGGTGATGTTGCAGGTCAGAACGAGGGCACGCTGTCCATGTGCGAAGGAGAACTTCTGAGCGTGGTGGAGGAGGACAAAGGCGACGGCTGGACGAGAGTACGAAGGAACGCAGAAGAAGAAGGATACGTGCCCACCTCCTACATCAAGGTCTTCATGGAGGCCAAAGGTCAACACCGACGACGACGACAACAACTTCATAACATCTTTGGCATGTTGATCATGTGCGTGCGTGCGTGCGTGTGTGCAGGCTTTGTGCAGACAAGCCGTCTGGTGTGAAGCGGTCGTGCGCGCGAACGGGAAGCGAGGCCGTCGAAGGCGGCAGACGGCGACGGCCGCTCATCTCGCGCCTTTGTGCTGGGTTGCCGTGACAACTGTCGCCATGCCAACGTGGTTGCCACGGTGACCGCGCAAAGCCGACCATCTGACTTATCCGGAGGCCCGCGCCGCCCGAACGTTGGGCTCTCGCCAAGACCGCAGCCGTCGCCGGGCGCGCGCGCACACGCACACATTTGCTGGTGTAGGGTCAGTAAAGAAAGGAAAACCAACCAATCGTGGCGTCTGCGTTATTTGCTCTTTTGCCACACGAGGCGCTGCTTCTGTGCAAAAACTTACATTGAACTTTGATTTGGAAACAGCATGTAGGATGATGGAACGTGGAAGTCTTCAAAAGAAAAAGCAACATTTTGAGGTTATTATATCAGTAACAGTTGAGCCATGTGACTTATGTTTCAATATTATCCCCCGCGTGTCGTCGTGTTAGATGTCAACGTCTTTGATTTTTACGCTCTCATCAGCAGCTTCCTGTATGTTCCCCGTTTCAAAGTAAAACAAGTCTGGACTTTCATGCGTCCTTTTATTGCGAAGCCCGGGCTCTCGGAGGTCACGTGACACCGACAGCTAACCCTACACTCGAGTAAAGTGGGAAATCCAATTTAGCCCCGTCATGTGCTGTGTCTTGGTTCCTCTCGCTGCCCTTCGGTGTTGCCTCGGAGATGTGGGCGGGGCCACCGATTTGCCCGTGGGTGTATTTAAGGGTGGCTCATGGCGGAGGAAGGTACGACTTTTGTTGCTGTTTTGCTTGTCTGCAATTCTTGAGTCTCCTCGCTTTGTTCCTGTCGTGTCTGTGATTTTCTGTTTCTGTTTGGTAAAAGACGTGAGTGGTGGGCAAGTTTGGTCAAAGTATTTTCAATTTTCCAGACGTGAGCGGTGGGCAAGTGAAGCCTCGCGAAGCACTGAGGCTTTCCTCGCAATTGTGCCCAAAAAGATTCCAAGCTTTCAAGGCGTCAGTAATGGTGACATCTGCTGGACGACCGAAGCCATAGCACCCTCTGAAGAGCACACGACGGAAGCACTGGCGCCGTTTCTCAGAAAAGTGTTTTGTTCGTTCATACCGAATCATGATTATGTCGTCATGACAATAAAATGTGCAAATGCTCTCGCGATACTCCGACACACATTCCAGATTAACCCAAGAATCAGTGCAAATTATATTAAATGTTGGCGGCACGGTGGACGACTGGTTAGAGCGTCCGGCTCCCAGTTGTGAGGACCGGGGTTCGATCCCCCGGCCCCGCCTGTGTGGAGTTCGCATGTTCTCCCCGCGCCTGCGTGGCTTTTCTCCGGGCACATCCCAAAAACATGCATGCTAGGTTCATTGACAACTCTAGATTGCCCGTAGGCGTGACTGTGAGTGCGAATGGTCGTTTGTTTGTATGTGCCCTGCGATTGGCTGGCGACCGGTTGAGGGTGGACCCCGCCTCCTGCCCGATGATCGCTGGGATAGGCTCCGGCACGCCCGCGACCCGCGTGAGGCGAAGCGGCTCACGAAGTGGATGGATGGATATGAAATCTTGGTTAAGGGTTGATTTCAAACTTTGAGCTTTATTTAAAAAGTGTACTAAAAGTCCCTAACAGGATTCGAGATCCTTCCTACTTTGCAAATGATGATGGTGTGTGAATTCAGAAACATTGTTTTGTGTGCGTGTGTGGCGTTTTGAAGGAAAACCTTTCCAGATAATACACTTTGGGACCACCGCCTCCCTCTCCTGAGAAGGGCACAGCGGCGGCTGATAACCGTACGAGTGGCAGAGCAAACGAGGGTGAGGCAGGTGAGAAGACCGCGAGGGGGGTGCCGATGGCAAACACGGCGAAGAGCAGCCTGGCCGTTGGTCTGTGGGTGAAAACCAGACGAACGACAAACAACCGTTCGCACTCACGGTCACGCCTACGGGCGATCGAGAGTCTCCAATTCACGCATGTTTTGGGGATGTGGGAGGAAAGCGGAGCGCCCGGGGAAAAGCCACGCAGGCACGGCGGGGAGAACATGCAAATTGAACCCGGGTCCTCAGAACTGTGAGGCGGAGGCTCTGACCGGCCGTCCGCGGTGCCGCCCCCATGCCAAGTCATTGCTGTTCAAGTCCAAGTCGAGTTGAGTCTTTGAACATGTTGTCAAGTCTAAAGTCCTGTGACTCTGAAAACCAGCGCAACAGTTTCCAACTCCAACTTCTGCGTGGCGGTCCGTTCACTGGCCTTTGGCCGTTCTTGACCGAATACTGCCAAATGGACGCCGCGGAGGCTGAGCGGCTGAGCGGCCGCGTCCGGCTTTCCCGAGCCGTGGGACACCGGTGGGTCAGCGTGATCGCGCTACTCACGGGATTATGGAAGCCGTCTTCTCGCGTTGAGAATCGCCGGTCGCGTCTTGACCTCTCGCACAAATGGCGCTATTACTGGAAAATACTGGATGGGTGACACGGAAAATAGCGAACCTTCATCTGCCGCTCCGTCTGCGTTGCGTGAGCCCAATATTCCTCATGCCGCTGGTTATTCCGCTCAAACCGGGAAATGTGCACAATTGCTGTACCGGCCAGCTCTCACTCGTCTTTGACCGGCAACCTCTGAGCGAGGTGCACAAGGTTGTGATTATGCACCAGCTTAATGACAAAGCGGCGGCACGGGCAATCCGGCTGCACCTACGTCTTTATCCCCCTTTCTCACAGAGATGACTAAAGTTCCGGAACATCCTATTCAAAGCCAGGAAGCAGGTAGCCGTCTAACGTGTTACTTTTCGCATCCCGGCTGCAGAGAGCGGATTTGATGACGTTGCGTTACAGAGTATTTTTGGTCGGGGACTCGATGAACTGGCAGCGTGTGACGGGGCACTCGATCTGGAAGAACTAAGTGGACTTCCCATCCGATTGGACAACCGTCTGCGGGAGCAGCAGCAAGTACTGTCATGTGCTGTGTTTGGTAATGCCGCCCTCTCTCTGCCCTTCAGTCTCGGGGGTGCGGGCGGAGCCACTTAGGCGCACCCGCCAGCGTTTTGCTCCTGGGTGTATTTAAGGGCGGCTCGTTCTGGAGGAATTACTTTGGCTTATCCGCAATTCTCGAGTCTCCCAGCTTTGTTCCTGTCGTATCCTGTCTCGCCGTTTCCAGTGGCACTTAAGGTTTTTTGTAAGCGCTACTGTGATTTTGTGTTTGTGTGATTTTTCCGGCAGTCCCCGTTGTCCGTTGCAGTTGGAGTTTGTCCTGTTTTGTGGCAGCGCCAAAGCAGACTGTGATGGGTGAACACGGGATCCGGTCGACGACCGCTATGTAGAATTGCCTCAACAGCTTTTGGTGGCGCTTCCTCAGAAGCCGCAGGAATGGCATCCTCTGCCGGGCCTTTTCGAGGATGGACTTGATGTTGATCTCCCACTTGCGGTCCCGAGAGACTGTAATTCCCAGCAACTTGAAGGTCTCGGTGGTTGACGTGGGGCAGTTGTGGCGAAGGTCATGTATTGGTCATATTGACCTTCCTTCAGCTGTGGCTCCGTCCACCTCTTTGTTAGTTTTTTTTTTTTTTGCTGCTATTCTTGGTTTCTGTACTCTCATGTCAGCACTTTTGCCTTTGTTATGGCCTTTGGTCCTTCTTGACAATCCCCCTCGGATCGTACCAGTTCCGACCTAAAAGCGTTCCGGGCGACAACGAAGACTGGCTGAGCGTGACAAACTAAGCCATATGCGCCGAATATGATTTGTGATTTGCTTTGTGAAAATAAAGTCCCATCTTAAGCATTTCACCGAATAACTTAATAAGCAGAAGGGCCTATCCTCATGTCGTCAGTGCGCGTTAAGGAATAACAACATCGAGCTGCTGTCGGCCACAACTCTCCACTCCGTCCTAAATCGACTCCCAAGCTACTCACTGCCCCGCACACTCATCATTACAGATCACAGATATGACAGTATTTGTTTCTCCGACTGTCCAACTTGGACCTCCGAGTTTGGGCGGCGTTCCGGTGAACTTTTCCCGATCGGAGGTCGGATGACTCCGACTTCCCACTTTTCTGGAGTGCGGCGTAACATGACTCAATTGCTCCAGCTAACAATGCTAATGCCAATGTTTTACGGCACAACGCATTGTGATTGGATGAGAACGGTTTCCATGGTAAGCTGCAACTTTAACAGGATGTGAATGCATCACTTCCGTCCTGTCTGTGTGCGTGTGCGTGTGCGTGTGCCACCACAATTATCCTCCATCCGCTTGAACGTGTGCATCCTTCTGGAAGTGTCACACAGCGGTTGCCATGGAGACAGTCTCCTCCTTCCTGTGCGCGTGTTCGTGCGAAGCGTTTCCTCGCGTGCACGTTTGAGGAGACGCGTCACTGCTGCAGGCGACACTAACACACACAGACACACACACACACACAGCACCGTGAAGAGTGACTCCTCCCCGCCTGCCACACAAGCATGACATCATCGCACGCACGCACGCACGCGCACACACGCACCGTGTGTAGGATGTGTTGATCGTGGGCTGGTCGCGGTGAAGAAGAGGAGAATAAATCAAGGACAAGAAGGATGGAGTCGGAAGAGAATGTGCTCCAGTCGTTTCTTCTCATCCTTCTGCTCGCCGCCTCCTGCACGATGGTACGCTCCATCCTGCCCTTGGCTCTCACTTTTCGAGCGGAGCCTTACTCCTTCACTTGGCTGCGTTCGACTTGACTATTCTTTTATTCTGGCTGGTGTGTGTGTAAAAGTAGATTTTGTACACATTTGTGCCTCGCGATACGAGTACCGCTCGCTACTTGTGAGTTTTTCCAGATATGAGTGCCACTTGACCAATTTGTTTTGTCTTGAGATAAGCAAAATGTGAGATTCAGGTACACTTGAGACATCCACCGCTAGATGGCAGAAGCACACTTAACATCTGGCCACCATCAGTTCACATTGGTTTCATTGCACAGGAAGGACAATAGATTAGGTACACTCGTGGTTCAGGTTGCGTGCTGAGCAGATGGAAAAATTGTCTTTTCATACAGTTGAGTGCAATTTGACTGAAATGTTTAAAAAAAAAAAAAAAAGGTTTTTTTTTGTCTTTTGGGGAGCTGAAACACATTGAATTTCAAGATAGGAGCATGGTCACGGAAAGAATGAAACTCATATCACAAGGTACCACGGTACTGCTTGTCTACATAGATACGAGTAGATGGATTGCACACGGCTCTTTTGAGCTGTGTGCCTACAGCAATGCTAAGCTAGGAGGTGCAACGTTGTCAGCAATGCTAAGCTTTCACTTTTTCATTTTCATGAATTGCTTTATTGTGACGGGGAACGCCATATAAAAAAACGTAAATATGCCGGAGTTTTCTTCGCACTAGTTATTTTCTCACGCGGGTCGCGGGCATGCCGGAGCCTATCCCAGCTATCTTCGGGGCGAGAGGCGGGGTACACCCTGAACCGGTGGCCAGCCAATCGCCACTAACATGGCCGCCACGTCGCTTAGCCGGGCCGCTGCAGCGCGCTGGCGTAACGCGTCTTCATGTCCGTGGGAGTCTGTCCCCGCTGACTTTTGGGCCAGACGTGGGCAAAATTGATAAACAATTGAACATAGACGGCAACAACAACAACAAGCAGGAAGGCCGGAGCCCGCATTTCAAGCAAAATTCATCAAAAGACTTTGAAGCTCACATACACACAGAACAACATTTTTCAGCTCACATCCTTGGCATGGTCACACACACACAAACGTTACAACCAAGACCAGAGCTGCCAAATTTGACGGAACGTCCGTATTTTGTTACGAAATCACTGAACGTTGACTCGTTACGGCCTTAGCACTGATCGTTCCGGCCATCCGATAAAAAAATCCAGCGTCTGACGTTACCGGTACGTCCACGTTGAACAGCTGCTTGGTGCGCGCTATTTTATTACGCCCCCGGCTGCCAAAAAGTTCTTTTTACGTGCGGTGCCAAGGCATTGTAAGTCACTGACAATCGGCAAATAAGCTGCACTTCTTACACGCCTCTTCCAAAAGGGTCACGAAGGGAGGACGAAGACGACGTCAAAGCCGTGCTCGTTGCTAAGCTAGCGTTACAAGCAGTCGGAAAACAACATCCAAATAAGTGACGTGGTGATACTTAAAATATTAAAATATTTGTAACGTAAGATAACCTTTATTAGTCCCACAATGGGGAAATTTGCATCGTTTCAGTAGCAATTGTGGATATATGAAATACGTCAAAGAAAGACGTCCAAGACACACAAACGTGTTCATCTGACATCGCTAGTGCACTTAACGTTGTGTATGTCGAAGAGCGTGAACCTTCTTTCTCTCGCACACACACACACACACACACACACACAGGTGGGTCCGGCGGCCCCGCAGAGGCAGGCGGGTCAGGCTCAGGAGCGCGGCGGCTGGCAGGTATTCAGCTCGGCCCAGTACTCAGGGGGCGGCTGCGTGTGTACGGTGGTGACCCCCCACGACGCCGTCTGCTCCCGAGACGCTCGCAGCAAGCAAGTGCGACGCCTGCTGGACAAGGTGGGAAATACGCACACGCGCACACGCGCACACGCGCACGGGTTAGCCCGGTTAGCATGCTGCTAACGTGGCAGGTGCAGAACATGAGCCGCTCCATCGAGGATTTGGACCAGCGCACCCGGCAGGACATCGGCATGGTGGAGAAGATGGAGGCGGAGCTAAGAGGTCTGGAGAGGAAGTTCAAAGCGGTGGAGGCGGGGCATGAGAGCAACAGGGCCAGGCACTACCAGGTAAGCACACCTGCATGTCACTCAAACACACACACTCTCCCTTACGCTACGTAACTCAAGATTATTGGACGTTACACCGTAACGGTACGCTACGTTATGTTACTCACTGTTATGCTAGGTTCTAATATGTAACTCATATTATGTTAGCTAACGGTTACAATGGGTTACGTTAGGTTACATAACGTTATGTCAACTTGACATTACGTTACGTAACTGAATGCTGTTAACCAATGTTATATTACGTTACACTACATTGTGTAACACTATTATGTTTCCTAACTGAATACAGTATTATGTTAGGTTAAACTTCATTACGAAGAGGCAGTCCTGGGGGGGACAGCGCTGCCCCCTGGTCATATCGCCCGTATCAGACAACATTAAGTTAACATTACATAACTTAATGTTATGTTAGGTTACATTATATTACGTTATACTAGTATAAGTTTAGTTACGTTACGCTGCGCTACATTGCATAACTCGCTGGTACGTTACTTTACACTCCGTTACAGAAGTGAATGTTGTGTTAGTGTGCCGGTTCAGGGTTAAGTACGTTACGTTCCACCACCTTACATAACTCTATTTTTATGCTAAGTTCGACTGCATTATGTTATATTCGGCTACATGACGTTCGACTCCGTGTGCACTGCATAAGTCGCTGCTACGTTACACTACGTTATGTCACTGAATGTTGTGTTAGTGTCACTCTACGTGACATTGTTTGGCTTTACTGAAAACAATCGGTGTGCTGGTTCAGGCCGTGAAGGCCAAGATGGAGGAGCTGCGTCCGCTCATCCCGCTGTTGGAGGCGTACAAGGCCGACGCCCTTCTGGTCCGGCGCTTCAGGGAGGAGGCGGCCAACGTGACGGCGACGCTGGCCGAGCTGCACGACCGCATGGCCCTGGTGGACTATCAGGACCTGCACGCGCGCGTGGCCGGCCTGGAGGAGCGGCTGCACGCCTGCATGCAGCGGCTTGGTGAGCTAGCGGCTAGGTCGGCTAGCGTAGCTGAGGCCCGGTCGCCTCTGACCCAATTCCTGTTGCGGTTTGCCTTTCAGCTTGCGGGAAGCTAACGAGAATCGCCGAGCCCGTCATCGTCAAGACCTCCGGGTCCAGGTTTGGGTCCTGGATGACGGACCCGCTCGCACCCGCCGGAGACAACAGAGTAAGTCAGGGAAACGGGCCGCTAGCACATCACTAACACATGTAGCTTATTAACACACGGTATGTTAGCGGACATACTAGTTTAATGTGATAGCAGATGATATGCACATGTGTTTGCACATGATGTGTTAGCATGTATTAGCAAATGGTTTTGTGTGACAGCACACTATGTTAGCACATCATATGTTAACGTGTTAGCACTTGGTATGTTAGCATGTTAGCACTTGTTATTTTGGCATGTGTTAGCAAATGGCAGTTACATGTGATAGCACACTATGTTAGGATATTGTAGGTTACCATGTTAGCAAATCAGTATGTCACATCACATTATACTTATTGCCACGTTAGCATGTTGACAGATGGGAGTTTAGCAAGTTAGTATTTCAACACGATAGTAGTTTAATGTGATTGCACCCGGTATGTTAGCATATTAGCACATAGTAGCTTCATGTGATAACACATGGACATGTGAGCATATTAGCACATTTCATGTGATAACACATTTTCGCATTTAGCACACATTTTAGCATGTTAGCACATGACTACAGTATGGTGGCATGTTAGTACAGGGTTGCCTAGCGTAACGCGATGAAACACGGCTCGGTTAGCGGGTTAGCACTCAGTCCGCTGTGTGTGTGCGTGTGTATGTGTTTTTCAGGTGTGGTACATGGACGGCTACCATAACAACCGCTTCGTGCGCGAGTACGAGTCGCTGTCGGACTTCATGACGTCGGACAACTTCACGTCGCACCGCCTGCCTCACCCGTGGTCCGGGACAGGTCAGGTGGTTCTGAACGGCTCGCTATACTTCAACAAGTTCCAGAGTCACACGCTGATCAAGTTCGACCTGAAGTCTTCGCTCATCAGCCGCTCGCGCCAGCTCGACTTCGCCGGCTACAACAACATGTACCACTACTCGTGGGGGGGGCACTCCGACATCGACCTGATGGTAGACGAGGGCGGGCTGTGGGCCGTCTACGCTACCAACCAGAACGCCGGCAACATCGTGCTGAGTCGGCTGGACCCCGACAGTCTTCAGGTGCTGCGCAGCTGGACCACCAACCATCCCAAGCGCAGCGCCGGCGAGGCCTTCATGGTCTGCGGGACGCTATACGTCACCAACGGTTACTCGGGTGCCACCAAGGTTTACTACGCCTTCGCCACCAATTCGTCCACATACGAGTACATCGACGTGCCCCTCGCCAACACCTACGGGCACATCTCCATGCTGGACTACAACCCGCGCGACAGGGCGCTCTACGCTTGGAACAACGGGCGACAGCTCCTCTACAACGTCACGCTCTACCACGTCATACAGTAATCACGTTGCGCGTCGTGATGCCGTGACATTACATCATCGCAATGTCATGACATCACCAACGAACATCATTACATTGCCCATTGTGACATCATAACATGACATCACCAATGATATAATAGTTTGGATTTTTTTCATACTGTGAGTTTTAGTTCTTATTTTATATGAATGATTTAATTTTAACCAGTTTTAGAGCGTATTTGCTAGTTTTCTGGAGTTTTTATTCATTGAGATTTTCCAATTAAATTCGTTGTTTTGTTGGTTTTCATTGCTTTAATAACCTTGGCTTGTAATGCCATCACGCGATTATGACATCAAGTCATGACGTGACACAAACCGTCACGTCATGACATGTTATGACCCGTCATGACGTGTGACAGTGAGTTGATGTGAGTGACAATGTTGACAGGTGTCGTTCATCCTTTTGTAATCTTTGGAAACAATAAACACGTGAGGTCACATGACATGGTCACGTCACGTTAGAATGCCAGCTCGCAGCAATACAAATGTTTTCTATTCTCTTTGCGCATAGATACATTTACACACGTACACATTGTGGATCTACTGCAACACGCAGGAATTTCATAATAAATAATAATAATAATGTATGGAGGACTCTTTCTATTCCTCTTGTCAATCACAGATGTGTCAAAATGTCAAATAAAGAGCAATAACCGACTTGTGTGCGTGTGTATGTTTGCTTTCATACAAAGACAACATGAGAAACAGGCCGATGACGTCATTATATTAAATGGCGCTTGGTTCTACGTGATATTGAGTATATCAAAATGTAACAAGTGAATAAATGCGTTTGCTGATTGCGATTATTGATTGGTTGTGATTATTGGTTGTGTTGGAAGCGCAGAGGAGCTGCTGTTTTCAACGCAACGACCAGACGAGCTAGCTCTGCGCAGCGTGGAGCCTCCCTGTGGTTACGTTGCTCCTCTTGGGTACGCCCCCACGTGCCTACGGTCAGGCATAACCAATCGTCACGGAAACGTCGCTCGCTCGCTCGCTCTCTCGCACGCTAGCTGCTGGACGCCTGACGGAGGAGACGCGGACGGACCGGACCGGACCCAACCGAACCGAACCGAACCCAGTCGGCCGGCGGCTTGTTTGCCGCTCTTGGTCAGAATGAGCCGCTCGTCGCGTTTGACTTGAATTGACGCCACCGCTGAGAGCACACTGTGAGCATTAGCTTGAGCTTGAGTTTGAGCTTTAGCTTGAGCTTTAGCTTTAGCTTTAGCTTTAGCTTTAGCTTTAGCTTTAGCTTTATCATTAGCATGGACAGCCAGCGTCAGCCTCAAGCGAGCTAGTGAGGCTAATGCTGGTTGTAAAGTGGGTTCCTGTTAGATTCGTTATGAATGATCAATGTATTCATGGTCAATACATCCTCCAGTAAGCAGAAGTGGCCAAAGTACTTTGGTAAAACCTAAAGTAGTGATTCAACTACGTTACTTGAGTCCAAGTAAAATAGTGCAGACTTTGAAATTACTGGAGTACAAAAGGAAAATGTGAAATAATATTTTTGTTGGTGTTGATTTTGTACAATAACTGTTTGGAAAGACTTGGCACACAAAAAAACATTTCTGTACACAAAATATTTTTCCTCTTTTATTAAATGTAGTAGTAGCTAATTGGCTTGACTTTGATGTCATTGAAGCGTCTTGTTTCCAAAGTTACGGTAATGTCCAAAAACGACTTTCAAAAAAATAATAATTTAGCTAATAACAACAACTGGAAAATACACCTGAACTCTATACAATAAAGTGAGAAGCTGAAAGTACATATATCTCTTTTCAAATGTCGAGAATAAAAGTAAAAAGTCATCAGAAAAAGATGCTCGTGTAAAGTAGCTGAAAACTCAACTTGAGTACAAGACCAAAGTGAAGCATTTGTACTTTCTTTCTTCCCGCTGTTGTCAGGAATGTATTGATGGTGAATACATGCTCCAGTAAAACAGCATCATAATAGGAATAAATAATAATCTGTTTTTTTTTTTTTTAAATAAGGAAAATAACACTATAACAGTCATTCTCAAACGACTAAAACCTAACATATATTAACACTGTGCCTGAATACAGAACATTTGTACTAAAAAGTACCACTAGACTGAGCCGGAGTAACGCTAGTGGTACGAGTACCACACTTTCAGAATGACTGCTCTATGATATTGTACTACTCCTTTTGGTGTGCCTGACTTGGCCACCGGGGGCAGTGTAATAAAGCCATACAAACACAAACAAAGATTCTCAGTGGGCTCATCTCATTCGTATATTTGCGACTTCCTCCCTTGACTGTTTCCACCGTAGCTCCTCCCATCCGAAATTTGCTCGAGGAGTTGATGGAGGAGCGAGGCAGGTGGAGGTCGGAATGTTTGGGGGAAACGCAACGATCGTTCCTCGATGTCATTTCATGGAGACGTCTACTAAAGATAACGCCACGTCATTGGATCGTGTCACAAAATACACCGTCTGTGTGGCTGAATTATTAACATCACTACAAATGTCCACTCTTTGTTTCAATTGGGATTCAATTTAAGTAAAATGTAATCAACTGTTAACAACGTTGCAGAAGCAAAGACGATCGTGATTGGCCTATCCTTAGCCCACGCCCTAATTGAGGTGCTTCTTAACTCATTCCCTGCCAATGCCGTCCAAAGACGTCATTTAGAATCCATCTATTCCCTGCCAATGCCGACTAAAGACGTCAATGGCGTTTTTGAACGGGGATGGGCGGGGGAGGGTCTTGTGCAGTTGATGTGTGATCGTCGAGCCTCTGGATAACTGCAATGAGGAATGGCGCTCTGTAGAGGGCGACAATACCTTGAGGTGAAAGTCCCTCCCTCGGAGGAAGAAGAAGGACGGGGCGGGCCGGCGGGGTGCAAGACACTATGAGAAGAGACAAATATCATGGCGGGAAAGAGAGAGGACAAAATCTAAAATAAGAAAAAAGCTTTCAGTACTAGAAACGTATTGCGCCAAGGCAAGAAAAATATTCCCGCGACCGACAGGAATGACGCCTTAGGTCACGCGGGGGAATCAAGGATGACGCTCCGAGCCGACGGCTTTGTTGCAAAACTACCGGCCAAAACGCCGGCCCGTACGTGCGGCGAGACGCTCCGGGCCGCTCGCCGAATGATCGTCCGTCGACGAGGATTTGAATGAACGGGATCCGGGGATCCGTCGTCGTCGGATGAGCGAACTCCCTCCGGATAGCCCGGAAGCGGCCGAGCCTCCGACGAAGGTAACTCGCTCGCGGCTAGCGTTCGCTACATTTAGCTTCGATCCTTGTTACATCAAAACATAATTAGTCCCACTAGTTGACGTTACAATGTAACATCTGTTGCCAGTACTGATTTGAAGTTTCCATTTCCAGCTCGCCCATCTTGCAGGAATTCAAGACTCGCGAGTCGAACGTCTTTTAGAATTGCGACGAAGAAAAGTAGGTGGTGGTTTTTTTGGTTTTTGTTTTTCACCCTTGCAAAACACGTCATCAATACAAAAAATCTTCTCTCGTAATGCTATGTATTTTTTCAAACTTACAGGTTCTGCATCCAGCAGACGTTCGACTCCCATTCCAGTACGCAGTGCAGACAAAAATGCTAATTGAAAGCTTTTTTCACGCCAGCAATTTCAACAATGTATTTTTAGAGTCATAGTTTTATTTCTAAACGGCACAGGTTGTGCTTCGAGCAGAAGTAGGAACTGCTTTCGAGGAGAATGACGACCACGCGAGATCCCGTTCACCGCCACAGAAGAATAAAATCCAGATGCGGATCAAACTTAATAAAAGGTAATAAATGCCTGGACTGTTGTGCAAACGGGAGACGAGGAGAATTTGGAATGTGGGTGCGCCATTTGTTCATGCATTTTGTCGCATGTAAATTCTGGACATAGTTATACTTGTAAATAAAAACAAAATAAAATAATTCTGTCAAAAGTACTTGTCAGTGTTGTTTTCTGTTCAGATGTTTGAGATTTTCCCATTGGTGTCAAAGTCATTGTTCCGCTTGATCGACATGTCTGCTTTCACCAAAAGGCTGTTTTCTCATCTTTCACGTGGTGGTTTTGGTGTTTCCATCGTCATTGTACACGATATTGTGTGGGGCTTGAAAAATCAGTGAAATTGGTCGGAAATGCATGGCAGTCGAGGGGTCAGCTGCTCAAGAAACGGCTGGCAGTGAATGAGTTAATATGGCGGCGTGAGAACAATTTCTGGCTGGTTTTCAGTGGTTTGAGGAGTGAGCAACATCGACGAGAGATGAGCCCCGCGACTCAATGAGGTGCAAGTTTCTTTATTTTTTTGCAGAGGATCATGAATATTTGGCCGTAATTATTCTTGATTTCAACTGTCTTCCGTGTTGCTCCACTGTTTGTGTTCAATAACCAGTCTGGCATTTTCCATGATGCGTTCGCATTCCGAATGCAAGAATTGTTCTCAATTGAATCGAGCTCAAGGATCTCAAGGTCGTGCTTGCAAGTCAAAGCAAAAAAACGAACGACGTCACTCGCATCTCGACTCTCAAGGCAACATGGAGGTCAATGAGTGCAGTGGAAAATGGTGTTTTTCAATTTGTCAAGCAGTTGGTGGACCGTTGAGGATGGCGCTGCAGCTCCCCCTGGTGGTGACGGCACGCGTGGATCTACTGCTGGTCCTGGTGGCGCTGCTTGCCTTCTGGACCAGGATGCGCCACCTCGCGCACCCCAACGCTGTCGTGTAACCGGCACACATTTTGAGCCACGCGCAACATACAAACGTGCGTACGGGTCTTACAACGGGATTGTGTGTGCGCACACAGGTTTGACGAGGTCTACTACGGACAGTTTGTGTCTCTCTACATGAAGAGGCTTTTCTTCATCGATGACAGCGGACCTCCACTTGGTCACATGATCCTGGCCTTGGGGGGTGGGTTACCATGACAACCACACTACTCACTCGTCTGTGCGTGTGTCACTGATGTGTGTGTGTGTACTTTGCAGCCTACTTGGGAGGATTTGATGGAAACTTCACGTGGAACCGAATAGGAGCAGGTAAGACATCACGCAAGCGTGCGTGTGTTGCATCTTTAATGACGTGCGTGTGTTTTTCGCGACAGAGTATCCGTGCGGCGTGAGCGTATGGAGTCTGCGTGCTGTCCCGGCTGCGTGCGGCGCGTTGTGTGTTCCTCTTGGGTATTGCGTGACTCTAGAGCTGGGTTTTGGTCACGTGTCGGCGTTGGGCGCGGCGCTGCTGCTGTTGCTCGGTAACCACACGTGTCACACTTGTACGCGCGCACACGTACTAAATTGTGCTGCTGCTGTTTGCAGACAATTCTCTGATCGTCCAATCGCGGCTGATGTTGCTGGAATGCGTCCTGATTTTCTTCATCCTGTCATCCTTCCTGGCATACCTTCGTTTCCACCGTGCCGCCGGCAGGTGAGCCCAGACTCTCGCCGCCGCCGCTGACCTGTGACCACGCAGGGAGGGCATGTCGTGACCTCTGACCTGTGACCTCACAGCTGGCCCATCAGATACAGTTGGCTCCTCCTCTCCGGAACGTCCTGCGCTGCCACCATCGGGTCAGGAACACGCACGCACGCACGCACGCAGGCAAACGCAGAAAGACACACACTCACACAAACAAAGTGACGCATGTGTGTGTGTGTGTTCAGGGTGAAGTACATGGGCGTGTTCTCCTACCTGCTGCTTTTGGTGGTGGCCTTTGTGCACTGCTGGAAGTTGATTGGCAACACGCAAGTGAGCGGCGTGAGTGCACACGCAATGCAGGATGCAACACTCGGGGATGCACTCACGGTCTGCGCATAACACACTATGACACGTCTGACCTTTCACCTTGCCTCTGTGTGTGTTTTAGGTGAGTGTGTTTGTTGAGTGTGTGTGTCGCGGCGTGTGTCTGCTGGTGCTTCCAGTGCTGCTCTATGTCCTTTGCTTCTACGTGCACCTCACTCTTCTACACCGCAGTGGACCACACGACCAGCTGATGACCCCCGCCTTCCAAGCCAGCCTCGAGGTACGCGCAGACACACGCACACACACATACCCCTGTGCACACATGTACATAGAAACACACACACACACGTACATCAATACGCACGCTCACACACAGACACACGCAGTACGCACATACGGTACAGATGCACGCACGCTCACAGATACAAGCACAAACACAGACATATACCGTCATTTCTCATGTATAATGCACACCCATGTATAAAACGGACCCCCAAAGTTGACCTCAAAATTCTGGAAAACCCTTCCACCTATGTATAATGCATTTTTACAATGCATGATTTTGCTTCTACCCATATGATCCAAATGAAGTATTATCTGTATTTTGTTAGTTGTTTTCAAGGAATTATTCTGAAGTGAAGCACTTTATTTGAACACGTAATCATTGAATTTACTTGCTCTTATTTTGAAATTCACAGCCCTACTTTTAGTGAGTAAATTAGAAAACACATAGTTGTGCTCATAATTAGTAATTTGTACAATTCATGAAAGGAATCAGGAAGGACCAGGCGAAACACATTGAATTTTATTTGAAAGGGATTCAAATTAAACGGTCAAGCATTTCAGAAAAGTATTATCATTCAACAAAACATAACCAGAAAGAAATTAATGATGGTTGTTGTTCAGTCATCAGTCATATTTAAAAAAAAAAAAAAAAAAAAAATACAACAAGAATATTTCACAAATTCTGCCAGGGTATGTAACTTTATGAGCACAACTGTACATATATGCAGTTGGAATGAAAGTGTAGGCTACACCTTTTTTTATAACCACTAGGTGGCGGTGGCATTTTGGAATGAACGTGTACAGCTTTTTCATAACCACTAGATGGCGGCATATATTTATAAAATGTGAATGTTTTTTCCATTTGCTTCTTTAGCTATGTATAATGCGCACTATTGACTTTTGACCATTTTCTTTATACACGAGAAATTACGCTAGTCAAAAACACTCACACAACTGCTGCTCATCGTTTGATGACTTGATTGCATTGTTCAGGGCGGTCTGTCCCGGATCACGGAAGGTCAACCTCTGGAGGTTGCGTATGGCAGTCAGGTGACTTTGAGAAGCTCCACCTCACAACCAATCCCATGCTGGCTGCATTCTCACAAAGCCAACTATCCAATCAGGTGCTACCACCAGCTCACAGGGACCAGCAGCCAATCAGGTAGTAGCTCACTAACTGCGTATGCATGCACGTGTGTGTGTGTGTGTGAGCAGGTATGATAGTGGTCGCGGCAGCTCTCACCAGCAGCAGGTAACGTGTTACGCCTTCAAGGACGTCAACAATTGGTGGATCGTTAAAAGCGCTGCCAGGTAGGTGACCTCCGAGCGGGCGGCGGGTGAGGTCAACGTGTGCGTCACGTGCGCCTCACATGCGCATGCGCGTCAGGGCCGACCTGGCGGTGGGCCGTCCTCCTCGCGCGGTACGTCACGGCGACGTGGTCCAGCTGCTCCACGGAATGACGTCGCGGTTGCTCAACAGGTGATCGGTCTTGATGCGACGATGCGTTCGGGGACGCCTGCGATCGTGGGACTTAATCGGGTGTTTTGGTTTGTTTCGGCAGCCACGACGTCGCGGCCCCCGTGAGCCCCCACGCTCAGGAAGTGTCGTGCTACATCGATTTCAACGTGTCCATGCCCACGCAGAACCTTTGGAAAGTGGTGGGTCGCCTCGCAGGAAGTTCTCCAGATGAAACATTTTGCCTTGAAATTCTGCTGGCACAAAAATTCCGATTACGATTTGAATGGATTCCCAACCCTTTGCACTAAAACATGCCAAAATCCAGCTGTCAGGAAGTTCGGCAGGATAAGAGGCAATTTGCACACTGGATGTGGTCTACCTAAATGAGAGAGAGTATAAATAAGTCTTATAGGTGCCATATTTTGCCAAACCCAACTTTTTAGTGTTTTGGATGTTATATTGTCTCTATGGGGCCTCAGTAAACGTGAAATATGAATTAGAATGGTCCACACATTCCTGAGTCCCAGACGTTTTTTGCCGAGAGGCCCGAAAGCAGCTCATTGGGACTTCTCGACGAAGATCTGCGCCCTCCTCTTCGCTCCCGAGCTAGCGCTGTCAACATGACAAACGCGTGTGCTCTCACAAGTGGGTCTTCTACAATCAGAGGAAAGGGGGCGGTCTTAGCCAAATATGGCCAAAGTGGATACAAAACAGAAGTAGCTGTCAGAGGGGTAGGACAAAACCAAGGTGTTTTTGGAAATGAAATGTTTTAGAGAGTCACTCCGTGGAGGTCGAAACAGACAAAATACGGGACCTTTAATTGGCAATGTAACCCTTTCTGCAGGGGTACTTTCCATGGGTGGGCACTCCAGAGTTCTGGAGAGAATGCTCCAACAGGGACAAGGTTTCTCAGACGTTGTACACCTGGAAAAATACTTTGCTCTGCAAAAACCACCATAATCCAGCCATCCGTCCATTTTCTTCCGTTTATCCAAGGTCGGGTCGAGGGGGCAGCAGCTTGAGCTGGGAAGCCCAGACATCCCTTTTCCCAGCCACGTCGTCCGGCTCTTCTGGAGGAATCGGGAGCTGTTCCCAGGCCAGCCTAGAGACAAAGTCTCTCCAGCGTGTCCTGGGTCATCCCTGGGGCCTCCTTCCGGTGGGACGTGCCCGGAGGACCTCACTAGTGAGGCGTCCAGGAAGCATCCTAACCAGATGCCCGAGCCACCTCATCTGGCTCCTCTTGATGTGAAAGAGCACAGACTAGACTAGGAGCCCCTCCCGCATGACCGAGCTGCTCCAGCCCAGGCACCCTGCGGAGAAAACTCAGTTCGGCCGCTTGTAGCCGTGACCTTGTTCTTTCGGTCACGACCCACAACTTGTGACCCTAAGTAAGTGGAGGACCGTGGATCGATTGGTAAATTGAGAGCTTTCCCTTTCGGCACAGCTCCTTCTTTACCACGACACAACCGGTACAGAGTCCGCATCACTGCAGACGCTGCACTGATCCGCCTGTCGATATCCCGCTCCATTCTTCCCTCACTCGTGGGCAAGACACAGAGATACTTGAATTCCTCCACATAGGGGAGGATCTCCTCCTCAAGCCGGAGAGGGCACGCCACCACTCTTTTCCCACTGAAGACCATGGAGGTGCTGATTTTCATCCCAGCCGCATCACACTCTGCTGCGAACCGCTCCAGCGAGAGTTGAAGATCACGGTTTGATGAAGCCATTAGAACTACATCATCTGCAAAAAGCAGAGACATAATATTGATGTCACCAAACCGGAACTCCCTCAACACCTCTGCTCCGCCTAGAAGTTTTATCCATAAAGGTTATGAACTGAATCGGTCACAAAGAGCAGCCTTGGTGGAGTCTCCCTTATCAGGGGGTCTGGTACCCCATACTACCAGAGCACCCTCCACAGGACTTCCCGAGGGACACGGTCAAACGCCTTCCCCAAGTCCACAAAACACGTAGACTGGTTCTTAAAAAGGGGGACCACCACCCGAGTCTGCCAATCCACAGGCACTGTCCCCGATGTCCATGCGATGTTGCAGAGACGTGTCAACCAGCCACATCACAACATCCAGAGCCTTCAGGAACTCCGGGCGAATCTCATCCACGCCCGGGGCCTTGCCACCGAGGAGCTTTTTAACCACCTCGGAGACCTCACACCCAGCGATAGGAGAGCCCGCCTCAGAGGCGTGTCGGAAGAATTGAGTAGGTTTTCGAAGTCTCCGGCCCACCGACTCACAACTACCCGAGCCGAGGTCAGGAGCGCCCCATCTCCAGTATACACAGTGTTCATGGTGCATTGCTTCTCCCACCTGAGACGCCGGATGGTGGACCAGGATTTCCCCCAAGCCATCCGGATGCCGTTCTCTATGGCCTCACCGAACGAAGGAACTCCCACGCCAGAGTTTTTGCCTCAGCGACCACCAAGGCTGCATTCCGCTTGGCTAGCCAGTACCCTCCAGCACCCAATCCAAGGTCTCCAAGAAGGGTGGGTACTGTGAAGTCCTCTTTGGTGCATAAACACAAACAACACTGAGGACCCGCCACCTCACCTGAAGGCGCAAGGAGTCTAACCTCTCGTCCACTGGGGTGAATCCCAACGTACAGGCACAGAGACGGGAGGCAATCGGTATTCCCACACCTGCTCGGTGCCTCTCAACGTGGGCAACTCCAGAGTGGGAGAGAGTCCATCCCCTCTCAAGAGGACTGGTACCAGAGCCTAAGCTGTGTGTGGAGCGGGAACCGACTATATCTAGTCAGAACTTCTCAACCTTGCTCACCAGCTCAGGCTCTTTACCTGCCGGAGAGGTTTCATATAGATAGAGCTAGCTTCTGTAGTTCACTACACACCTGTCCCCCTTGGCCACTCCCACAGGTGGGGGGCCCACGGGTAGGGGGACCCACGTTTACCGTTCGGGCCCCATGGGTGCAGGCCCGGCCGCCAGGCTTTTCCAGTTGAGCCCCCCACTGCCAGATCTGGCTCCAGAGGGTGGCCCCAGTGACCTGCGTCCGGGCAAGGGAAAACTTGCCTCCATTTATAGTGTTCATCATAAGGGGTTCTTTGAGCCATGCTTTGTCTGGTCCCTCAACTAGGACATGTTTATGATGGGTGACCCAACCAGGGGCTTATGTACAACTTAGCTCCAAGGATCACTGGAACACACAAATCCTTCCACCATGATAAGGTGACTGCTCCAGGAGGGGTTCCACCATAATGACCAACATTACAATAGGTATATTTTAGGGGTGTAGCGATTCTTTTTAGCAATTCAATTCCATTCGTATCACGATTCATGGTTGCCGATTTCATTCAAGGATAATATCGGCGCCCTTCGAACGATACGATCCGAAATGGTTCCGTGACGGGAAATCAATTCAGTAACTTTTCAGACAAAAATTCATCCAGTGTAACTGCGAAATAAATACTGCATACTGGATGAAGGAATCGTGACACCACGAGAAGAATGAATACTTGCGCGAGCCTCCGTAACATGATGCAAAGTTTGAACATTAGCACTGTGCTTGAATATAGGAAAATAAAAGCCAACTAATTATTCAATTAAAATGTATATGACATAAAAGTTGAAAATCCTAAATAAATGTTGAAAAACAAACAGGTCCTAAAGGTTCAATTCAAATGTATGAAACTTAAAGGTTCAATCCATCTAAACTACTGTACTGAGACAGTGATTCTTGTGCATGCCACTAGAGGGCACTCGTGTCCCACTTGTAGTATGAACGATGACGACGCTGCGCGTGTTTCAGGACATCGTGAACCGCGAGGACGATTCCGAGGTGTGGAAGACGATCGTGTCGGAGGTTCGCTTGGTTCATGTCAACACATCGGCCGTCCTCAAGGTGGGAACAGGAAGCCGCCGCGAGCACGCCGGTTCCTCCTCAGTCACGCAAACGTGTCGGTGTGTGTGCGTGTGTTAGCTCAGCGGCTTGTCTCTTCCTGATTGGGCGGCGGGTCAGATGGAGGTGGTGGCCGAGAAGGTGAAAGGTCACGGCAGCGGCGCGACGTGGACGGTGGAGGAGCACCGATACGGAACCAGTACGACCGCTCGACTCTCGCACCGGCACCTCTCTCGCGGCTCAATTTGGAGACGTGGCGGCGGTAGTTCACCACATAAAAATGAAAACTACATTTGAAAAAA
Organism: Phyllopteryx taeniolatus; assembly: GCF_024500385.1. Lineage (NCBI taxonomy): Eukaryota > Metazoa > Chordata > Actinopteri > Syngnathiformes > Syngnathidae > Phyllopteryx > Phyllopteryx taeniolatus. The sequence goes on along the minus strand of NC_084504.1, from coordinate 33,622,538 downwards.
CATTTTCCTTAACAAAATCAAATTTGAATGATAGGGTTTTGTCCAAAAAAAAGGATAACTAACTTCAAGTACATTTCAGGTTTACAAAACTATCCATCCATTTTCTTTACTGCTTCTCCTCACTCGGGTCGCTGGCGTGCCGGAGCCTATTCCAGCCATCTTCGGGCGGAAGGCGGGGTACACCCTGAACCGGTCGCCGGCCAATCGGAGGGCACATAGAAACAAACTCACATTCGCACCTACGGGCAATTTAGAGTCCTCGATCAGCAAATCATCAACTTCAAAACGCATGTTTTGGGGATGTAGGAGGACACCAGAGCGCTCGGAGAAAACCCAGCCAGGCGTGGGGAGAACATGCAAACTCCACACAGGCGGGGCCGGGATTTGAACGCCGGTCCCCAGAACTGGGGGGCGGATGTGCTACAAAACTAACCAACTTGAATTATTGCGAAAATGTGGGCAAATGTCTTGCGTGAGCTTTTGGGGTTACATTTCAACATTCGGCCGGCTATTTTTTAGGGGGCTGGTTTTACAGCCGCTCGTACGGCCGTCCGGAAGGAGAACGGTCCAATGGCGGTTTGGGAATTGGAGCTGACTTACTGTGTGTCCCCTGGAAGTGATGTCATCAGGCAGTGCCTGCTGCCAGCGGGCTCCTCTTCTTCTTTTGTCACTCAATAATTCAGCCCGCAATGCAACGCCCGCTAACAAATGCGCCCTAGTTACAAAGTGCAAAAAACAAAACCTTACCTGCTGAATTGCTTTGATTTACTGTGAAAACTTGAAGACGGTGAAGATTTTAACAATCTCATCAAGTTCATTCATACTAGTTCCTTTGGCCGATTTTTTTCACTTATTTTAGGGACAAAATGTCTTTTTTTAAGGATGCACCAAAGAGGCCCAAAAATATCTTCTAATAATACCAGCACAGAGAAGAGTGTTTTTAAAAAGCATGCCAAATTGAAATGAATACAAAAAACACCATGTCTGTAAAATATCGCACAGTTTTGCGTCAAAAGGCCGTTGCTGCTGTCCCAGGCGCTTATGTTGCCCAATTATCTGAATGCGTGAAGCTGCAACAGCCATAATACACAAACATACAGTGTGTGTGCAGGTGAGGAGCAGAAGGACAGGGAGGCGGAGCTTCAGTCCCCCACATACATGGACGTGAGCCGCAAGATTTCGTTGTGGTCCAAGTTTCTGGAGGTTCAGGTGCGTCGACGGCATCGCCCGTCACTTCGCGGTCGTCCGAGCCGATGACGACGTGCTGCGCTGATGTCATCACCAGTGGCGGATGTTGACGGTGAAGCAGGAAGACTCCGAGCACAAATACAGCTCCGCCCCTTCGGAGTGGATCACCATGGAAACCAACATCGCCTACTGGCTCCACCCCTCCACCAATGTGAGACACTGATGTACACACACACACACACAGAAATGTATGATCCCGTGTGTGTGTGTGTGTGTGTGTGTGTGTACGTGCGTGCGTGTACTTGCGGCCGCATGTGTGTCAGGCTCAGATCCATCTGATTGGTAACCCGGTATCATGGGGCGTGGCCAACCTCAGCCTACTGGCCTATCACATCATGGCAGCCATCTACCTGCTGAGGAGGAGGCGGGGCATCAAAGACTTGCCTGACGGTACGCACACGCACTAACAAAACAACTCGTGCATCTCATCTAAATGTGTGTGTGTGTGTGTGTGCGTGTGTAGTGGCGTGGGAGCGTTTTGTGTCAGTGGGCGTGATGTGTGTGGGCGGCTGGTTGTTGAATTTCGTTCCGTTCGTGTTGATGGACAAGCGTCTGTTCCTGTACCACTACCTGCCCGCTCTCGTCTTCCTGCACCTGCTCAGCGCCGCCCTGCTGGAGCACGTGCACACGCACGTGCTCAGGTACGCATGCGCGCGCGCATACACACGATGTTGGCACACAAACATAGATTAGCATTAGCAATATCCGTGCAATAGAATAATCTCAAAGTCAACATGCAGAAGAAGAAGAGGTCAATTGCGTGCGTGTGTGTGTGTTTTCAGCAAGGACACGCACCGTCGCGTGCTGCTGGCGTGCGCGTTTGTCACGTGGGTGTGCGTCTTCCTGTCCTATCGCGCCTTCAGCCCTTTGACTTTTGGCAGCCCGGAGTTGTCGGCCAATCAGCTGCGAGCGCTCAAGTGGAGGAGCTCCTGGGACATCCTATACCGCCGCCGCTAGGCTCCTCCCCCTCCGTGACATCACGCCTTGTGAGTGGACAGCACTTGGGATCATTTTAAGCCACAATAAAAGCTCAAAGTCCATTTTGAACGACTTGTTGTTTGAGTCTTCCGTCGATCGGTCTTCAACCGTTTGTGGGACCCGAGGCCTCGTGTACAAAAACGTGGCGTCGGTTCTTTTTCACGGCGAAGTTCAGATGTATCGAGAGTGAAATGAGCGTGGAAACGTGCGGCTCCTCACGCCAACGGCGCGGCTGGCGTACGCACGTTTCTTCGAGGTGATGCCGGGAAAATCTGCACATCAGAGACACGAACAATTAGCACTGACGAACAATTCATACCCGCCGACATTTGAGTTCAACAATGTAAAAGAGGCGAGGACTCAGAATTTGTTAGCTAGTGTATTTAACGAATCGCTGATATTTGTGAGGACGCCTATGAATTCATGAATTGATGGCGCCGGCCGCTTGCCCTCACAATCGCTTCTTGTGACATGTACTGGAAAAAACAAAGTCCTTTGAATTGACTTCATGTGAACATGGACATCGGTTGCACATGTCAGCCCCGTGAGATCAAGGTTCATGCGTAAATGTTCCATGTGTGGGATTTGTCAGAAATCTTTGAATTCATATAGAAGCATATCAAAGAGCATATCAAAAACTTTGACTCCTTTTTGATGACTCCATTTATTATTTTAATACACAGGAGAGAACACGCACACTGACAAAAAAAAATCACGTTTTATTTTTAGGAGAAGAGGGGTAAATTATGTCAATTTAAACGCATTTTAGTCATGTGCAACCCATGCACGTGTTCAATGAAGTCAATTGAAAGGACTTTTTTGTTTTTGTTTTTTTTTTCAGTGCATGTGCTGGAGTCACGAAGCGATGGTGAGGGCAGTAGGCGGCATCAATGACCGCCTCGATCGATTAATAGGTGTCCTCGCGAATATCAGCGGTTCATTAAATACGCCGGTTAACAAAAGAATTCGGAGTCGCATTGTTGAAATCAAATGTTGCCGGGCATGAATTGTTCATCAGTGCGAATTATTCCTGCGTCTCTGATGTGCAGATTTCCCAGCATCACCTCGAAGTGTCGCCAAAGAAAACGTGCGTACGCCAGCCACGCAGTTGGCGTGAGGCACCGCACACTTCCACGCTCACGTCACTCTTGATGCAGCTGAACTTTGCCGTGAAAAAGAACGGACGCACCTTTTTGTGCGTACGCACCTTTTGTACATGAGACCCCTGGTGTCTATCCCGGCCCGCTTCGGGCACGGTGACGCTCGACTGGTCGCCAACCAATCGTAGGGCAAATATAAACAACCATTCACACTCACATTCACACCTACGGGCAATTTAGAGTCTTCAAGTAACCTAGCATGCATGTTTTTTTTTTTTGGGATGTGGGAAGAAACCGGAGTGCGCGGAGAAAAGCCACGCAGGCACGGGGAGAACATGCAAACTCCACACAGGCGGGGCCGGGGATCGAACCCGGGTCCTCAGAACTGTGAGGCAGACGCTCTAACCAGTTGCACACCGTGCCGCCGGGAGAAGAGAAAATATTAAAGAAAATATTTTTTTAACATCAGACAGGTAAAATTGTGGTGAGTTAGTTGTAAGTGACTATTAGGATGACTATGAAAAAAAAATTGCGGTAAAAAATATTTGTTGCTTTTGGTCCTCTATGCCATCGTGCTATTTTTTTCTTTGTAATAACTTTTTTAATGTTGTACAATCCTCAAACTGAAACATTTACTTAAAAGCACCCTACTAAAAAATACAATTAAAAAATAAGTCATTTGTTCGCGCGGTCGGAAGATGAAAAACAAACCCGTCAGCGAACGGCGGCCAGGCCGGATGTGACGAATACGGAAGTTATTCGCTGCCTGACTGGCAGATATCACAGTTGTTTTTGTCCGTATAACTTTTTTGTTGTCTTCTTTGACATGTATGACATTGTTGGACATTGTTAAACTTTCTCGGAGCACGCAGATCGTGACGCTCTGCCGTGCCGTCATGTTATGGCATCGTTTGTGCTGTTTTGACGCAAAGCCTGCTGGGTAATATGCTAAGGCGCTAACCACAACGTGCGTTGGTCGAACGAACTCGAAATGATGACAAAGTGCACCTGAAGGTACGTCAGACTTCCCGCCAACCGACCAAGCGCGCACTAATACTTTTTACTCCTCACCGAGCAAATGGAAAGATAATGGCGTGGGAAATGAAGTGGACTTGTCGTGGTTTATGATGCCCACTTAGTTTTTCCACATATGAATCCTGATTTCGGGACCACGTCGCTCTGAGTCCGCGCGTGCGTGTTCGTACTTGTCACTTGTCGCTTGTCGCTTGTCGCTGGTCGCTGTGCTCCAGCGCACGTCCATCCGCACGCCCCGCATTGGCAAGCTGCTGGCTGTTCACGTTGCGATATCGTCATCGGGAAACACCAAGACGAAGGAGGTTATCGGCTGAATTGTCACCTGAAACATTTCAGTCCAAGACTGATGAGGATGGAGAGAGAGAGAGAGAGAGCCAAGACAGAACTCCAGACCAAATGAACCTGTCCTAGATCTTTTAAAGACTACTTTGATGTCACTTTATTATTTCATTTAAAAGCAATTGCGTCCTCTTTTTCTCCAACCGTTTGAATCCAATATGTGCCCGAAATATAATCTCTTGATTTGGAAAGGATTTGGCTCCAAAAAGTTCTTGTGTTGTGAGCCAAATTCACGTCACTAGCGTCGATATCGATCAGTAATGAATTAAATGCGTTTGAATGAATTGAGTCTCGTCTAATGTCGATCGCAAAAGACACCGTTCAGCATCCGAGTCACAACGGCGTGATCGACCACCCTTCTTTGTCTTTTTTGGTGGTTAATGCTGCCAACGTACTTCCTGTGTTTGTGGACTGTAATGACGCTACAAATCGAGCGCTGACTTTGAACTTTTCCCCAGTTTTATATCGTTTGAAAGTCTGTCCAAAAACGTTAAAAAGCAGTTCCTCAGCCTTTGTAAAGGAACACGGACACCCCTCGCTCCTAACTGACTGGCCTTAAATGTCACTGCGCAACCGCTCGCAATGCCGCTCTCTCTCTTTTTTCCTCGCTCAACCGCTGGCGCACACACGAGCCACAAAGGACCCAAACTGAGCTGGCTGAACATCGCCTGCCTGAAGCAGACAAATGCTTGAGTCTTTTGTACAACTAGGCCTGTCATGATCATTACTACCGTATTTTCAAGACCAGAAGGCGCACTTAAAAGTCTGACATTTTCTCCAAAATGGACGGGGCGCCTTATAATGCAAGGGGGAAGGGGGCGCGGGACAGAGGACGCTGAAGGGACGCCCCCAGTAGCTATAGAGCGTGTTATGGAACTGTGCCATCTATCCATCCGGCCAAGGACTACCGTGGCGGATTACAAGGAAAAGCTGGCCATCTTCCGCTCCGACGGCAGTAAAAAGATTGCCGACAAACGCATCCGGCCCGACCACGTCACCGACACGGACGAGGCCGCGGTAGCGATACGCACAACGGGGCGCGAGAAGTCGGCTTTCGCTGTTGTGCTTGGTTGCCGTGGTCATGGACAGAAACTGCCACCTATGGTGATTTTTAAGAGGAAGACGCTGCCTAAAGAAAAGTTTCCAGCCGAAGCCATCGTCAAGGCCAATGGAAAGGTCTGGATGGACGAGGAGAAAATCAGAGTGGCTGAGGGAAGTGTACGCAAAGGGACCCGGATGTTTTTTTCCCACGCGTCACCGTCCCTGTTGATCAGTGACTCCATGCGCGGACTGCAACTAAGACTGGGAGGCGACGCCGGGCGAGTTCCGCCACCATTTGTGAATGGCGTCCGCTTTGACCGTCGTCCGAGGTTGCCGAACGGCCCCCCGGCAACGAGACCGACTCTCAATGACGAGAGGGAACCCGGCGTGTTTGTCGGAGAACTTGCCCGGCTGTTCGTTTCGGATACAGAAGATGACGACTTTGATGGATTTGCGGAAGAGGATTGATGAGCACATTGTTAAATACGTCAATAAAGTACCACCGAACTCAGTTTTGCTCCCGCTGCCTTTTTAAAAACGTTGTTTTAGCGTGCACGCATGCTACCGTATGTTTTAAGCTAGCGTATGTTTGACCATCCCTGCGCCCAATAATACGGTGCGCCTTATGTATGCGTTCAATACAGAAATCGACCCCGTAACAGAGACTGCGCCTTTTGATACGGTGCGCCTTACGGTCGTGAAAATACGGTACATCGACTTCTCGTTCGATAAATAGACGGACACGATCAATTGTCATTGTTGCGGTGGGCCGACAGAGTCGGACGGCTGTGGCGTCAGCCGCTCGCGGACTTCGGGCAAAATATTTAAGTCCTTCCGGGGCCCACCGTCGCCATGGCGTCAGGGTTAGATCTTTGTCGACGCCATCTGCCGGTCAATGCGACGGCGTGCTCCCGAAGTCAAATAAAACGGTTCAAGTTTCAGCGAACAAAAAGCACCTCCCGGGTGTGCCTTTGGACTTTTTTTGTTTTTGTTTTTTTAACGTGTGACTTTGTTTGAGGCTCACGTAGCACGCGGCGCCGCCGAGCGAAGCGTCGGCCGGGCAAAATCAAGCGCGACAAGGAGAACTTTTCCGATCGTGTAAACATTACGCTAAGGAAAACTACCGCGACACGTTGCCGCTTGTATTTCGGAGCTTGCGGATGATCAAAGGCCGACTCGGAGCCAGTCGGTCACAAGAGCGGCGCCGCGCTATGAAGTTACGTAACACGGAACTCCTTTCAACTCCGCATCTTTGCGATTTTCCCGGTGTACGTACTGTCCCAAGTCGGAGCGCAGTCTTATGCGGGACGGGCACGTGCGATTGCTACTGCTGTAAACTCGAGTTCATTTAAAACCAAAAAAAAAACAATCACTCTTGTGCGGTCGCTGGCTTCCCCCAAATGATCAGTTTTAGTTTACGTGCCTCACAATTATATTTGTTAGTCTTGCACTGCCAAAGTGCAAAACCCCCTTTTAGGGTGCGAGTTCAGAATGTCGAGCGTCCAAGAGCACGGCGCCGACAAGCTCGGTCGGCTGTCCCTAATCGAGTGGCCGGCCTCACAGATTAAAAAAAAAAAAACGGCTTGCTGCTTGAAATCAACACGAAACGAAGACCAAAGGTGAGCGAAGCCGTCAAGCTGAAGGAGGAGTCCTACCGGGCCGTTTTGGCCCGTGGGACTCCCGAGGCAGCCGGTGGGTACCGGCTGGCCAAGCGGAATGCGGCTTTGGCGGTCGCTGAAGCAAAAACTCGGGTATGGGAGGAGTTCGGTGAGGCCACGGAGAAAGACTTCCGGACGGCTTCGAGGAAATTCTGGTCCACCATCCGGCGTCTCGGGAGGGGGAAGCGGTGCACCGTCAACACTGTGTATAGTGGGGATGGGGCGCCGCTGAGCTGGACTCGGGACGTTGCGAGCCGGTGGGGAGAGAATACTTCGAAGACCTCCTCGATTCCACCGACACGCCTTCCCATGAGGAAGCGGAGTCTGGGTTCTCTGAGGCGGCCTTCCTATCTCTGGGGTTGAGGTCACCGAGGTGGTTCAAAAGCTCCTCGGCGGCAAGGCCCCGGCCGGGGGTGGATGAGATTCGCTCGGAGTTCCTGAAGGCTCTGGACGTTGTGGGGCTGTCCGGTTGACACGCCTCTGCAACATCGCGTGGACATCGGGGACAGTGCCTCTGGATTGGCAGACTGGGATGGTGGAGGGGGGCTGGAGGGTGTGTTCCAACTACAGGGGGATCCCACTCCTCAGCCTCCCTGGTAGGGTGCTGGAGAGGAGGGTCCGTCGGGAAGTCGAATCTCACATTCAGGAGGAGCGGTGTGCTTTTCTTCCTGGCCGTGGAAAGGCGGACCAGCTCTTCACCCTCGGCAGGGTCCTCGAGGGTGCGCGGGAGTTCGCCCAATCGGTCTACATGTGTTTTGTGTCCTGTGGGGGGTGCTTCGGGATTATGGGGTACCGAACCCCCTGATACGGGCTGTTCGGTCCCTATACGACCAGTGTCAGAGTTTGGTCCGCATTGCCGAAGATTGGAAGATTGTGTTGATGTAGTTTGCTTTGCTTAAAGGCGTTGGTAAAATGTCAACAATGCCCCCCCCCCCCAAAACAGAAAAAAATGGATGTGAATCTGAACGGCGAGCATGCAGGGGTCCGCTCTCTTGTGCTTTTGTGTAGTACGTACGTTTTGTGTGCCCTTAGTCTATTTTTTTGTGTGCGCAGCGGTCATGTCGTTGTGCGAGCAGAGGGACAGGATCCAGCAGCAGGTGGAACTTCTGCAACGCCGTTTGTGTGCCAGCAACAGCGAACTGCAGCAACTCAGCAGCGACTCAGGTCGCCTTTGTACTTTCAACGACACTTCCGTCCGCTTTGTCTTTTTCCGCCAAAGCGAGACGAACGGGAAGCGCACGCTTGTGACGCGGACTTCTTGTCTCTCCATTAGATGACGAGTCCGGCGAAGACACGGACCTGGAGGCGGCGCCGGTAATACGCACGCGCACACATGGGGCCCCGTGATTTTTGCGCACGGTTTTCATGTCGGTTACTGACCAATCTTGGCCCGAGACCAAGACCGCTCGCCCCCCACCCCCCCAGACTGGACTGTCCGATCCTGAACTTTGAACGATGACAAACTCGACAAGAAGGACAAGTGGGCCGGACCAGAATACTCGTGCCTCAATGAGCTTTACATTTTCTTTAAATATTCACATTTATTGATTACAGTCTCGCTGCAATCGGAAATTTCGGAACCAAAACGATGGCAATTCCACCAATATTAAGAATCCTTTTTTTCAACTTCCGGTTCGCAGTGGATCTCAATGCTGTCTGCACCTTTATAAAACAATAATTTCAAATTGACCTCAACTCCTGACGAGCTCAATCGGAATCACCATCTTCTTTATTTGCCGAGTACGTCCCAAAAAAAGCACACAAGGAATTTGTCTCGGGTAGTCGGAGCCGCTCGAGGACGACAACGGACGGAGAACGCTTTGGAGACACAATACTTGACTTGACTTTCCACTCGGTAGCCGAGAGACTTGGCTCGACTTTGACTTGAACTACACGACTTGACAAGTCATCTCGCTTAGAGTTGTAAATCTGCATTTTAATTGAGATAGTTTGCCCCTTTCTGTGGGGGCGATTCACGCCAACCTGGCAACCCGGTCCGCGTTGTTGCGCACTTGCCAATGTGACGTGACCACCTGCGTCGACAACGATGGAAGGGGCGCAAAAGATACGTAGTGTATATGGCTGAAATAAAAATGTCATTCATTTGGGAGAAAAGAATAAGCCGGAAGCGACGCCTGCGTTACTTCTGCTTGAATTGTTAAAATCAAACAAATTGTATCTATTAAAGGGGAAACCAAAATTTCGGAAAAATGACGAGAAACCTTTTAATCAGTCTCATAATCTGAAGGTTGTTCCACGTTATGAAATTATTATTCCGAGTGGAATTTTATAGTCTATTTAATGACATCTACAAGGGATCTAGAGGGAAACGCACAAAGGCTCGAAACTAAAGAAAGACAATAACACTAGTAATGGTATAAAGAAGGAAAATCGAAATAAAACATCGTGTGTTGGACTAAAGTTGGAAAGTGCGTCAAGTAGGGACGGGAGAGAACGAGAGAGGACAAAATTGAGATTTTGTCTGAAGCTCGTCATTTCCCCGAAATACTACTGCTAATGTTGTAGTCTCCTCACGAGCGTAGGCTCAAGACGGTGGGTGGTAGTCTCTCTCCGGGGGTGGCGACAGATTTGGTTGCAGGAGAAAAATATGGCGAAAAAGAAAGCAAAATAAAAGAGGCGGGAGAAGAACAATGGTTGGTCGTCACGCCTTCTCGGGAGAACAGCGTGCCTTTTTTGGGGCGACTTCAGAGCGTACTCGGGGCCGTCGGAGCAGCTGCTCTGACCGCCTAGCGACGGCGCACATCGAGGCTGGGAAGCCGAGGCTGGCGGTTACCGAGCCGTGCGCCCGCGCAAAAGAAAAGCCCGCACAGGGGTGCGTTTTGGCGGCGGATTGAGGATTGGCGCCGAGGTCGGCCCACGAATAAATGGATGCGACCTCAGCTGTCATTCCAAACTCGATAGAACAACGGTCGCACCTAACGTGTCCGGTGGCGCATGTGCGTGACACGCGCACACGCAGTCCGTTGCAGGTCTGCTGGCTAGCAGGCAAAAGATCGAGACAGAGATCCAGAACCTGGAGAACATTCTGGGACCGCACAGCCCCGTCAGTGTGTCAGGTAGCACCTTCCGCTTCCGCTTCCTGTCATGTGACCGCGCGTCCGCTCACTCTAACCGTGTGTGCTTGCAAGATGGTGACGACGACGACGACGACGACGACGGCGGCAACAGCAGCGGTGAAAGTGAGGTCAGTGGAGCGTCGAATATCTTCGAACATGTGACTTCTCTATAACATGCTGAGCGGCTTCGTGCCGGTGTGTTTGAACGTCAGCTGGGTCTGTCCACCACCGTGGACTCGTGTCTTCAGATGAACCTGGTGTACCAGCAGATCCTTCAAGAAAAGCTCAAGCAGCTGGAGACTCTTCTGGCGCACAACCAGCGACAACAGGCACGCACACGCACACAAATGCACATGCACACGGCAGCCATGATGCAAGACGGCGTGCGTGTGTGCGTGTGTGCGTGCGTAGAAGGAGGCAGTGGCTCAGCTGTCCGGGCCAATCAGAGAAGCTTCCAAAGAAGAGCCCGCCTCCTCGTCGGCGTACCCGAAGCACGGCGCCTTGTTCCTGGGCCACTTCTTGAAGCCGTACTTCAAGAGCAAAGTCACAGGCCTGGTAATAATAATAATAATAATAATACGTTTTATTAGTAAGCAGCTTTCGTGACTCTCAAGGACACCAAAAACGGAATTATACAGAGAGAATAAAACAATTACAAAGAAAACAGGGCAGCGGAGTTACAGTGAGTAAGCCATCTTGAACGGGGTTAGGGTTTTTAGTTTGTTTTGAAAGGAAGTGATAGAAAGTGAGTTGCGGAGGTCTGGTGGCAAAGAGTTCCAGAGATGGGGAGCAGTTCTGCCCCACGTGGTGCTGAGACGGGCAGGTGGGACACTCGAGCGGATGGAGGGCGAGGAGGATCCGAGGATGCGGACTGGAGTGCCGGTGTGGGCGAGGTTGTGGATGGCCTTGAAGATGTAGAGGGGGAGCTTGAACTGGATTCTAAATTTGAGCGGGAGCCAGTGAAGTTGCTGGAGGATGGGGCTAATGTGGCGAAAAGAGGGGGGGTCTCCATAGGATCAGTTGTAGCCGATGGAGGGAGTTGTCGTCGTTCAGACGGACGGGTGGGACAAGTCTGCCGACCAGGATGGAGGTAGCGTGCGGGGTGAGGGAGGGGCAGAGTCGGTCGACGTTGCGTAGGTGGAAGCGAGTTGTCTTCTTGATGTGAGAATGGAAAGACGGGTGTGCCGGCGAGGACGACGCCCAGACTCTCAGCCCGAGGGCAAGGGGGGGGCGAGGGAGCGGTCGACGGGGATGGATGGACTTCGCTTTGGATCGTGCAGATTTCGCGCCAACAAGTAAAGCGTCCCGTGACCTTTGACCTGTCCACCGATCGCAACGCCGCTCTGTCCGCCCGCAGGGTCCTCCGGCCAATCAGGATGCGAAGGAGAAGATGATGAAGATGAAGGGTTGCCTGGACAACAGCAAGATGAAAGTCAAGCGATGTGAGGAAGCCGATTGTACCGTCACCGTGACGACCGTCAACGCGCACTTTTTGACTCCTCGACATTGTCGTCCTCGCGTGTGTGTGTGTGTGCGTGTGCGCGCCTTCAGGGGAGAGCTGGCAGAAAACCTTGCTGATCAACTCCGTTTCCAAAGACGGTCTGAGGAGACTCCTCCAACCCAAGCTGTCCAGGTTGGAGTCGTTTTCTTGTCTTCGAGGTTTTCCTTCTTCTCTTCCTTTCTTCTTCTTCACCATCACCATCATCATCATCTTCAGGTTGGACTACTTGACTCAGAAGTTGTCTTCATCGGACAAGTCCGAAGACGAGAAGCGGCAGCTCAAAGCTCACGTTGAAAATCTGGAGAAAGACATTGAATCCATCAAGTATGACGTCACACTTTGTTTTCGGTCATGAATCCGTTCCATAAAGTCCGACTAAAACCGAATCGTACAAAAACCAAAGCCATATTTCACACGGTAATGTCAATCCAATTAATCCCTTCCAGACACCCAAAAATATGGAAAAAAATACATTTTTATAAAGAATAACTGCAGCTTTGCAGTGTAAAATACATACGATATACAATTTCAAACTTTTTGTCATGAGGGTCCAACAGGCGGCAAGTGCAAGGCAACGACAACTCTCTCGGTCTGCTCGGCAACAGTCCGACAAGGCGGGGCATCGTCGGCGCAACGCATCCAAAAGTCAAAAGTCAGACCTTCAACTGCACTATTTGCACATTTGTCGTTGACCGATACTGGCCACTCGCGCCAGAGTAGCATCTGCTCCATTTGCACACTGATTGAGGAGTATCTGCAACATTTGCACAATCGACATTGGCCCAGACTATCGTGCCACTCGCTTGAAGTCTCGACGCCCTTTGCACAATGCTCATTGCGCCGGACTATGGCAATATTAGTCTTTCGAACTGCTCTAAGTGCTAGAGGACAATTGTCAAAAAAAAAAAAAAAAATGTACCAGCATTACCAGATAACTAGCAACCCTTTATCGCTCAGTGACTGTTTTTTTGTCTCCAAAGTGTTCTCTGTCAATTGACAAATTCCTTGTGTGTTTTTTGGACATACTTGGTAAATAAAGATTCTGATTCGGATTCTGATTCAAAATGAAAGCATTGTGGAATACGCCTTGCCGTCGGTTGAAGCCTTTTTGCACAATTTGATGCTCGCTCAACGAGATGAAAAAGTCAGATTGTAGTCACAAGGCCGTGGCAACGGTGCGCCGATTCCGGGAAATGAATGGCTGACAAGCGGCTGGGACAAAGGAGTTTTTGGGTGAAAAACCAAATCCTAATCAAAACTGAGGCACGCGAAAAGCGAAGTTCTGTATCTGCTAATATTTTTCACGTTGGTAGCATCCTGTCCGTATGTGCTCGTGTGGCTAGCTGCTGACGCTGGTGCATTGTGATTGGCCAGATTGAAGAAGGAGGAGGAGCTTGTCGGGGACCAGAACGAGTACCACGACTGGCACAAGATCGCCAACATTGACGTACGTGAACGCTTGTCGAAGATTGTCTACGAGGGCTAAGATCACCTTCTGGGCCTATTAGCGTGTGGCTAACAGCGTCTGTGTCAGTTTGAAGGCTTGCGCCAGGCGGACGACCTTCGCCTCTTCTGGCAGAACTTTCTGCATCCCTCCATCAACAAGAACCGCTGGAGCGCTGAAGAGGTTCAGAAGCTTAAGGAGGTCAGCGCCAGAAACCAAGAGAGCAACTGGGACCTCATCGCTAAGGAGTTACAGGTGAGCGGGGTGGATCATGGCGGGGAGATGACGGCGAGGTTGTGCATTGACGCGCTTCCGCTGTTCCGTCAGACGGGCCGCACCGCTTTCATGTGCCTGCAGACGTTCCAGAGGTTCATCTCGTCCTCTCTCAAGCGCGGGGCCTGGACCCCCGCCGAGGACCAAAAGCTCACGCAGATGGTTGAGAAGATGCGGATCGGGAACTTCATACCGTACACGCAGAGTAAGAACACCGGCGGCGTCACACAGCACGGACACGGACCACGACTCTTCCTCTTCTTCCTCTTCCTCTTCCTCAGTCTGCTACTTCATGGAGGGTCGAGACACGCCGCAGCTCATCTACCGATGGAGTTCAGTTCTAGACCCCCAGCTGAAGAAAGGAACCTGGTCCACAGAGGAGGACCAGGTCTGTGGCACGGGGACATCGTCAGGGTCTGAAGTCTCTGTCCGGTCTACTCCTCTAAATCTTGTGTCCACCCGCTCGCTCGCTCGCTCTCTTCACAGCTGCTGCTGAGAGCGGTCGCACGTCACGGGGAGAAGAGGTGGTGGAAGATCCGCTCGGAGGTCCCCGGCCGCACCGACGGAGCCTGCAGGGACCGGTGAGGAGGACCAGGTTCGGATAAACGAGACTGACCTGACTGACGTCGCGTTTGTCGTCTGTCCCGCAGATACTTGGACTGCCTGAAGGAAGGAACCAGGAGAGGAGCCTTTGACTTGGATGAGCAGCAACTCCTCCTCCGGCTGCTGGACAAACATGGCGCCGGTCCGTGTCCATCGCGCCCACCTTGATTAGCATGTTAGCCGCTGCCGCTAACACTTCATTTGTCTTCATTAGCAAGTTAGCCAGTAATGCTTTATTAGCAAGTTAGGTGGTGCCGCTAACACTTCAAGTATGTTTCGGAGTGTGTTAGTTAGTTAGTTAGTAAGTAACAGCTAATGCACAATGTGTTATTAGCATGCTATCCATAGCAGCTAAATCTTTGAGTTTATGAGCATGCTATCAGAGACAGTATATTAAACGTACAGTATATTGAGGACTGACAAATAAATGCTACCATACCATGTTAGCCAGTGCGGGTAACGTGTCATATTAATAAAAAGGCGGGACATTTTGTGTGCACTGATGAGTGTTGGTCGCCAGGTCGCTGGGCGAAGATCGCGGCAGAAATTCCACACCGCAACGATGCTCAATGTCTCAGAGAATGGAAAAAAATGATGAGACGCGCAAAAGAGCCTTTGAAGGTACACGACGGACGTGAGAGCGTTCAGTGTTTGCACAACACACAAGCATTCATCTTCATTGGCGTGTGTGTGTGTGTTGTGTGTTTTCTCTAACAGACAAGACGACGAATACCAAAGACCTCCCAGGAAACCAAGACCATGAAGAATGAGAAAACCAAGTTGAGGGCAAGCATTAGGAGCCGTCTGCAGAGAATCAAAGAGCAGGAGGACAGCAGCCAGGAAGACGAGGATGAGGTCAAGTACATGGACACTGGGGGCGAAGACGAGGAAACGGAAGAGAGTTCAATGGACAGCAAGTGTGAGGAAGACGAGGCGGATGATGCAGAGGAGGACAACGATTACTACCTGGTCCCACCCATGCACCAGTGGATTCCGCAGGAGGAAAGTCCAGAGTCCAGTTTCCACCGTGCAACGCTGGTGACGCTGGAGCCGGCATCCGCCGACCCCCCGTCGGGCCCGGCGGCCGTCCGCTCCACGGTGGTGGCCGAGTTCGGCCGCTCGGTGGTGGTGGGCCCGCCGCCCCGGCGGCTGAGCTGGGAGGAGCGCCACGCGGGCGGCGCCATGCTGATGATGTCCCAGGAGCAGCTGCACTCGCACCTGTCTCACCAGGCCAACAAGTACAACAAGCTCCGCCCCCGCCGCCACCCCCCCAAGAAGGGCCACGTGACGGTCACAGAGATGGACTACATGCTGCAAGCCGCCGTGTTACCTTGGGTGGGGAATGTGCTCGTGCCCAGCCCAGCCACCCCCACGCTGGCCGACGCCCTCGGGGACAAGACGACGCTGAGCTCCACCCCTGTCTTCAGGCTCCTCCTCCGCGCCATGACGGTGGATGTCTCTGGCTGCAAAGACGTCATCGTCAGGCGGGGCTGCGACAAGCTGACCCCACCCCCGTGGAGACCCCTCCTACCGCGCCCGCCACCGCCAAAGCCCGAATTGACACCCGCCTTACCACCCCCACGCCACAAGAACCCCAAGACGGTGGCGGCCATGTTGTACACCAACCGGGCCCGCCCCCCGGGGGTGATGCAACGAGCTCCCCCCGCTGGCTTCCTCCCACACGGCCCTCCTTCAATCTGCCTCGTGGCCACGCCCCCTTTGTTGCCCAAGGCACCTCTACCTCTGCGTCCTTTTCAAGTCCAACCACAGGTCAGCTTTTTCTCTCTCCAGTATTGATTGGTTGACCTAATTTGATTGACATGATGATTGACACGCTTTCCGTCCCCGCAGACGTGGTGCCGCCTCCCGTTTATCCTCCCCTGCGCTCCTCCCAGGCCCCCTCCACCCTCCGTCTGGCTGCTAACCACGCCCCCTCTTTCTGGAGGCCTCTCTGGCCCCGCCCACCCGTCCTTGCCCACGTCCCCTCTTTCTGTGCACCTCGTGTCCCCACCCCTCCTCGCTGGCCCTGTACGCCCATCCTTGACCACAACCGCTCTAGCTCCGCCCCCTCTCGACTGCTCTTCTGCGGCGCCCGCCTCGGCCCCGTCCGGCTCCGTCACTCGTGACCACGACTACAGCGGTCCTGCCCCCAAGCCGCCGCCCGCGAGGAGGAAGCGGGGGTGCGAGGAAGATTCTGGGGGCAGAACTCACACCAATGTGGGGAAGCGAATCAGGAAGTCGAGTCAGAAGGCCCAGGTAAAATGTTTCTCTTATGCCCTGCCCACTTTCTCACTTTCCATCGGTTCACATGTCAGGACGCGCGCGCACACACGCACGCATGTGCACATATACAAAGGTTCATCCAATGCTGGAGCGACAGATTCTGTTGCATCGAACGTTTTGGCTCTGGGGCCACATGGACTTTTAAAATTTGACAGAAGCAGATGCTTGCATATAAAAAAAAAAAAAAAAGAAAAGTCCTTGTAGTGTTAATACTTCGATTTACTTTGAATGTTTTGTTGATCGCCTTCTTTTGCCAGCGCATGAAAGTCTGGTGTTAGTTTCGTTGTGGCAATTCTCCGAACACATCTGAGGTGTTCCTCACTCCGCTGGGATCTGGAGGATGTTTTGTTGGTGTTCATCACACATGCGGAACCAAACACCGCCGGCATCCTCTGTGTCGTCTTCTGGAATTTTGGAAATTTGTCTGCGCTTAATGACGCATAAAACTCCTCCAGTTTGAGAGTTCCACTTCTCTTTTAAGACAGTATCACATTGGAGATCAATCAGTTCCATCTGCGGCTTCAGTTTCAGGGTCTCGTGTGACTGAATCTTGGATGGCAGATTGTCAGGTAAAGGTGTTCGCTGAGCCGCCGAGCCTGCGGCCATCTGTCCCTGCGTCGATTGGCTGTTCGCATAATCGGAAAAGTGACTGCTGATGTTATATTCCTCTAAAACCGCAATGGGTTCTTAACAAATTCGACATACAGCCTTTGACCGGACTTCGGCGAAAAAGTATTCAGTAGTCCATTCTATATTAAACACTCGGAACTCACTGTCGACTTGTCTTTTCTTTGGCCCGCTCGTGGTTGAAGAAGGGTTCAGAGCAGTAGCGGAGTAAAAACACATCAGCCAAAGTCGAGCCAATGTATCACTGTGCCTACGGCGCTACCTGCTGGAACCGCTGGGCGTTATTCATGAATGAATGATGAAATAATTCGGCTTCTGCCTTCGCCACAGCTTGCACGATGCCCGCCTTCGCTGTGGATGGCGAGATGGCACGGTCGGTCAGAGCATTTCCTTTCTTTCGGCGTTTCGTTTTTCAGCCTATCACTAATTAAAATTGTAGTTGCATTTGGAAAAAGAGCCGCCAAGTCTCTGAGTCTCTGTTTTCATATAACTTCCTCCATTGGTTCAAGACCCCGACCGGACCATCCTCCGACATCACAGTTGACACCGATACCCCGGCCTTGCTGACGGAGAGGCTTCGTACTGACAAGGAGAAGCTGACGCACTCTGCTCGCCCTTTCGCTAGCCAGCCGTAGTAGTACGAAGCTACCGCACGAAACGAATCACGACGACCTTTAACACGCGCGCACGCACCCACGGACACGTGCACCCACAAAGCCCGCAACAACCAAATGAACCTTTTTGTTGCAGGCTTTGACCCGTGAGAGGAGGAGACAGGGTTGTCGTAAATCCCAGCCCAAAAAGGGTGGCGCCGCACAAGTGACTTCCCCCCCCCGGGCGCACGTGCCGTCTTCATTGGCCGCTTCCGGTGGGCTCGTTCAACTGCTGCAAGCTCTGCCTCCGGTGCCCCGCGGGCTCAGGCCCCTCCCCCCCGCAGGCGGGGCGGGCCTGAACATTGACCCCTCCCTGGTGTTCTCGGGGTCGCCTGTGACGGTCGCAGATTGGCTGGTCGGCCGTGGAGGCGTGGCCGTGCCGGAATCGGGCGTGTCCCTGCCGTACCTGCCGCCGTGCAGCAGCAGCCTGAACGCGCTCGCTGCCGTCCTTGCTGACAAAACGAAGAACGCTAGTGCCGCCAGGCAACTTGTACAGCGCGCCACACAGGCCACGCCCTCTTGCCTGCCTGAAGACAGCGCTGACGAAACAAGTAAAGGCGCGCGCGCGCACACACACACACACACGCGCATGCATTGAGTCTCGGAACAATAAATGCTCTTGTACGCTTGTGTCTTTTGTACGCGTGTGATTGTTGTTGTTGTTGTTGTTGTTGCCGTAGTGTGTTTGTTGCGAAGTTTGGTGAGGGAGCGTTTGGGATCCAATCCGGCGTTCCGGCTGCTGAAGGCTCGCTTCCTGTCAGTGTTCGCCCTCCCCGCCCTCCTCGCCACCCTGAGGCCCGTCGCCACGTTGACGTCGTCACGCGCACCTGAAGTCGAGAAGAAAGTGAAGAACGCCAAACAAAGGACACAAAAGCACAACGGATGGGTGAGTCGAGCGAAACGTTTTCACGTGCGCGCGAGCGGTGCCCGTCGCGTGGCGGTGTCAGAGATTGTAACGTGCGTATAATTGGAACCCGTGTCACACAGAGAACGTTTTCATGCGATGGCTCGGGATCTCCAGCCAATCACTTCTCAGGAATCAGCGCCACTGGCCCTGCCCTCCCTGCCCAGCCCCGCCCCAGTGAGGCTGTCAGCAACCAATGAGAAGCTTTGATTTGTTTTTATTTGACTGTTCCTTGTTCATGTCGTATACCTGAACGCATCGCAACGGTGAGTTCAGGAACCTTCGTCTGAGATGTTTTGCAATAAAGTTTTTTTTTTTTTTTTTTAAATAAAGTTCAACATCAGCTGAAAGGTTTTTAAAAGCTTGTTTTTTGTTTGTCGTGTGATGCGTGGGTGGAGTTTGGTAGGCGGCGGCGGCGGCGGTGTGCCGCAAACCAACACAAACCTAACATTTGCGCTATTTGCGGACACACCGGGAATCCCAAAGAGGTTTTCGCCAGCAGCCCGCGCCGCCATCGTTTGGGAAGTTTCATCATTGGAAGGAAGATGAAGAAGAAAGCGGAACAGGCGTCCCGGCATTTGTTGAGGATTCCTGGAATGGTCCCGGAATGCCCGCTTGCCTTCAGAATTTGTATATTTTTTCCCAGGTGGTGTGCAGACTTGACAGAGGAGCAGCTGCCGTGTGGTCACGTGGCGGGCTAAAACAAAGACAATGCGCTACCAAAACATGGGGGGGAAAAAGGGTTCTTTTTGCTGCTTTGGATTGTTCCTCGTGCTTTATTTCTTAAAAAACAACACTGTCCAAATAAGAGAGAGTCAAAAATACACTTCCGGTGGGAATGTTCGTGTGAAGGAACGAAGCGGAAGTGCTGGCGTTATTGCGGTCGGGAAGCAGCACGAGCGGCTCAGCTGTTTTCAACGAGGAATAAAAACAAACTTTGGAGTGTTTTTCCTGATTCGTTTTTTTTTTCCTTTTCCTTTGAAGGACATTTTGCGCCCGACGGACCAATTTGTACGCGGCGGCGGACGGTCATGTCTCTGCCGATTCTGGTTGCGCTCCTGGTTCTGTGTCCGAACCCGCGTCCGTGCCGGCCTCTGGACGACCAGGCGGCGGACTGCGGGCCGTGCCGAGCCGACTCGTGCCCGGCGCCGCTCGGCTGCCGGGCCGGCGCGGTGCCGGACCGCTGCGGCTGCTGCTCGGAGTGCGCCAACCTGGAGGGGCAAGCCTGCGACCCGGGACGCAAAAACGTCCTCTTCGGACTCTGCGGGGACGGCCTGCGGTGCCAGGCGGACCCGCGACCCGCCGGACGGCGTGTGGGCGACCAAGACGAGGAAGACGAGGAAGATGAGGAAGAGGAGCAGGTGTGCGTTTGCGAGGAGCGCGAGGCGGTGTGCGGGAGTGACGGGGTGACGTATGCAAACGTGTGCCACTTCAAAGAGGCCGCCTTCTCGGACCCCGAGCTGCACGCCAGGGGGCGGGGCCCCTGCAAGACTGGTACGGGGCTGAGCGCGCACACACACACACACACAACGTTTCAGTACAACATACAATTCTACTTCCATCCAAAAAAAACCCGACCATATACTTGAGTAGATTTCATTTGTATGATATCAAACCTTCCCTCACGGTTTAGTTTCACTTCTGGTGCTGAACATCTTCAACCCTAAGGTGGCTTTGATTTCTGATGCGCCAGAATTGACTGGACGTTTACAGAAGGAGATTTCGCCATTTTTGCTTTGAGGAGCTTCTTCTGTTTTGTCCCAGTGCGCACGCGTTCAGTTGGTTATACGCTTGAAAATGGATTTTAGCTAACGTAAATAACGACCGCTTTCGAGGCTTGGTAAGTTATATTATTTGACGACGTGGCAGTGGTGGTGCCCGAATGTTTTTTGGATGTATTTTTAAAGCTCGCTTATACAGGGGACAAACGAGTTTGGCGGCAGAGGGAAGCCGCCCGAGCACAAACTGACATGTTTAGGTTGCGGGCACGGCTGCGCATGGAAAGCGCTTCGTTTGGAGCAGCGTCCGCCGGCCACCAGGGGGCGAGCGTACGGTTAAGGCTTCGTCAAGGGCGGGCACCGCGCTGCACGGCCGCCACCGAAATAGAAGCTTCAAATGCCCTTGATGCCCAACGTGGTCATATCTGAAGCATCGGTTTGGAAGGTGGTCCTCTCAGCACATTGGCCGAGAGGCGCCGTGTCGCGCTAAGACGCGGTTAACGATCGTTGTGGCGGCGGCCTCCACTTCCGCTTTTCACCGCAGTCAAAGAAAAATACAAAAATAAATAACCGGCAGAAGTGAATGGCGAGGGAAACGACAACTGTGCACGACGGGGGCGTACCGGTCCGCCCTCAACAATTCCCGATATTCCCGAGCGGGATTTTCCAATGAAAATCTTCTTGACTTTGATGAATGAAACGTATTTGCCTCCATTAAAAATCAATCATATTGATTCAGTTACCCCTCGATAAAGTCGAGTTTATTTGGATGATTAGCTATCATTTATTCTTACTCAAAGATGAATTTTGCATTGGAAACTGTGAAAAGTAGTGCCATAAGAATAAAAGGTTTTTCCCTTGGTTGGATGAGAAGGATTTTAGGTGGATGACCTAGTGCGGTCTCGGGCGGCGTGGGTGATGCCAACGGGGGAGAGTCTGTTTTGCTCATTTTTAATAGCGCCGGTTCAGTACTGCGGAGAGGCCGAAAACCAGACGGGTCCGTGTCTGAAACAGGTTTTCTGATACTAGGGGTGACGGTTGCAGTTTGAGTGGATGATGGCGGAGACGAGGGGGCGCAGTGAGGACGGGCCAGCTTTGCCCGAGATTGGGGGGAGGGGATCGAGCTGGCCGCTGGAGGGCTTGGATTTCTGGAGAAGATCGGAAATTCCTTAAGGAGCGACGGGCGGGGCATTCGGGTTTGCAGCTGCACAAAGCTGTTGGTGGATTTTCAGGGAAATGAGTTGCAGGTGTGAGAAGGCAGAGAGTCAGCGGGTCGAGGGGCGGCAATTGTGTCGCTGATTTGGTTTGGTGTAATGGGCGGGGCTACGGGCATTTGGTCAGCTTTTCTCGGAGAGACGATGGAGTTGTCCACCTTATGATTTCAACAGTTCCAGTTATCAAAGTGGGCCCTAAAAGCCAAGTGAACGGGAGCGGCAGCCATCTTGTTTTCCTGTGCGAGGTGTTCGCCTTCCCGATGGCGGCGGTGGAATGGCGCAAGGACGACGACGACGACGTCGTCCTGCCCGGAGACGACCCACACATCTCCGTGCAGGTGACGCCAACACACGACACACACGACGCGCTCGACACACACTGGAAACTTTGGCTCCGCCTCCCCTTCAGAGCCGTGGCGGGCCTCTGCGGTTCGAGCTGTCCAGTTGGCTGCAGATTGAAGGGGCGGAGCCTGGAGACTCGGGAACCTATCGCTGCGTGGCCCGCAACAGCTTAGGCTCCGCCTCCGCCGCGGCCGCGCTGGGTGTCCTGCGCGCTGGTGAGCGGTCGCCGAACATTCTCTCTTCCGATTGGACGCCCGAGTTGCCGCTCGTTTCAAATTGGTCGCATGACCTAACGCCATCTTCTGATTGGTCGTAGCATTAACCACTCTCGTCCGATCGGCTCGCTTTCTTCTGATCGGTCGCATGAAGAAATGCTTTCTTCTGATTGGTCACCTAGAGAAGTGTTTTCCGAACGGTCACTTTTTTGATTCGTTCTCCCTTGATTGGTCGCGTGTTTGTCCCTCAGAGGAGCTGTCGTCCTACTTGGCCAATCATGCGAGCGACGACCAACGCCGCCTCTATTGACGACGATGATGTCACTTCCTTCCGGCCCGCCGCCATTTTTGGGTGAAACATTACGATAGTTGACATTATGTCGAGTTTAAAAAGTCGCCGTCAATCTTAATAATTTTTGGGGAACAAGGGTGCGATTGGTCGTCTTCTGCGGCCAATCCCAGCGACTCAAAACCAAATAAAACAATTCAGTCAAACAAAGTGCGTTCTGGTGTCTGGTAACACAACAAGAAGAAGCTCAGCTTGTGTCCATTGTTGCGTATTGTGTCGTTGTCTATTGAGTTGTTGTTGCCTACGATGGTGTCGCTGTTGTGTTTTGTGTTGCGTACGGTGTTGTTGTGTATTGTGTCTTCGGGTGTGTGTGTGTGCTAAAAGCGTAAGACGGGAAGTCGCCGCGATGACGTGTGTGCACGAGAGAAGTGACAGCGAGGACACGAGAACAGGAAGTTGAAGCCACAAGCGTCAGCGTCAAAAGACACTGAAGACGCACAAGAGGCGGAAGACGACGAGAACGGCGACGACAAGGAGCACGATTGCGCCGCACGCATGGACGAGGACGTGAAGAAAGAAGGACATGTTTTCCTTCAGCACCACAGGTTTGGAAAGGTAACATATGCTAACTCACAGCTAATGCTAACCAAAACAAAAGAAAAAGCAACATTTGTTTCAACGACGCCATCTTTCTCGATGACGGTTTCCGGCGAAACGTCGGCGCTGCGGTTAGGGTGTCTCCTTCACAGTTGTGAGGTTGCAAGTTCCGTTCCCAACTGTGGACTTCCCGAGCGGAGCTTTCATCCCATGTTAGCACGCTGGCCTCATTGAAGAGCAACAATTCCCGATTGCATCTGAGTGAGAATGCCCGTTTGGCGACGGGCGACCGGCGACCCGTTGGGCCAATGCCGAGGCTCGGCTCCAGAAGCTTTTTCGAGGTTGACGGTGTAACACGTTCCGTTTCCACATTCCACATTCCTTTTTTTGTCTCCTCCCCCCCCCGTCATCAGTCGGTCTCAAGGTTGAAAGTGAAAGTGGGTTTTTATTGGCAGATCGAATCCAAACAGAGACTGCTACTCTTATCGGTGATTGAATTTCGGCGAGGCTCAGGCCTAGCTAGTCTAGATCCGATCTGAGATTTCTTGTGGGATTTCTACAGGGTTCTCTCTGGGTTCCATCTTCAGAAAGCCCGGCCGGGTCTTCCTTTCTTTCCCGCGCTGATGACGGTCGGGTGGGCGAATGTGCCGCCTATGATGAAGGATGCCTTCTCCTCACAACCGCTTCTAGCACAGCTCGTGTTGGTATTGCGGTTGCCCTCGTAACTGCCGCCGCTGTCGACTCGGGCCCCTTGGCACCTTTTGTGAAGGCAACAGTCTCCAACTTGACTTTTAAGCCGGACAGTGCTTTGAAAGCGGGTCGGCAAATCGGTGCGCTCGCTCGGTTCACCTTCTTTTGTCAACCGAAATAAGCATTTAGGATAACCCGTTTCCAAAGGTGCATTTCACCAGATGTTGGGAAGAACCCGAGCAATCCATACATACAAAGAAAGTAGAAGAAATAAACTGTGGCAAGACGCAGGGAAAAAGGATTGAACTTGCCAACTGGTATTTCTTTCGTACTTTGTACAAAAGGCTTTGTTTGTTTCCAATGGCAGCTTCAAAACGCCTCCTGTATGGAGAAACTAGTCGCACGCATTGCTCTGATGTGATTTTGGCCCCTTCCTGCGCACAAGCAGTCTTCCAATCTTGAAGGTTTCGTGCACTTCTTTTATGGACCTTGAGTTTCAGTTCTTTCCACAGATTTTGGATTGTGTTCAAGTCAGGTGATTGGCTGGACCATTCGAGCAGCTTTATTTATTTTTTCTCCGGCAGTATGTTTTGGATCATTATCCTGCCGTTTCATTTCCATCCCCCTCGTAGATGGCAGCAGATGTTTGTCAAGAATGTCTCAGTACATTTGCCCAGTCATCCGTCCTTCAATAATGCGAAGTTTACCAGTACCACGTGCTGAAAAGCAGCCCCACGCCATCACGTTCCCACCGCCGAACTTGACTGCTGGTATGGAGTTTTACCTGCTAACTCCACAGGTGCGCCTCGGCTCTCGGACAACTCTTCTGATTATTCTTTGCCCTCCTCTGTCGCAAATGTACGGCGGTACGATTGGCTTTCCGCTTGCGTATTACGGCCCCAACCGTGCTCGCTGGAACGTTCAGAAGCTTCGATATGCGCCGCTAACCAATGGCATCGTTAGCTCGCGATGGTCTTGACGCAGCTCTCTGCTCTTCCCCATCTTGGCAATGAGACCTTTTCGTAGGCCCGAACCGGCTGATATTGGGCTGGATTGCTGTTGGATTATTGATCGATTTGAGGTGTTGTCTTGGCTTTCCGTGCCTTTCTTCATGTGTTCAATACTTTTTCCCTGTGTCATTTCACATTATTACACACAATTTAATTTCTGGGTTTATTTGTTGTACTTTCTTTGTATGTATGGATTACTTGGGTCGTTCCCAACATCTGGTGAAACGTTCAGGTCAGGTCGTGGACTGTACCGTTTTGAACTGTGCCGCTGCCAGTCTTGGCCAGGACACCTTTCCAAAAGATTTTCTCCATCTTCACGAAACAATCATCTTTGCTGCTTCGATCAAGTTCAAATAACACGAACGAATATGTGCTCCGACGTTGACTGTCAACCGCTGTCATTGCGTGTGTGTGTGTGTGTGCGTGTGCGTGCGTAGAAGTGGAAGAGCATGTGGTGCGCGCTGTTCCGGGAAAGTTCTTTTTCCATCTCCCGTCTGGAATTGTGGGAAATCAAAGATGGCGGCAGCGGTGAGAAGAAGCAAAGGAGCGGCGGCAAACACACCAAGGTCCTCCGTCCGTCCGTCCGTCAGTCCGTCTCTCAGTTGTCGCGTACCTCGTTATGACATCATCACGACGTCTGTCCGTCCCTCAGGTGATCCGTCTGTCCGACTTGGTCCGCGTGAGCGCCGACGTCTACGCGGAGGCGTGTCCCGCCGACTGCGCCCCCTTCCTGCTGGAGACCGTGGACAAGGTTCTGGTGCTGGCGGCCCGCGCCGACCACGTCAGCCACTGGACCACCGCGCTGTGCCAGTTGGCCTTTCCCGTATGCGCACGCACGCACGCACGCCACGATGGCCCGGTTGCCACGATAAACATCCGTTGAAACTCGGGCTGCAACGATTATTCCGATAACTTGAAAAGACCCATTTTCAGCCCCACAGTCAACTATTTAGTCCACTTGATGAAAATCCACAAGGCAATAGGGAATGCGTCAATGATTCCCAATATTTAGTTCCATTGGCTCCGTTAGCCCTTTTTCGATGAATCGTTTTCTGGCCTCGGGTCGACTGTATAGTCCGCTATATAAAAGCGATTTCGACAGTATTGGTTAAAAAGACACGGAGAGCCGATGCGGCGCCCTCAAAAGCGGCGTAATGTGCTCTGGCACTCTGATCTTCGGAGGTCCGCCGCACTCGTGGAGTGCTGACGTTCTCGCTGGGAAGACCAGAGAGCCAGCAGGGCACTGCAGTCGTCCAAATGACGGGACATAAAAGCCTGAGACAGAAAAAAACTAAACAAATATATCTATCTTAGTTACATTCTTGATGTGTGGAAAAAAAGTAAGATCAGAGTAAAAAATGACGCACATTGTGAGGGTCCATAATCTTGCAGTTCTGGTCCACAAGTTTAAAACCTCAGCTGGAGCTGTTGATAATTCATGACTTAATATCTACAAGGCAGTTAAGAAGGGTATCAATTGGCGGAGACACGGCCATGTACAGCTGGCCGTCATCTGTGGAACTGTGGAAGATGATGCCGTGGCAAGGGGGGAGCTTGTATAGATTCAAAAGAAGTGGACCTAAAAGGGATACTTGGGGCACACCGCACTCAATTTCATGAGTTATGGGCGAACATGTATCCCTACCTTCAAAGGATCTTCGATCCGTGAGATAAGAGCGCAACCGGTTCATTAAAAAGAGTACCAGAGAAGCTGAGCAGGTGTTGAAGAAAATGTTATGATGAACAACGCTGAGATCCAGCAGAACCAAAACAGCCAACAGATTTCCTGACTCTGCATTAAACCTGGTGCCATTGGAAAATCTTTCAAAGGGCTGCCTCAGTCCTGTGGTTCATCTTAAGCCAATATTGCTTTTTCTCTGAAATGTTGTTTTAGGAATTTAGGAAATTAAATTGGTGAAGAACCCGAGTTTTCTAGTATTTTATTTCAAATCGGTCGGTTGGCTACGGTTGGGTAATTACTTGTTTAAAATAAATGAAGGGGCTTCACGAGTGCAGGTAATACCTCCATCTCACAGACGGGTTGTATTGAATCATTCAAAATCCATTTGAATCCAATTCCTCAAATAATCGATGGGATAATCATTCGAATGATCGATTCTGAAAATAGTCAAGAACAAATGGAGGTCGGACGTCCTTCCGTATTTGTCTACTTCTTCACTTGTTCTTCAAAGCGTTCCAACCTCAAATGCTTCAACCTATTCGGAAATCCTTTTCCACTTTCCCCAAATTCCCAAAACAAAATTCCCCCCAAAATGAGTGAGGGGCCATTTTGTGCGCCGCACCCAAGTCACGTTCTCAGGACGCTTGCATTCTGCTCTCGGGTCAGAATCGGGTTTTGCTATCCGTCACCATACCTACCGTTAGCATAGGAGTACATTTTTGGATTATTGGTGCTACAATTCAGTATTTTTAAATTGCTCGTCGTCACATTTTAGTCATCTTCAGCTCTTCGCCGTTCACACGCAATTTCGACACAAATTGCATTCTGTAGTTCATCAAACGCTTGCTCTGATTATTATTATTATTATTATTATTATTATGCTTCTGATGTTGATGTAGTCCTATTGGCTGCGTGCAGGTGAGCTGGGAGGAGCCTAGCAAAAGCCGAAAACAACAGCTCAAACAAGAACAAGAAGAAGAAGAAGAAGAAGGAGGCATACAGGACAACGCTTTGTACAGCGGCGCCGCCGCCGCCGCCACAGGTACGAAATGCGAGAGAGCGCTGAAGTTCGCCTCAAAGCACGCCGCGGGAAATCGCTCAAGTGACAGGACAAATGCAACATACAGATCAATATAAGAAGCAAAAACAGAAACAAAGCAAACCTAGAATAACAAAACGCAAGCGAGCAACATATACGGCGATCCCTTGCTAGGGTCGGCCATCGAGCATGGAGAACCCGTTGGAAGTGGACTGGCGTTCCGGTTCTCCCGGAATCGTTCACATTTACAAATTTCGCTTCCCGCCCGTAAGAAGTGGCGAAAAACCAACGAAGAAGAGCGCGCACGAAGACGAAACAAAAGTATGCCTTAACTTGGATAAAATGAGTGAGCGGCCACCTCGGTGCAACGCTCGGAAGAAGATGATATCGCGGTGCGGAGCCAAGTCAAGTCGCCTCGCAGTCCATCGGAGGAGTCGGACGCTCAAATATGTCCACGCCGACATTCGGGCAGCTGACGAGGTCAACGCTTGCTTGCACTTTTGCACTGGTGCGTTTGAGCCTTTTTATTTTAGTCTTCAACCCGACATTTATAGCATTTGCTTCCATCCATTTAGAAAAAAAAAAAAAAGAAGAATCCAAAAACGTCACTTTTCGTGCCAAAATGCTGAGTTCCCGTGCGTAGCCTTCCAAATAAAAGGCTACAACCTTACAACAGGAAGTCAAGCTCAAACTCGGCGTGATGAAACGCTCCCAAATAACGATTTTAACAATGCTATAACTTTCAGCTGACACATGAATTCATGAATATTAAGTACATTAAGTAAGTCACCAAATTGAGTTTGGCCCTCCAAACGGTTTGCCTCGCGCCGTTCCCGACGCGGGCGTGGCCGCCCCCTGATGTTGATGATTGAGGAAACGCGGCGTCTTTAAAACTTTATACAATTGTATCATAAATAATCTGTCGCTTCATTTGTCGAGTCCGTGCGGGTTTTGTGGATGTGGTCGGAAAGCGCAGTGCAAAACATGCCGACTCCCGACAGAAAGATTCCGAGGCGGAGCCGTGCGGCTGAGAGGCGCGCGCGGCCCGGCGCGCTGCCCGCCTGCTCTTTGACCTTTTACTCTCTCCAAAGATCCCACAGGAAATGAGCTTCCCTGACAGCAACTCATCGTCTGTGGAACGCAAACTCAGCAAGTCATTCACATAATAACACAATAATAATAACGCGCGTGCCTGTGTGTGTGTGTGTGTGTGTGTGTGTGCGTGCGTGCGCGCGCGCGCGGGTGTAGGCCGTGACTTCCAGGTGTGTGTGCGAGGTACTACGTCGTCTGAGCGTTGCAGGTTGAAGGGCGACGGTGTTCTGAGAGCCGGCGAGGATGCGCTTTGCCTGCTGGACAGTCAAGGCGTTACACTCATGTCCTGGCCATACAGATTCCTTCGCCGCTTCGGGCGGGACAAGGTTACACACAGGCACGCCCGCACACGCGTACACGCACGCACACAATTCGTAGTGATGTGTCTCGTGTGTGTTTCAGAGTTGTTTCTCGGTGGAGGCGGGTCGTCGTTGTGCGTCCGGCGAAGGCAATTTTGAGTTTTGCACCAAAGAAGGTCACTTCCTGTTCCAGGCGGTGGAGGCGGCCATTAGCCTGCAGCGTGCGCGTCAAACGTCTGAAGGCGCGCCCGTCGGGCACCACCCCTCCCGGAAGGTCAACCCGCCGCCCTTGCCGCCCGCGCCGCTCGCCCCACACGTGAGTGCGCGTCATAACATTACGACATCATCACGTGATGATGAGATTTGCTGCTGATTGGTTCGTCAGATGGGCGTGGCCTTGGCGCAGACACTGGCGGGGGTCGGCAGGTTGAAGTTGGACGCCGGCGGGGGCCCCTGCGCCCCCGAGCTCCTGGACTCCACCTACTCGCAGGTGTCCTTTCCCGCACTGCGCACGCCGCCGTGCACGCCGCCCCCCCTGTGCGACCCCGGCGAGTACTCGGAGGTGGCGTCGAGCCCGTCGAGCCCGCGTCCCACCCGCCTCTACGACGACGCCCCCGCGTCGCTCTACGGGAAATCGGATCACATTTACGACGAGCCCCGAGTTCAAGAACCGGCTCCCCTTTGGGTCCCGTGTGGCCCGCCCTCCGAATACGCCGCCCCCGAAGAGCTGAAAGGAGACGCGTGGAGGGTCATGGCCACCCCCGCCGACCTTCGCCACCAACTCTACTCCGCCCCTAAACGGGGCCGCGGGCCGCTTCCTGTCGCAGAGCAGGAAGCGCGCGAGTTGTACGACGACGTGACGCCGTGTCAGGACGAAGACATCTTCTGACGGCGCTGACTTACGAGTCGACTCGCTCGTAACTCAAATCATTCCCCGTCGAAATGACTGGAATGGCCAAAATCCGTTTTGAAATAAGAAAAATATTACTCATAAAAGCGTCCAGCAGTAATATAATTTGATGGTGCTATTGCATCTTGATTGGCCACCGTGGTATGGATGGTAGTTTCGAACCATTGAAGAACTCGTAAGTCACGGTCCCACTAATCATAACAATCACAACCAGCCGTAAAAATCCCAATCACAATTATAACATCGCAACTAATCATAACAACCAAAAACAATCACGGCAATTACAAGCAGAATTGACAGTTCCACCAATCACAGCGAGTCGTCCAGGTCCTGAAGGGTCAAAGCAGCCCCGGACCATCACACCACCACCACCACCGTGTTGTTCTTTTTATGAAGTGCTGTGTTATATTTATGCCAGGAGTAACGAGACACACGCCTTCCAGAAATGTCAACTTCCATACGTCAGTCCATACATTCTAGATGAAATGGAAGAAGAGCCTTCATGTTCTTTTTTGTAGGTCGGCCACTCCTGCTCCATGTTTTCTGCATTTGTGGATAATGGCTCTCCCTATGGAATACTAGAGCTCCAGAAATGGCTTTTGTCACCCTTTCCAGACTGGTAGATTAATGAATGAGTTAATGAATTCATCAATTACTTTATTTCTCATGTGTTCTTGTATTTCTGGGGATGGTGGCATTTTGTTGCCATTTTTTTGTCAGATCTTTTGGCCGACTTGATTTTGTCCACCAGGTTCTGCTGAGGTTATTTCTTGATTGAACTGGTGCGGAGGTCATCAGGCTTGTGTGTGCGGTGAAAATCAACCAAAGAATTTGATTAGCCGCACTTATTTCCTCACTTAACGCGAGGTGCCATGACTTTTTGTTGCCTTAATAAATAAAATCACCATTTAAAAACTTTTCTTGGGTGGGTTGCCTTTGTCTGATATTTATTTATTTTTGTTTGATCATCTTAAACTTTAAGGAAGTGAAACCAGACAAAGAATAGACGAATCACTGCACTTGCACTACTTGTACGTAGTTCCTGTACTTGTTGGGCCACACGTCAGTCAAGGTACTTTTCTAATGAAATACGGGTTAGTTATGTACTTTATGTACCATCTAGTGGAAGAGCCTTCTTGGTTCTGCCTGTCACGCTACTTTTGCTGGCACATACAGCAGTGAAGTATTTTTTCGAGTTAAGTATTCACTATACTGCACTGTCGTATAGTATTGTCGTACTGTATCGGAGTACGTGTATAGTGGAATATAGTGTGCGGTGTACATCCATGAAAAATGATCAGAAGAGCGGTCAGTTGAAAAGATTTACATTTTTGGACAGAATAAAAGTTGGATTGCAGAACATGGCGCGTTAGCTCCTAATCTTGTTAGATGCTTAGCTGCCGCCATGCTAGGTGAGGCGGAATCGCAAGCGTGTCGTCGTCGCTGTTATTTGCGTCACTTGCGTGCCGACGGCAGGCTGCTGTACTTTTCCATCCAGTAGGCGACGTAGGACTGTCTCAGGTCGTGGCTACGGAGACAGTTAGCGTGTTAGCGACCGCTAATGGGAAGTTGACGGGAAATAAACAGGAAGTGAGAAAACACCTGACTGACGACTTGCTCATCTTGTGGTTGATGGTCAGGAAGGGACGATGCGTTTTGGTGAAGGCGGGCCATGGCACCGGAACCTTACTGTCGCCTTGACTGGGAACCCTGGAAGCCAGGGAGACGCACGGACAAAAGGATGGCAAAACACAGGGACAGGAAGACACCAGAACACAAGGACGAGTCCTATCAGTTTTTCCACTCGGTCAACATCGCCGAGGGCTACCACCGGTACTGTACCCAGTCTTGGCGAAATTCGTCCAGTATGCGATCATGTTTCGGGACAGGTCGCGGTGTCGTGGGAAGTAGACGAGTGGTGTAGCGAAAGGTTTGCCGAAAACGTACTGGAGATCCTCGCTATGCTCCGCCTCCACCCAGCTTGGGAAGCCTGGGATACGGGTCTTCATGTTGAACAGGTAGGAGAAGGTCCGGCCGCCACTGAAGGACAAAACGGGTCCGGAGATAAGCTAACTATCCTCCACTGATGGGCGATACAGTGTAGCGCACATTAGCATGCTAAGGATACATGCTAATTGTATTGTCTCTGTGCTCTATGGTAGCATGCTAAGCTAACTAGCCTCCATTCTGGCTCATCCGGGATGAGATCAAGCAACAAAAATTCAAAGCTACATGACACCTCCTCAGATCTCACCTGCTGTGGTTGGCGTGGAGCTGTAGCGCGATCTGGGTCGGCACCAGGAACAGGAAGTCGGTCTCGATGTCAGCCGCCGTCTTCTTCACCACCGCCGGATCCGGGGCAGAGCCCCAGTGGGTGGAGTACACGCTCAATGCCGAACCGACGGCCGCCATACCTTTTTCTTTGGTCAGGCCCATCAGGAGACCCCGCACGTCCTCCCTGGAGGGGACAAAGAAGGTTTCGCTTCAGGTCTGACACCTGGACTCACATCTGGTGTGACTTCAGAGGTGTCAACTTGACTGACATCAGGTGCGGCATTTCGTGTCACATCTCATGTTGCATTTGGTGTGTCACCAGATGCGGCATCAGGTGTGAATGGGGAGGAACCTCAGATTTGACATCAGGTGTGAGGTGAGGTGAGGTTACTTTGGATGTGACATTCCTTGTGTGCCTTGTAACATACTTCTAATTCTTCATAATTCGGATTCTGATGTGACATATCAGATTTGTCATCAGACGTGATATCAAATGTTATTGAGGTGTCACATCACGTGACATCTGGGGTGCCATTAGAAGGGAAATCAGGTCTGAAACATCACACCAGATGTGACATTTGATGACACATCTGGTGTCATCAGATGGGACTTGAGGTGTTGCGACACGGGATGTGTTCCTCACACGGTGGTGTTGGCGTTCTTCTTGTTGATGGAGGGCACGTCAACGCCCGCAAATATGTGCCCGTCCATGGAGTTGACGCCGCCCATGTAGTCGATGTCGGCGGCGTTGTGAAAAAGACGACTTGGCTCGTCGGGGAGGAAGTCGCCATCCACCACGGGGGCATGTTCCAGAAGGTCCATGACCACACCTACAAAGACCAAAGAAGGGTAGCGCTTCAATGCTCGGTTGCACTCTGGACACGCCCTCTCGCCACAGGCCACGCCCAACCGTCCCCAGTCTCACCGTTGCCCAATATCTGCAGGATGTCGATTTTTCCCGCCATGGTGAGGCCCACCGGGTCCGTCATCTTCAGACATGTCAACATCAGGTCCTCGTCGCTACGGTAACAGCCGACCTTACGCGCGATCTACACCCAACAGGAAGTAAGACAAACAAGTGGTGAGACGTGATCTCAAACAGGAAGTGAGATGGGATCACAAACAGGAAGTGATGGGTGCGGTACCTTCTTGGTAAGTGCCATGGGTTCCCTCTGCATGGCCCAAGGACTCAAGGCCACGCCGCACTGACTGATGGCCCGGCGAAATAATCCTTTATTATATGGGGACAACATCTACACGCACAAACACGCATCGCCACGGTCACTAAGCATGGTGGCTAATGTTAGCATCTCCGCTTTTTATAATGTCAAAGGTGTGCCTTGGCTGAACGGAGGCGGTCGGGGATGCCACCTGGAAGCTGACCCCGGCGGCCCCGGCCGACTGTCCAAATATGGTCACATTATCCGGGTTTCCTCCGAAGGCGGCGATGTTCCTGCTGACCCACGAGATGGCGGCGTGCTGGTCCCACAGGCCGTAGTTTCCTGAAGCGCACGCACACGCATACACGTGGTTAATGCAGAATCACTCTGCCAACCTATTTCTTTTTACCGGACAGTTTTTGTTGAACAGTATTTTACTTTGCTTACAAATTTGAATAAGGTACAGTTGTTGCGGGATTACGTTCCAGAACCTCCCACAACAGAAGGAAATCAGCCAGGTAGCGACCATATATTTATTTTTTGTTCTTTGTATATATTTATGCATGATACCAATACAATATATGCATGGGAGGTGCCAGGATTACTCACGTTCTACACTGTAGTATCTGTGACTTTGAATGTGTGTGGCTTTAAAAGGTGGGACAGCCAATGAGAGTGTAGCGTGCGGCTGTTAACTGGCCGCTAGCCAGTTGTGGCCATGAAGTTAGTGTACGAATGTGCTTGTTCCGTGTTTCTTGTTTTAGCATTTGGTCAGGAAAGCGATTGGAAGTGCGCAGCCGGCCGTGTCTATCCTTGACCACCTGTGGAGGCGTTACAATTGGTTCTAACTCCTGCTGGTAGGCTATATTCAGTTCGTTGACCATGTTTACTTTAGCGTAGACGTGCAGTTATAGAAGCCAGTTCTGTTATCTTCTACTTTGAAATGTGAAATGATCCCAAACTTTGGACATTCTCTTTCTTCTACGCACGTTTTCCGCCTGGTTTGTGCTTTTTGCTACGTGGGTCTGCAGTAACATTAGTCCCAAAAAAATCCAGCAATAGAGCGAAAAATCCCAATACGAAATGAAAGATGTGTCATGGACTGCCCTGCAGTACTGTTTTGGAGCCGTCCTCTCTGTTGTAGCTTCTCCTCAAGCCACGCACCGGTCTCCAATCAACCCTCATCACCTCCTCCATTTCAGGTTACTTTAAAAATGTATTCCGATACAGTTACTAGTTACCTGTTAAAAAATGTAGTCAGTAATACCACAATATATGAGTCATGTAACTTGATTTGAATTACTTTTGGATTACTCCAACACCAATTATGAATATCCATCCATCCATCCATCCATCCATTGTCTTCCGCTTATCTGAGGTCAGGTCGCGGGAGCAGCAGCCTCAGCAGGGAAGCCCATACTTCCCTCTCCCCAGCCACTTCCTCTAGCTCTTCCGAGGGGATCCCGAGGCGTTCCCAGGCAAGCCGAGAGACCAAGTCACCAGGGTATGCTGGGTCGTACCCGGGATCTCCTCCCGGTGGGACGTGCCCAGAACACCTCTCCGGGGAGGCATCCTAAACAGATGCCCCAGCCACCTCAGCTGGCTCCTCTCAATGCGGAGGAGCCCCTCCCGTATGACCGAGCTTCTCACCCTATCTCTAAGGAAGAGCTCGGACACCCTGCGGAGGAAACTCATTTCGGCCGCTCGTATCCGGGATGCCGTTCTTCGTTCCTCCCCTCAGCTCGTGACCGTAGGTGAGGGGAGGAACGTAGATCGGTAAATCGAGAGCTTTGCCTTTCAGCTTAGCTCCTTCTTCACCACAACGGACCGATACAAAGTTTGCATCACTGCAGACGCCGCACGATCCGCCTCTCGAGCTCCCGTTCCATTCTTCCCTCACTCGTGAACAAGACTCCAAGACCCGGAGAGGGGCACTCCACCCTTTTCCGACTAAAGACCACGGTCTCAGATTTAGAGGTGCTGATTCTCATCCCAGCCGCTTCACACTCGGCTGCGAACCGCTCCAGTGAGAGTTGGAGATCACGGCTGGATGAAGCCAACAGAACCACATCATCTGCAAAAGGCAGAGAGGCAATACTGAGGCCAACAAACCGGACCCCCTCTACGCTTCGGCTCCGCCTTGAAATTCTGTCCATAAAAGTTATGAACAGAATCGGTGACAAAGGGCAGCCTTGGCCAAGTCCAAACGAGTCCGACTGACTCCCGGCAATGCGGACCAAACTCTGACACCGGTCGTACAGGGAACGAACAGCCCATATCAGGGGGTTTGGTACCCCATACTCCCGAAGCACCCCCCCACAGGACTCCACGAGGGACACGGTCGAACGCCTTCTCCAACCACACAAAACACATGTAGACTCCAGCTGCCTCAGGAGTCCCACCGGCCAAAAAGGCTTGATAGGACTCCTTCTTCAACTTGACTGCATCCCTCACCGCTGGTGTCCACCAAAGGGTTCGGGGATTGCCGCCACGACAGGCACCGACCACCTTACGGCCACAGCTCTGGTCGGCCGCCTTGGCAATGATAGGAGCGGAACATGGTCCCCTCGCCTCCCCCAGGACGTGGGTGAAGTTCTGCCGTAGGTGGGAGTTGAAACTCCTTCTGACAGGGGATTCTGCCAGACGTTCCCAGCAGACCCTCACAATACGTTTGGGCCTGCCACGTCGGACCGGCATCTTCCCCCACCATCGGAGCCAAATCACCACCAGGTGGTGATGAGTTGACAGCTCCGCCCCTCTCTTCAAGACATGCGGCCGCAAGTCCGATGACACGACCACAAAGTCGATCATCGAACTGCGACCTAGTGCCTCCTGGTGCCAAGTGCACGTGTGGACACCCTTATGCTTGAACATGGTGTTCGTTATGGACAAGCCGTGATGAGCACAGAACTTCAATAACAGAACACCGCTCGGGTCCTGATTGGGGGGGCCGTTCCTCCCAAACACGCCCTTCCAGGTCTCACTGTCGTTGCCCACGTGAGCATTGAAGTCCCCCAGCAGAACGATGGAGTCCCCAGCGGGAGCGCTCTCCGGCACCTCCTCTAAGGACTCCAAAAAGGGTGGGTACTCTGAACTGCTGTTTGGCGCATAGGCACAGATAACACTCAGGACCCGTCCCCCCACCCGAAGGCGGAGGGAGGCTACCCTCTCGTCCGCCGGGGCGAACCCCGACGTACAGGCGTCGAGCCGGGGGGGCAATAAGTATACCCGCACCTGCTCGGCCACCAAGCGCTCACCTTCGAGTCCCACCTCCAGGCAAATATGAATATATGTAATGAAAATAGATATTGATATATATATTTTCTGTCTTGTTGTGTAAATGTTTAATGCGCATGTTTGTGGAATGTGGGAGGAACACATTCAAATTGAAAACGTCAGAACTGTGAGACAAATGGGCTAACCTCTTGTACAACATACTGCCTAGCGTCATAAAGTTTTGAAACCCTATCCACATGACTCAGTGTGGGTGATATATCGAGTGAAATGGAAAAAAAGGACCCATTTATACGAGGTACAGTATCTTAACCCCTCCCCTCACTGACACACACTTCCTCCCTTATGACACAATGATGCGCTGCTAAAATGGGGCTCAAAATTGACAAGCGACCCCTCCCCACTTTACATTGTAATCCTGCTAAATAATCCCAATTTTAATAAATGTACCTGAAATCTGATTACATGTGTTTTGTCTGTAACTGTACTGTAATACAGTTAGGGTTTTTATTTTGTTGTATTGTGATGACGTAATCCCATTACATGTATTCCATTGCTCCCCATCTTGTATACAACACACGTATTTGTTGTCGCTTGTGTTGCACCTGGCACGCGAGCGTCTCCGCTGCTGAGGAAGCCCAAAGTTCCCACGCGGTAGTTGGCCGACACCACGATGACGTTCCCCCGCTCGGCCATTTCCTTGCCGTCATACAGCGAATCTCCCAGGATGGCCAAGTCGTCGGACGCTCCCAGCAGGAAGGCCCCGCCGAACAGATACACCATGACGGGCAGGTTGGACGACACTGGCGCACAATGACGTGTGTGTGGTGAGACGGTTACCGTCTGAAGGATGTTTTAGTTGTATGAGTGTGTGTGTGTGTGTGTGTGTGTTTCCCTGAGGCTGATCATAAGGATGGGAAATCAGTGTGGCATCTGGTGTGACATCTGAAGTGCGACCTGGTGTGAGATCCAGTCCGACACCCTATGGGACATCAGACGTGCAATCTGGTGTGACACCATATGGGACATCAGAAATGCGATCTGGTGTGAGATGCAGTCTGACACCCTATGGGACATCAGAAGTGCAATCTGATGTGACACCAGATGAAACATCAGAAGTGCAATCTGGTGTGACCTCCGGTGTGTCACCAGATGGGACATCAGAAGTGTAATCTGGTGTGACATCCGGTGTGACACCAGGTGGGACATCAGATGTGCAATCTGGTGTGACACCAGATGGGAGAACAGAAGTGTGATCTGGTGTGACATCATATGGGACATCAGAAGTATAATCTGGTATGACATCCGGTGTGACACCAGATGGGACATGAGAAGTGTAATCTGATGTGACACCAGATGGGACATCAGAAGTGTGATCTGGTGTGACACCAGATGGGACATCAGAGGTGGGATCTGGTGTGACAGCCGGTGTGACATCAGATGTGACATCAGAAGTGCGATCCGGTGGGTGTGACATCCAGTGTGACACCAAATGGGACATGAGAAGTGTAATCTGATGTGACACCAGATGGGACATCTGAGGTGGGATCTGGTGTGACACCAGATTTGACATCAGAAGTGCGATCTGGTGTGACATCAGATGGGACATCAGACGTGCAATCTGGTGTGACACCAGATGGGAAATCAGAAGTGCGATCTGGTGTGACATCCGGTGTGACACCCTATGGGACATCAGAAGTGCAATCTGGTGTGACATCCGGTGTGACACCAGATGGGACATCAGAAGTGCAATCTGGTGTGACATCAGATGGAACATAAATGCGATCTGGTGTGAGATCCAGTCAGACACCCTATGGGACATCAGCAGTGCAATCTGGTGTGACATCAGATGGGACATCATAAATGCGATCTGGTGTGACACTAGATGGGACATCAGAAGTGCGATCTGGTGTGACATCTGGTGCACGTTAGTACGTACGTTTGTGTCCCTGAGGCACAAATATGTTGAGGTAGAGACAATCGAGACTTCCTCTGGTTTGTGTCTGCAGCAGTGTCACCTGCAGGCAGCGCTCGCCGTACTTGGTGGCCTTCAGAACCCCTGCGCACACAAACGGCACAACATCAAAATTTCACCGACCGGGCGCCACTCCATGCGGACAAGGCACAAATGGACAAACACGCATTTGCACTCCCATTCACGCCTCTGGACAATTTCTTCGTCTTTAACTCATCTACTGCCTCCGACGGATGTTCACGTCAAGTACGTTTTTCAACGGGGCTTCTTAGAGGGTCTCACCCAGCTGGTCTGAAATTCAGGCTTCTCCAGAACTGTCATGACCAGGCGATTCCTGCAGATGGCGCCGTTGCATCGCTTTGGATTGGAGAGCAGCACCTCTTTTGAGTCCAAGATAAAGATGAGGCGGTGAATCTCGGCTTGTCACGTCGGTTGTGAGGGAGAGAATTGCCCGCGTTTTGCAAGTCGGAGACGTTTCGGTGCCTGACCTTCCAACAGCGGACATATATGCGCGCTAGAAACCGAGTCTGTGTCGGGGTAGCTAGTAGAAAGTTTGTGTCGCGATGGTGAGAAGAGATGACACCGCTTACAGCGTGAATGGCGAATGGCGTTAAAAGACGTTCAACTGGAACCTTGTGCCGAGTCAGCGTCACTCACGACGCGTTTCTTTGTTGTATAGCTG
The DNA here is from genome assembly GCF_024500385.1 of Phyllopteryx taeniolatus. NCBI lineage: Eukaryota > Metazoa > Chordata > Actinopteri > Syngnathiformes > Syngnathidae > Phyllopteryx > Phyllopteryx taeniolatus. Next base: position 33,583,353 of record NC_084504.1, on the reverse strand, counting down.
TAAAGAAAGAAGTCTTTCGCCAACAAAAGCCCGCTCTTGCCCCCGTCTGCTCATGATTACTAAAGAACAGAAAAAGCGGCGCCTCGCCTCTTTCTTTTGGTACTTTGGGTGCGTTTACTTCTCCCAGAACAGGAAAACAATATTCTGTGGATCTGGAAAGCGCCGTCCAAATGCTCTGAAGCGGCTGGCGCTCAATGAGTATCGTGCTAGCATGTTTTCTGGAATGCGAGAGGAAAAAGCCAAAACGGGGACCGGAACGGCGAACCCGACAAGTCTGAGCCAGACGCGCGAACCGCCGGCTGCTCCGTAGCCGCACATCGTGCGTCATTGGACGTCACGTGACACCTGACCTCACGGATCGTAGATTGCCGTCACCTACCGTCCCATCCGGGATGAGGTTTTGGTTTCTCCCACAGTCCTGGGGTGTCAGCGAAGGGGATCCCTTTGAACACGTCCACAGACCTGAACAGGCCCGCGCCATGATTGGTGCCCTCGACCCGGCCGCCCTCCGTCTGCACCACACCCAGCTACGCGCACACACACACACACAGATGAAGCACAAAAAATGAAACCTGAAGTGATGTCACAATTTCCAAGTGTTTCCTGACCCTTGCAGCTGACACCGATGTGATCGAGACGCTCATCAGCACCGCCGCCACCGGCATCATCATCGTCATCGTCATCTTCATCCCCTTCATCCTCGTCTTCCTCACACGTGGAATCGGCGGCTGCCTTTTATATAGTCGCTCCGCTCGTGCGTCATACAAGCGACGTGGGCCTGTCGCTCGGACCGCAACAGCACGACAACACAAACGTACCGCCTTCATGTCCTCGGGGATCAAATGAATACTTAGAATAGAATCAATCTTTGTGCACCAAAGTGGAAAACTGTCTTTTAGTCTTCTCGCCAACATGAAAGACATTGAACACACACAGATCGAGTATAGTGAGAACCAGAATCAAAGTAAAGCTACAATAAGATCTTATGAATCAAGTCGAACGTCAGCGTGACGCAGCTCAGGTCATGAGGGTGGATCGTTCACGTTGTTGAGTTCAGGACGGCCATGTGGTTTGGAAACGATTTTGCGTTCTTTGACTTGACTCGCAAGGATGTGAGAACAAGCGCAGATGCCGGCCGACTTTATCTCCATGTGCTAACAGTCGGCGGTCAATCATTACTCACTCACGCACGCACTGTGACTTTTTATCCTTGTCGATGATGTCATCTCTGTCAACAAGAACAAAATGTTTCAACCGTTTGCCGTGCTCCTTCGTGAATTCCAGGACAATCTTCTGGGACATTGTCACGATGTTGTCACGATCCCTTTCCAGTTGAGCGCCTTGCGATTTCCGATTTTCCAGTTGCTGAAACGTCCATCCATCCATCCATCCATCCATTTTCTACCGCTCATCCGAGGTCGGGTCACGGGGGCAGTGGCTTTAGCAGGGACGCCCAGACTTCCCTCTCCCCAGCCACTTCATCCAGCTCTTCCGGGGGGATCCCGAGACGTTCCCGGGCCGGCCGAAGGATGTAGTCTCTCCAGCGTGTCCTGGGTCGTCCCGGTGGGACGTGCCCGGAACACCTTACCACTGTTCCACGGCCAGGACGAAAACCACACTGCTCCTCCTGAATCTGAGATTCCTCTCCAGCACCCCTGAATAGACCTTACCAGGGAGGCTGAGGAGTGGGATCCCCCTGTAGTTGGAACACATCTGGCCTGTCAACCAGGACAGCCTTACAACATCCAGAACCTTGAGGAACTCCGGGCGAATCTCATCCACCCCCGGCCGGGGCCTTGCCACCGAGGAGCTTTTGAACCACCTCGGTGACCTCATCCCCAGAGATCCCAGACTCTGCTCCCTCATGGGAAGGCGTGTCGGTGGAATGGAGGAGGTCTTCGAAGTATTCTCCCCACCGGCTCGCAACGTCCCGAGTCGAGGTCAGCGGCGCCCCATCCCCACTATACACAGTGTTGATGGTGCACTGCTTCCCCCTTCTGAGACGCCGGATGGTGGACCAGGAAAGCCACGCAGGCACGGGGAGAACATGCAAACTCCACACAGGCGGGGCCGGGGATTGAACCCGGGTCCTCAGATCTGTGAGGCTGACGCTCTAACCAGTCGGCCACCGTGCCGCCTACCAGTTGTTTTTTTTATTTCTTTTTTTAAACATACCTAGTACCCGGCGGCACTGTGGATGACCGGTGAGCACATCTGCCTCACCGATCTGATCCGACTGGGATTGAAACCCCGGCCCCGCCTGTGACGAGTTTGCATGTTCTCCCCGTGCCTGCGTGGCTTTTCTCCTCTAATTGAAGACTCTTCCGTAGGTGTGAATGTGAGAGAGAATGGTCGTTTATCTATATGTGCCCTGCGATTGGCTTGCGACCAGTTCAGGGTGTACCCCGCCTCTTGCCCGAACATACCTGGGATTACTCCAGCACGCCCGCGACCCTAGTGAGGAAAAGCGGTACAGAAAATGGATGGATGGATGGATGGACACAGAATACCCTTCAGTGTGATATGCATTTGGTCATCGTTATTCTCGGGGACTTTAACAAAGCTAAACTCAACCACGAACTCCCTGAAAACAAGCAGCACATCCACTGTCCTACCAGGGAAAAGAACATTTTGGACCCCTGCTATACTACGCTAAAAAACGCATACCGTGCTATACCTCGCGCAGCACTGGGCTCGTCTGATCACTGCTTAATTCACTTAATACCGACGTACAGGCAAGAACTTAAATGCGCGAAGCCTACAGTGAAAAAGTGGACCAATGAAGCCAAGATGGAACTTGAAAGCTGTTTAGACTGCACAGACTGGAGTGTCTTTGAAAATTCCGCTGGCAGCCTGGGGGAATATACGGACACTGTCACATCCTATTTCAGTTTCTGTGAAGAGGTTTGTGTACCAACAAAGTAATTTCGCACATTCAACAACAACAAGCCGTGGTTCACTGCCAAACTTGAGCAGCTTCGCCAAGCCAAGAAGGACGCCTATCAGAGCGGGGACAGGGCCCGGTATAATCGCGCTAGAAACCAGCTGACTAAAGAAATTCACATTGCAAAGAGGAACTGTGCAGCAAAGTTGGAAAAACAGTTTAGCGCTAACGACTCTAAATCAGTCTGGCATGCATTCCAATCGCTGACCAATTACAAGCGACGATCCCCCCAAGCTGAGAACAATAGCACACTAGCCAACGACTCGAACACCTTCTACTGCAGATTTGAAAAGGACAATCATTGGACATCACGCATCAGCAAACTGGAAAACGGACTCCAAATATTACAGTGTGAAATTCAGCACGTTTTTAAACTTGAAAGAAATAAGTGTGAACTTTTTTTCGAACAAATGCCAGCAGAGACGTTCAGGGGATGATTTAAAATTGTTTTGTTTCAAGTTTTTTTTTTAATGTGAGCGTTGAGTGTCATGCGTCACCAACGCAAAAATAGTCATCTTTAAATATATGTAATGTTCAATTTTGAAGAGATACCAACATTGGTGTCCAGCTCAACAGCAAAAAAATATGTTTCATTTTCACTGAATTATTGTCACGTTTTCTTTTATAAGGAGTGAGAACTTTTCCCATCTTTTCTCCGTGTCCTGAAGGCCTCTTCTGGCCTTGATTGACAGACACAGGTGTCGGCTTTCCCGCTTCGGGCGGGACTTCCTGTGCTCAACATGGCGACGTCCTGCTTGGCTCAACGCGTCTGAAGGTAAAAAAAAAACAACCAAAAAAAAAACATTTTAAAACTTTCAACTTAACGTCAACATGCTCTCGTTAACGTCATCGCAAGTCGCTTGCCGGAAGTTGAGCTTGGTGGCTCTTCGGTAGGGTCGCTTTGGCGAAGTGATAGCTGTTACCATGTTAGCTCCACTCGAGGCTAACTAACACTGGCTACAGGGGATTGCGCACGTGACTGCTTGTGACGTCAGGAAGTCGCTAACGTGACAAACAAACAAACTGAACTCGGAGACGCAACACAAAGTTTGAAAGACTTAAAAGTTGAGTGGTTGCTATGGTGACACGAGACCACCTAAACCTATCTTTTTATTTATTTTTATTATTGTTTTTTAAATTGGTTGTTGCTTCCGTTGCGTCAATCTGAACGCTTGTCTTCAAGTTCATAAACACACACACACAGTTTACAGCTCTGTGCGTGTCGCGCAGGATGTCCATGCAACAGGTGAGTGTAGGTGAGCTCCTGCTCTCATTGGACAGTACGGACCTGCAGGAGGCGGAGCAAGGCCGGGAGGCAATCAGCCAACAGTTGAATTCAGGTGCGCTCGTTCATCTCAGTGTCCTTGCCAGTAGTCCCGCCCACTTGTATATGCGTGTGAGAGAGAGCGAGAGAGACCCGATTGTGTGTGAAGTTGGCGTGGCAGTGAGCGTTGACCTGCAGTGTGTCCTGGTAGACAGAGGAGGCGCTGTGCTCTGCAGCCTGGTGGACTGCTGCTTGAACTCTTCTTCGTCTTGTGAGCTGATTCTGACGCTGCTCTCGTCCATCCGAGAACCTCTACACAAGGTAGCCAATGGATGTGTGTGCATCTTTTCGTGTGTGTGTGTGCGCGCTTGCGTGTGTGTGTGTGTTCGCGCTTTTAACGTGTGCGTATGTGCTCTCCTCAGGCCCTGCTGGACAAACTGAATGAGGCGGTTTCCAGGCCAGTGAGCCGATTGGCCGCCGTCACCCTGCTGGGTCACATGATCAGCCAGCAGCCGCCGTGGATTCATCGCGTCAGCCGATCGCCTCTGCTCGCCACGCTGCTGCGCTGCCTCAAGGTCAAACACGTGTGCCCGCGCACAGCCAGAAATAACACACTCACGCAATAAACACACACGCAGATGAAACACGTATGTCAGTGTGATGATAGTCTGTGTGTGTGTGTGTGTGTGTGTGTGTGTGTGTATGCACGCTCGCACGTGTGTGTGTGTGTGTGTGTGTGTGTGTGTTTAGAGCGACAGTGACGTGAAGCTGCTGGTCCCTGGAGTACTGGTGATAGTGATGCTATTACCCATGATCCCTCAGGCTGCCAAGCAGCACATCTACGACTTCTTTGACGTCTTTGGACGCCTCGCGTCATGGAGCCTCAAAAACCCTGGTGACACCCGCACATAGACACACGTACATAATATACGGACGTATATAATATATATATATATCCGCAGGCCACACCCCCACGGTCCACGTGGTCCACCTGCATGCCGGAGTGTACTCCTTGTTCCACCGCCTGTACGGAATGTTCCCGTGCAACTTCCTGTCATACCTGCGCCTGCACTACAGCATGAAGGAAAACCTGGACACCTTCCAGCACGTGGTCAAGGTACGAGACACCGCCGGGGACTGCCTGAGAGAAGTGGAGACAACTGTAGACGTCTGTGTACCTTTTTTTTTCTTTTTTTTTACTGACTTTAATGTAAAGGCTGGGAATACAGGGACCGACATTAGCGATGGCCCGGGGCCGCTATGCCACGGTGTCGGGGAGGTTTGGCAACGGTAAACCGATGCGAGCGGATATCCCGTTCGAAAAGGTGAGCGATACGACCGTATCAGGAGCGGACTCCTTCATACGTACAAAATCCACCAGGAATCCTTAGATGTCAGAAGGAGTTTCAACTCCCACCTCCGACAGAACTTTGCTCACGTTCCGGGGGAGGCGGGCAACATTGAGTCCGAGTGGACCTCGCCATGCCTCCCTTGCTGAGGCGGCCGACCGGAGCTGTGGCCGTGAAGTGGTCGGTGCCACGACCCCGAAATCGATGGTGCGCACCAACGGTGAGGGATGCCGTAAAGCTAAAGAAGGAGTCCTTTCAGGCCTTTTTGTATCGGTCCGTTGTGGAAAAGAAGGAGCTAAGCCGAAAGGCCAATCTCTCGATTTACCGGTCGATCTTGGTTCCTACCCTCACCTACGGTCACGAGCTGCGGGTCGTGACCGAAAGAACGGGATCCCGGATACGAGCGGCCGAAATGAGTTTCCTCCGCAGGGTGTCCGGGCTCTCCCTTAGAGAGAGGGCGAGAAGCTCGGTCATCCGGGAGGATCTCAGAGTTGAGCCGCTGCTCCTCCGCATCGAGAAGAGCCAGATGAGGTGGCTGGGTCATCTGAATCGGATGCCTCCCGAACGCCTCCCCGGTGAGGTGTTCCGGGCACGTCCCGCCGGGAGGAGACCCCGGGGACGACCCGGGACACGCCGGAGAGACTACGTCTTTCGGCCGGCCCGGGAACGCCTCGGGATCCCCCCGGAGGAGCTGGATGAAGTGGCTGGGGAAAGGGAAGTCTGGGCGCCCCTGCTAAAACTGCTGCCCCCGCGACCCGACCTCTGATAAGCGGTAGAAAATGGATGGACCAAAGTAACAATGGCTACCATCAGTAACACGTGTGTGTGTGTTCAATGTGAGTTGAATGTGTGTGTGTGATGGCATCTCATGTTGTTGTCGTCGTTTGTCGTGGTTGTGCTTCAGCCCATGTTGGACCAGGTTCGTGTTCATCCCGAGCTGGTGAGTGGAACTCAGGACTCTGAGTTGGATCCTTCCAGGTCAGTCGATCCCCCACAGTCCTCCGGCGGTCTGAGACTTTTATTTTAAAATTGCGTCCTGCCGTGGTTTTTGTCAGGTGGCGTCACTACGAGGTCCATGACATTATCATGGAGTGCTCCCGGGTCTCCCTGGACCCCTTGGAGTCCTGCTGTGACGACCACATGCCGGCCCACCTGGACCACACCTGTCCCCGCGGCGGTGAGTCGCCTGACTGTCGCTTCCTGTCACCAACTTCCGGTCTCTGAGCAGCGAGCCGCAGCAAGGAAGGCGAGCGGACGCACACTTCCTGTCTCTCAGGAAGTGCGCTCGACATTGACCACCTGGATGTACAAGTACGTGTGTGTGTGTGTGTGTGTGTGTGAATAGACCCCTACTTTGGTGCAGAATCATATGTCAACGTTGCCACCATACTGAATGTGTAAAATGTAGTGAAAAAAAGTTTGCTAGTTGGGGTTAGGTTCAGTCCATTGACTTGTTTGTTTGTATGGGCAGATCAGACACACCCAATTTGGCGGATGTGCTGAGGTATCGCAGCACTCGAAGCGGTGGGCCATTTTTAGCCTTTTTTCAAAATCATCATCGACTGGAGTTTTGCAGATGAAAGGCCGATTTTCTTAATTTCTCATGAAACCGTAAATGCAATCGTGTTGTGAATGATGTCATTGTACTGTTTGTCCACTGGAGGGAGCTCTGACACGTTCAATCTAACGGAGCTGTGTGATACGATGTAATAAATATGTCGTAGATATGATGTGACTTCTCTCTGGATAAATGGCAGTCATACTTGAATGCTACTTGAAGCTCAGTGTTGTATTTATTTGCATTTTTTTGCACATTACTGCTTCCCTTGAAAGGTGGTTGCATTAGCAGATATTTTGAATGCTATCGGGTTAGGACTCTAAAATATCGTCGCTATCGCACAGCTGTACAAGCCAATCGGCATCTTTCCTTTGACGACGATGTGCGCGTCCCAGTTGCCGTTCACGTGTTGACGGTCACGCCGCCAACTTTTGCGCTCGTGTTGCCCAACTTCCACCGTTGGCGTACTGGAGCCTATCCCGGCTCTCTTCAGGCGAGAGGCGGGGTACACCCTGAACTGGTCGCCAGCCAATCACGGGGCACATATAAACAAACAACCATTCACGCCTAAGGGCAATCTAGAGAGTTCAATCAACCTACCACGCATGTTTTTTTGGGATGTGGGAGGAAACCGGAGTGCCCGGAGAAAACCCACGCAGGCACGGGGCCAACATGCAAACTCCAAACAGGCGAGACCGGGATTTGAACCCCACTCCTCAGAACTGTGAGGCAGATGTGCTAGCTAGCCAGTGGCCCAGCGTGCCGCCGGTTTTTATCATTTGAAGAATCTGCCCTATTCTCTCTAGACGCTAACGCGTGCTTTTATTTCCAGTCGGCTCGACTATTGCAATGCCCTGCTTTCTGGTCTTCAATTCAACAATTTCAGCCGTAGCATTACTACAGAACGCGTCCTGACGAAGAACTGAAGGCGGCGGCAGCACGTTACACCAATTTTCAAACGGCTGCATTGGCTTCCCGTGTGTTTGAGGATTGATTTTTAAGGTTCTTTTGCTGGACGTTAAGTGTCTTAATGTTCTTGGGGCTTCTTCTGTCTCAGAGCTGCTTTTACCCTATGAACCCTCGCGGTCCCCGAGGTCCTCCGACACTGGCCTTTTAGTTATTCCAAATGTCAGGACACACCCTCAAGGTGAGCCATCGTTGCAGTTTTACGGCCCCCGTCAGTGGAAAAGCCTACAGAGAACGTTCTTTTTCAGAACATGCTCAAGACCCGCCTGTTGAACTTAGCTTTTAACTAATATTGAATTTGCCCTTTAACATAAATTATAATTGTCAGAAAAGGAAAATACGATACTATAAAGTGGCACAATTTATTGGAATTCCGGTCGCCCACTGGAAATTAGCCAGCAATCGAATATGCAGTTGTGTCCGCCCGTCTCCGGACGATGATTGATTGCCCGTTCTTATATTATGATTTAAAAAAAAAAAAAAAAAGATTTGTATTATTCAAGTTTGCAAAGAAAAAAGGTTTGCGTTACTACTATAGTATTGATTGTGCAATAACAAAGTAGATTGCTCATCTCAGTCTCATTGTACTCTACTTGTTTATAGTGACAATAGACAGACATTCTTATTATATGACATTGAAGACATCAATTAGGTTCCTTTCATTCTCTTTCATTTATGTATGAATAGAAAGGCATTCTACGACACTGGGCAACCAGATCTTGATGGCACCGACCTATTGTCTCCATTGCGACCGCACAAACAAGTCGCCGCGTAGCTGCGTGGGGGTGCAATTTTGGAATCGGCATAAAAAATGTATTTGTTTTCAAATTGAATCTAACGCATAAAACGCAATTATATACTGTACAATATACATCAGTAGGGGCTCCACGCTCCCCGGCCCGGAACTTGTTGAAGACCCTTGATAGAAAACATAAAAAAAGAAAAAATCTGATGATTATCGGTGGCAAAAAAAAAAAACCGTTACCGCGCAACCCTAGAAATGAGTGTCAGGCTGGGTTGAAATGTGTTTGTGTGTGTGTGTGTGTGTGTGTGTGTCTTAGAGCTGAGCTGTCTGCGTGTGAGGCCCGATGCACGGCGCTCCGGAAGACGGTCCGGACTCTGCAGCGCGAGATGCTTCACCTCGGCAGGTCGCGACGCCGTGTCCTCGCAGCAACGCGCGATGCTCAAAATAGCTGGATCGGCAAATGTGCCTTTTGCGCTGAGAAAAAGCTAAACCGCCAATCACTCATTTGCACGAGAGAGCAAAAAAAGCGGAAGGCGCGGCAGCGTTTGATCGCGAACGGCACTGCGAGCACCGTGATGCGAACCCTCTTGCTCTCCGCACGAGATGGCCGCTATGAAGAAACAACCCTAACCCAAGCGAAAGAAGTATATTTTTCTTCTTCAGGTGTCTTCGTTTCCGTTTGAAAACTTCCAAAACTTCTGGTACGATCAAGAATATTTGTCTTTCCGAGTCAACCGGTCCACGCTGATAAATGCGCGGCCGTGCGGCGACTGTCGTCTGATGTCGCGTGCTCCAATGCTCGCTGCTTCAAGGAGACCTTTTTGATTCTTACAAGAAATGCTCAATTGAAACTGAAAATTATATTTGTTTAAAATCGCCACACCGAAAATGTTTCTAGATGAGAAAATAAGGAGGCGTTGATGCCCAACATGCTCCTTTGTAATGAAGTTTTGTACTTATTTTTTTTTTGACGAGCGCGTAAGCTAAAATCCAATGTCACCGTCCTCGAAGAACATTCCGTTATTATTTGTGGAGAAAGTTGTAAGCGTTTGAAAAGTGAGCGCGCACGAGAGAGGGGCTCGGCTGCGGCGAGCGAGTGAGATTCACGTTTAGCGGACAGAAAAAATACAAGAATAGGTTGCGGACCGGCACTTTTGCCGTTTGATTCAAAACGTGTCCGAAAATAGGCAAACCTGACGATCACGTTTCCAAAAGCCGAATGTCTGTTTTTGCAAAAACACAAAAGTGCAACGCAAATCACGTCGTCGTCCGATTTCAGTTGCCTGAAAATCGGAGGATTTGAACTCCACTCATTTCCCCTTCCTTGCCATCTCGTGTCACCAAGGCCTTTCTTGTTACATGTGCCCCCCCCCCCTATTTTAACTTGGTCTGGTGCACGCAGACACATGTGTACACGACACACACACGAACGCTCACATATGTAAACTACTGACACATGACCGCACACACATGCACAACATTTAACGACATGTTCTGACATCATCACGTTTTCCGCCCCGCAGGCCCGCCGCCGACGAGCCCGATCTCCGGCCGTCCTCGTCCTCCGCGGAGGACATTGTGACCGCCCGTCCACTTCGCCCGTCCTCCTCGCCGCCGCCGTCGGCTCCTTCCTGGAGCGGAGGGCGTGGCGGCTTTTCAGACCGCCCGATCGCAATCCGGAGGATGATGAGGCCCGGACAGGAAGTCCCCGCGAGGATGCCGCCCTCCTGGCAGGAAGCGCGCAGATGCGGCGGGCCCCCGACCCGTCGCTCGCCGTCCGCCAGAGACGCCGCGAGCTGAGCATTATGGACTACGACGACACGACGGCGCGCGCGTGATACGCGCCCGCTCAATTCCTGGCGACGGCCCTTTTGATTCTTGAGAATGTGAACGCCAGATAATAACGTTATTGTACCAACACGCCGCCTTTGCTTTTTCTGACCATCTATTACGCGCGGCTTCTCGTCTGCCTTGTTTGTTTTGGACACGTTCCCATTTTTATTTAGTCTGCGTTGGGAAACGGCGTGTGACGTCCGCCCTCGTTTCCGAGAGGCCTCGCTCGCGTCCGTGACGGCGCCGAACGAGGTCCCAGGTCCGAGCGCGCTTGGACTGCTTTTGCGGTTCAGCGTAGCCCCCTCTAGTGGTTCACGAATGAATCGCTGCCCAAGAATACTTCAGCTGTATTTTACTTGGAATTGACCTTTTATGTGCAATACAGTTGAATTGAAACATGACTCGCGTACTGTTTATTTCCTACAATGAATACAGTTATGCTTATAATATTTGGACTTGTAAAATGACGCATTGCGTATGTTGTGGCTGTATTCTAAAAATGCCAAATATTTTGTACTCTGTTTCTTGTATTTGGTCTTCCTTTTTTCCTCCGAATAGGACTTGTAATTCAAAGTATTTCAGGTCGAGGTTGGCCTTTTCTTTTGTGGGAAAATCTTCCCATTTGAGGAAGACGTTGTTCGCTCATTGTTTGGCTTGGGGTCACAGGTTGAAGAACCACTTTATTACACACGCTGCATGTATGACACCGTTTAATATGTTACACACTGCGACATATTTATTTTAGTAGGCGTTTATATTTTGCACTGGTAATGGTTTTGATTATAGTCCATACTGACCCTGCCTTTACTGTTGCGTATTGTGACGTCACCCACGTGAGGAGCACGTCCGCTTGTGACGTCACGGCGTCACGCACACGCTGTTTCCAGGACGACCGCGTCCGTCCCACAGGAGCGGAAAGAGCGAGGAGGACTCGTCCTCGTTCGAGGTAAACATGACAAAGTTCGTTTGTTGCGATTCCTTAGCAAAGTTTGCGTGGATTTGTCAACATTTGGAGCCATGAAGGCTTGTTCGGGTTCTGGGTCGACGACCAGCGAATGCCTCATTTTGTTGCAAAGGATCTTTTAGCTCCGATTCTACGACGTACGGAAAGAAAGAAAAAAAAAGTGGTGGAAGATTGTTGGTAACAGACCAAAAGCCAGCTCGCAGCTCATTTCGCATCCAATAATCTCTGACTTTCCTTTTTGTCAGCCCGAGTTGATTTAACGAGGGAAGGGAAGTTATTCATTGAGCCCTTTCCACGCTGATCTGCTTCCATCATTCCAAAGTTCTTTTCTGTTTTGTGTCTGTTAAAACGGACAAAAAATGGTACTGTTGCTATGACAACATCCGAATCGGACTCTTGTCTCCGGTAGTTGGAGCCGCTCTAGTACGACAACAGAAGACTTTCGAGACATAAAGACCAAACGACGGGCTGCGAGTTAGCATCCGGTCCAACATCCGCGCAAGGCGAAGAAGCCTGAGCAGCGGCCATTCAAAGCAAGCCAACGCCGACTGAGCGGCACACTAGCTTAGCAATTAGCTTCAAGTTTGTCAATCAACAATCAACAATTGGCTCGTCGTGTCAGAAAAGGTCCACCGCCATCCTCTTCCTCTTCCTCTCCCTCTTCCTGATGAAGGTGCCGACGATGGAGGAAAGCGGTCTGCCCCTGAGGGTCCCCCCCCAGATGTCCATCTACGCCGACCAGCACAACGTCATACACCTCGTCCAGGTCAGCGCGGCTCACTCAGAGGTCATTGAGAGGTCATTTGTCAGTCACGCCGATGAGACGTTTTGGGTAAAAGAAGGCCCGCGTTCGCCTCCGATTTGGTTCGACGTTGCAATCAGACTATCTTTGTCTCGTCGTGTAGGGCGCCGCGTCTCTTTTTATATTTGAAACATTTCGGACAAGTCAGGAAAAACCTCGCTCGATCTCGGAGGCCATCGCCGCCGCCCGAAAAACGCTCACAGCCAAGCGCCCGTCATGGGTTAGGGCTGGGCGGGCTGGGCGCCCCGGAAGCGAGCGAACCAGGTCAAGTTGTCATGCGCGCGTTTCAGAGCATGGTGTCCAGCCTGGCTGTGGACCAGCCTGAAGATCCCATCGCGTACCTTCTGCTTCTGCTGCAGGAGAGCAGCGTGCACGGTGAGTCAATGTTTGAACGCCAGATGGCGCTGCCGCACACCACATTCGCGCTCATTCGATTCTCATTCAGTTCCCAGGGTGGTCCTGCTGGGTCCTCCCGCGGTGGGCAAAACCTCCCTGGTGAGTTGAGGTCACGTGACTGGCCAACACGCTCGCCCGGCCGTCGTCCCGCGGGTCACGTGACGCCCCGTGCTGTCCGCCAGGCCAGGAAGCTGCGCGCCGAGCTCGGAGCTGTTCACGTCACCATGGAGACGCTACTGGACGACCCATCGCAGCTCAGCGAGCGAGCGCGCCGGTACGCGCTCGGACAGCAGGTACGCGCGCACGTAGTCGCGCACGCGCGCGCGCGCGACACGTCATCACGGGCGTGTGCGTGTGCGTGTGCGTGTTCAGGAGGTTCCCGATGATCTTCTGGTCGACTTGATTCGGGAGCGACTCAAACGGGCCGACTGCTTCAACACGGTACACGCGCGCACCGCTTCAGCCTTTGCTGTCCCTTCATTCTTGTCTCATTCAAACTCTAGTCTCAAAAAGGAAATCTGACTTTTGATTGAGAATATACATCTTTTTATCGAAATCAGGTACGGCTTCATTCTTGAAAAAAAATCATATGTCATATTGTCAAACATGCGCACATTTCCTGTCGTAATCAATCAATTACAGCTTTTCATCTCAAAACCAAAGGACTTTGTCAGAGATACTTCCTGTCCGGTTCAACTTTGACCTCTGCTGTGTCACATGAAGAGGAAGAACGTTAAAGGTGTTCGATTGGATTTCTGACTCCAAATGTTCCCACGTCTCCCGAGAATCGTGACGTGAAAGGGAACGCGGCCGATCAAAGACGCGACCGACACGGAAACCGCCGCAAATAACAACAAACTTGTCTGACCTGGACCTGCTTTCTTTTGTTTCTTTTTCTTTGTTCTTTTTTGGGGGGTATAAACGAGTTCCCCAGGGAAGAAGTCGTTTTTGAGGGCGAGGCTCAGCGCTCCTCGAGTAACATCGGCGAATATCGGGAAGTGTTTTTCTTCTTCGGTTTTTGTGAGATCACGTGCGATCTTGCGAGATTTCGAGATTGGCGCGGGCGCGCCAATCTTGACGTGCGCGGTGTCGCGTGGCGTGCTGAGATTTCCGGAGCGCGGCGCACGCAGTACGAGCAAAAGTGATTTTGTCGTCCCAGATGACAAAATCTTATCCGGGCCCCCGGTGACATTTCCGAGGGGCGGTGTTACGCGGACGTGGCGGTCGGTGGCGTTCCCAGGTTCGAGGCGTCACGTGAGGCGTTTGCGGGTGTGTTTTAGGGCTGGGTTCTCGACGGACTTCCTCAGACGCGGATGCAGGCTCGGGGTCTCCAGCAGGGCGGCGTCATTCCCAAACACGTGGGTAGGTTTTTGCGTGCGTGAGGTGCGCGCGTGTGTTTGGCGACATGTTTGCGTGTCAGAGGAAGTGACGTCACACCGGCGTCACGCGTCAGTGCTGCTGGACGCCGGCGAAGACGTTCTTCTGGAGCGGCACCGCGGCCGGCTGCTGGACCCGCTCACCGGAGGTACGCCGCTCGCGCCTCCGTACGCGAGGTGACATCGCTCGCTGCGTCACCGCAACTGCTTCCCGCGCTTCTCAGACGTGTACCACGAGACGTTCGTGCGGCCGTGCGACGACGCGGCGGCGCGCCGTGCGCGGAAGAGGCCCGACGCCTGCGACGGCGGTCCGATGGCTGACCTGCAGCGACATCGCTGCGAGGTCACCGGGATAAGCTCCGCCTACCGACACATCCTCAAGACGGTGGACGCCGACCAGCCGCCGACGGACGTCTACCGACAAGGTCTGTCTTGCGGCCGGTCGATATCGGGACGTGACGCGATCCGGTACGTGCGCGCCCTACTTCCGCGTTGAGCAAAACGGGTCCAAGGACTCGGGCGAAGGGGGTCGCGACCAAGCACCGGTCGGGACTCGAAACGTCGGCAGTGGTTTGTTTTTTTTTTTACGTGAGCTGCCGTCACAGAGCCACCGAGGATGACGATAATGCGCGTTTCGTCTTCGTGCGCCTTTTGACATCGGCAGGCCTTCCGGATAAATCGACGTGAGATAGGAATTTGGCTTTTGTCTGAAGACACCAGGCGTGAAGAAAAGAAACCCCGGAGTCCCCCGGAGAAAAGGCACGCCACGCAGGCACGGCGAGAAGATGCCAACTCCGCACAGGCGAGGCCGGATTTGAACCCGCGACCTCACAGCTGTGAGGCAGATGTGCGAACCGCCCGGCCGCGTTTGTGTTTCCGTCGCACTGATTAGCAAATGAGGCGGATGTTGCTCATTTCTGACTCCTAGCGGATCTAAAAATGCTGATTTCAAGCCTTCGATGTCTTCATCGGAATTTCCAATATTTGCGATTTATCAGCTGCAAAAATGCGACCGGGGCCCGAGCCTGAAGCCCGCCACAAATTGGAGAACAATCAATCCAATCTCTGGCCATGTGCAGGCTTCTCCATTGATGTATTGATTTGTTCAAAAAGACCTTTTTCTCAAGTTGAGAGAACATCCGTAAATGCCCGCCCGCCGAAGTCCGTCGGCGCAGCCCGGTAGCTCTCGGAAGACCCTCGCCGGGATGCAGTTCCGCCACGTTTCATTTCAAATCCATCGCGAAAATGGGACGGTCGCGTCCATGTCCCAATATTTCTGGACCTGAATGTGCGCACGCTCCAAACGTGTCACAAACAACAACGCGTCTGTGTGTGTGTTGTAGTGGTGGCGTTCTTGCGGACTCGACGCTGTTCCAGAACTCCCCGAGTTCTCCTGTTAGGTCCTCCGGGCTCGGGCAAGAAACATCAAGCCAAGATGCTGGCTGACAAATACAAGATGGTGGATTGTAAGCGCACGCGCGCACGCACGCACGCACGCGCGCGCACGCACGCGCGGTGACGTCATGTTGATGTTTCAGTGTGTTGCGGTGACCTTCTCCGTTGGGCTGAAGCGGACCCGTCTTTGATAGGGGAGGAGGTCCGGACGTACCTGCAGCACAATCGCACAGGTGGGCGTGGCTCGGTCACATCTTTACAATTTTGACGCTAAGATCTAGTTCACCACCGTGTGGTCAAGGAAGTGCCGTAATTGGCTGTCAGGGTTATTTGTGGGTTGCGGGTTGGATTGGAGCGATTCCGGTTCCTTGTTTCAATTGCGCTTCTTTTCGGGCCAGGGGGCCAGGGGGCCGGCTCAAAAAGGTTTGCGTGCTTTCAATAAAAGCTGTCCAAATGATGAACATCCATTTTCTTAGCAGCCCGCAGCAAAGACGAAAACGAACTTTTGACTCGGAGTTCTTTATATCCGATATCACCGCGACAGAAATAATGGCTGCTAACTTACTGTCATTAAGTGACTTGATTTTGAATGAAATGACTTCACCCGCACCGAAACTTTAGAGCACGATTCGACGGAACGGCGGCATGTTTACGTCCAACCGTTCGTGCTACCGCGAGCTTGCTAGGCTACATAACGTTTTGTTGCCTGCTCGCGAGCCGTTTCGTATTCAAAGTACGTGAACGTACCTGAAGCGAGCCTTAAACCGACGTCCTCTCCTGTCCTGAGCGTTTTCCCCCATTTTGTTTTTATAATACAAAGTCTCCGCGCTCCACTCTCGTTGTCGTCGCCACGGTAGCGAGTGATTCCGGTCGCATTGGAGTTGACAAGATAAAGCCCGATGATCGTAAAAAAACACATGCGCTGGTACCGGAATACGAGATTTTATCGCAGTCGTCTGACATGGTGCAATCGTGAAAGAGCAAATTTGCCTTGTAGTCTGCATTACGCGTCGTCCGTTCCGCACCGCCCACGGTTTTTTTTTTGGATAACTTTATTGCCCGTCAGATATTTCCAATACGACGTCAAGAGACACGCGACAAGGTTAAAAGTAAACTAGCTCTTGAATTCAAATACACCGTACACGATGGCGACGCGGATTTTGCCGATCGGCATAAAATGCGAATTATCGGCCGATACCGATAAGGCCGATAAAATCGGCGTCAAGTCTACTTGTTGGCTGTCTCGGTGTTGGCATAGACGAATTTTATTGTTCCACTCCCCCGATTGACCGAGAGGCGACTCGATTGTTTGCTCCGCGCGGTGTCGGCTGAGGCTCGGAGCGCGTCAGACGCTACGCATCGTGAAAGCCTCCTTAGCACATTGGAAACTTATTCCAAGTGGGCCACTGGGGCGACCGGTCATTCATTTGAACAAAGTTTTGTTCGCCGCCGCCGCCGCCGTCTTCGTGCGCGTTCTTCGTTGGTTTTCGCCACTAGCGATCAAAACCGGGAAGCGCAATTTTTAAAGTTTGAACGATTCCGGGAGAACGGCAACGTTAGTCCTGGTTCCAATCCGTTCTCGATTCTCAATGCCCAGCCCGAGTTACGGGAGAGTTCGTGGCGTGGTGGCAGCGTTCCGGGTGACATGGACGCGTTGTTGCATGAATTGATGAAGCCTGCTCAGATGAGAGGTGAAATGTCTTCTAAGACAAACCGAACAGTTGCCGTCGATTCAACGGCCCGGGAAGGAAATGACGCGGACGCCCTTCCCGACGCGAGCCGGGCATCGCTCGGGACCGGGCTACGGTCGGCGCCGGCTCGTGCCCCCCGTCGGGCTGCGTCGCAACACGCGCAATAGGCAACAAAATGTTTCATCTCCAGAATGTTCCGCTCATCCATATCATTCGAAAGGCCCGCTAGCTCCATGCAAACACATAATGCGAAGGACCACAGACGGGCTGACGGAAATGACGGCGGCCGATGATGAACCTCGAAACAAGTTCGACTTTGGTGCGCGCTTGTTCCAGTTCCAAACAGCGTGACCTTGAAAGTCCTCCAAGAGCGTCTGAACCGCGCAGACTGCAGCCAGCGGGGTTGGATCCTGCACCACCTGCCGTGCGACCTCCAGCACGCCAAACACCTCATGCGCTCTCTCAACGCGCCCAACAGGTAACGCAAGCGCGTACGAACACCGACGCCCACGGACACGCAGACACGCGCGCGCTCTCTCCCTTTGTTCCCTCTGTGCGTGTGTGTCAGGGTTTTCTTTCTGGAGTTGACCGACGACGTTTGTTTCCAAAGAACTGCGATGAAGCACACGCCGGCCGATGCCAGGTCAGTGAGCACGCCGGCATCACTGGCACGCCGCGCGCGCACTTGTCGGCGCTGTTGGCGGGAAATGGCTCCAAACGTGCACATTGGCCGCTTTGCTCATCTGGACGACTGATGTCATTTCCTGTCCAGCGTTCACACGGCGGCCAGCGACGTCCATGAGTGCGATGACAACACACGCACTGTCACACACGCACTCGGCGTGTACAGGACGCACACTGCAGGCCTGCAGGTATACACGCACACACACACACACACATTGATGATCGATAGCATGTTCAACATGTTTGTGTGTGTGTGTGTGTAGGGTGTGTTTCCAGATGGCGTCCACGTGGATGCGGATCAGGATCCTCGGTGCGTGTTTGAGGCTCTTGATCGACAACTCACTATACGAACACACACACACTGACGCACGCGCACGTGTCGGGTCATTTTGCGCGAGCGTCTGGGCGTGAACTGTGGCTGACGGCAGCTCCCGTGTGAGTGTGCTTATTGTGTCTTGCTGTTGACATAGCATTCAATAAACACGCGGAAAGCGACTGTGGCTCTTTTTGCCGACCTGCGAAGGCGCACAGGGGCCCAAACTACGGGCCGGGATTCATTTGCGGCCCGTCTTCCCCGTTTTAACGGCCCGCGGCAGGTACTAAAAAGAACATTTGAAACGGCCTGCAACACTACCTAAAACAAATCGGGGGTCGGGGGGGCAACGTGAAAAGTGTAAAAATGAAGGGTTCGTGACCCTCACATGCATACCATTACGAGAGAATACGTTTTATTGATGACGTGTTCTGCAAGGGTAAAAAACAACAACATAACTTTTCTTCGCAATCGTCAAGGACGTTGGACTCGCGGGTGTTGAATTCCTGCAAGATGGACGAAATGGAAAATGGAAAATGTCAGTAGTGGCAACAGATGTCGCATTGTGACGTGAACTCGTGCGACCAAATTGTGTTTTGATGTAAAAAGGGTTGAAGGAGCGCGAAATGTAGCGAACGCGAGCTGCAAACGAGTTAGCTTCGCCTCCATGTCATCCGGAGGAAGCTCCGAATGAAACTCGGCTGCTTCCGGGCGATTTTTTTTCAATTTGTCTTTTCTCTTTTCTGCCATTATGTTTGCCTTCTCTCATTGTCTCTTGGACCCCCCCTCCATCTGCTTCCTCTGCGTTTACCTCGAGGCATTGTCGCCATCTCCAGGGTGCCAATCCTCTTTGCAGCTATCCAGAGGCTCGACGATCACACATAAACTGCACAAGACCCCGCCCCACCCATGCCCGTTGAAAAACGTCTCGGATAGACTCTGAATGACGTCTTTGGACAGCATTGGCGGGGAAATTAGTCCATTGGATTGTTCCTTCTTGACATAGACGGCATATAATACACGGGGCTTTTCGAGTCACAAGGGTCCGTGTTGCAGTGTTTTCAGTCACCACTGGGGGTGCCGGTGTTCCATCGATGAAAAGTGACCGTTGTCCTGAGGGTCCGATCGTCTGTCCGTCCATCCATCCATTTTGTGAGCCGCTTCTCCTCACGCGGGTCGCGGGCGCCCCGGAGCCTATCCCGGCGGTCATCGGGCAGGAGGCGGGGTAGCACCCTGAACCGGTCGCCAGCCAGTCGCAGGGCACATAGAGACAAACAACCATTCACACCTACGGGCAATTCAGAGACTTCAATCAACCTAGCATGCATGTTTTTTGGGGGGGGGGGGGGGGGGGGGGGGGCGTAGGAGGAAAGCGGAGCGCCCGGAGAAAAGCCACGCAGGCACGGGGAGAACATGCAAACTCCACACGGGCGGGGCCGGGATTTGAACCCGCAACCTCCCAACTGTGAGGCAGATGCGCACAGTTTTTTATTCTTATGATGTGCTTCCTACACGTGACGTCAGGGGTCTTCCCCCTTGAATTGACTTTGTCTTGTGGCGTCCCAGAAACGTTCACGTTGTCAGTTTGTTGGCATGGAAACGAGCATTTGCGTGGCTCTACTGCGCATGTCAGAACCGAAGGGGGCGTGGCCTGGTGGCGTAGCAGGAAGTATTCACACGTGTGTCTTCGTGGTGGACGCCGGTGAGTTTTTATCTTCCGCTTCGTCTTTTTACCGTCATTTTCATTGACGTGTGCTTAGCTCAGAAGCGTTTTTGAGCGCAAGTGACTGCTCACGAGCGCGAGGATGTTGTTAGCGTTAGCTGCTTCGTGTTGTTTGAAGGTAACGATTTGTGTCCTCAGCAGACGGTTTGGCGTGACTTTAAAATGCTTGCAGTCCAACTTTCACATGAAGATGGGGCGGACTGGCAGAGAAATGTGTCTTTTAAAGTTTGCACGCGTGTCTCAAGCAAATTAGGGTCAAAAGTGTCCGAAAGGCTCCTGAACGCATCACCAGCCGACGCGCTTTCTTTCGGCTGGGATTCTGGAAATGCACACAAAATGGCGAGTCGACACAACAATTATTGCTTGTGACTTTTTCTCTTAGGACGGAGCGAAGATGGCGTCATCCGACGATCAGCTGTATATCAACGTCACTTCCGGTTCATCTTGGTCGGTGAGGAAGTACTTTGAGTTCACTTCCGGGCTCTGTTCATCACGTGCTCGCAGATCGCAATCGTCGTCCTTCTTCTTGAAAACTCCACCAATTTGCTCCGAACCTTCAGCACAAACGACCAAAGCCAAAACCGAACGATGACCTCGAAACTGATCCGAGTCAATTGAAATGAAAAACACCACGCATGGAAAAAGGGGAAAACGAATGATCGGGTCATCAAGCTGTAGAAATAATCTTTATTGTTTGCAATAGAATTGAAAAGTTGAAGAAAACTGTAGCGTGGTGCTTGTGGTTCTATTGTTGGATGAGGCACTTTGAAAGCTCCTTTGGCTCTTTCATATTTTCTTGAAATCCCACTTCACCTTAAATCAGTTGAGTGGTTTTGTTTTGAAATCAATCCAGTGTTTTTAAGCACAGAAATAACTTCAGCTATTCAGCCACTAGGTGGTGCACCAATACAAGAATTCAAGATCGGGGGTCCTCATGTACAAAGACACTGACAAAGGTTTTCTTTTTTTCTTTTTGGGGGAAGAGGGGTAAATTGTCAATGTCAACACATTTGAGTCGTGTGCAAATGAAGTCAATTCAAAGGACTCACGCAGTTGGATGTCATTTTTTCCCCCTCCCGGCCCTAAAATGCCAATCGCTAGTCGTATTGACGAGCTAGTAGACTAGTTGAGTAGAAAGCTCTTTCTTTTATTTATTATTATTATTATTATTTGTTAACCAAACTTTATGGAGATCTGGGTGAACTTCCAATGTGTATATGCGCAGAAGCCATGTGCACCAAGTCAAAACGGCGGCGGGCGCCCGTGTGCAGCATCGCAGTGCTCGTCAGATTTTATTCTTTGACTCGTTTTGGTTCGAATGCGACAATTCTGATCCGAGATTCGTTTTTCGTGAGGATTAACGAGTGAATCCGAATCACCGCTGACTCGACAGTTGGCAGTATGTCGCCACGGTAACGTGTCGTCCGGTACGATGGTCCGTCATCGGCCGTGTCCGGTCACAATGCCGGAATGTGAGCGTAACCGCGGCGACCGTTGTGTCTGTCCTTCAGAATGCGAAGGCGCCCGAGAGGAAGCGGCCCCACCCCCAAGAGCGGCGGCGCGCCGAGCGGGCCCGGCCGCGGGAGGCGGAGCTCGAGGCCGGAGACCCGCAGGTATGGCGGGCAGCTGAGGTTTCGTCGTACCGCGCGCCCCCGCCGTGAGGTCATCGCGTGAACTCCGAGCCTTGATTCAACTCGTGTGCTCGTTGTCATGGTGACGGGTTGTCAGCGTGTATGTCGTGTGACGCCGTGTTTGATGTCTGAAAGGCGAAGCGGCGCAGGACGGACGGCGGCGCGGACATCAAGACGTCGTCTCTGTTCAAACACAACCCGGACATCCCCGAAGTTCAAAGGTGATCCTCGACGCCTCGCTGTTTGATCCGTCATCGGGCGTCCTGTCATTGGTCCTCCCGACTGGCCGGCTTCTTACCGGTCTTCTCCTGATTGGTCGTTGGTGTTTTGACTGTGTTTCTTGTCGTGAAGATCGGAAGTTTGTCCGCTAACGGAGAAGATTTTTACCTCAGAATCCTTCTCAGACTTGAACCTTCACCCTCACCTGGTAACACACACACACACGCACACACGATTGGTGTTCCTTGTCCTGATTGGTTGTTTTCCTCCACCAGGTGGCAACGCTCAACAAAGTACTTAATGTGTCCACGCTGACCAGGTCACTTTTTAGACGCACACGCACACGTTCCAATTTGACACACGCGCAACTGAGGTGTCGTTGTCGTTGTTGTCGTTGTTGTTGTTCAGCGTTCAGAAGGAGAGCATCCCGGCGCTTCTGTCCGGACGAGATGCCGTCGTCCGATCCCAGACGGGCTCAGGTCACTTTGTGTGTGGGTGTGTGTGTGTGTGTGTGCGCGCACGCGCGCTGACGTGCGTTGTCGTGGTTTCAGGCAAGACTTTGTCTTTCGCCATCCCAGTGGTTCAGAGCCTGCAGGCTCTCCAGACCAAAGTCCAGCGCTCGGACGGTCCTCTGGCGCTGGTCATCGTGCCCACCAGGGAGGTTAGGCAGACTTTATTATTATTATTATTGGTGTTGTTGTTATGATCTCGATTATGAGGCCGCACTGCAGCCAATAGGAAGCACACGTTGTTGTCGAATATTCCTGGCTCGTAACGTGCTGTCGTTGTCCAGCTGGCCCAGCAGACCTTCGGCACCTTCCAGAAACTTCTCAAGGTAAACGCCGCGCGCTCTTATCGTGAAAAGACAGGAAGCGCTCAGCGTCCTTCCCTTCCTGTCCCGCCGGCAGCCGTTCACGTGGATCGTTCCCGGAGTTCTGACGGGCGGAGAGAAGAGGAAGTCCGAGAAGGCCAGGTGGACACGCCGACCTTTTTAGGAATCAAACGAAACTAGGAAGTTACAGCGACTAAGTTTGGTGGCGCGTTTGTGGGTGTGCCTTGCCAGGCTGCGCAAGGGCATCAACATCCTGGTGTCCACGCCGGGACGTCTGGTGGACCACATCAAACACACCCTCAGCATCGCCTTCAGCGCCGTACGCTGGCTCGTTCTGGACGAGGCCGACCGGTACCGCGCGCACGTGAATGTACACGCTAGTGCATGCAAACAATAGCAAACAATCCAACAGACACACTAACAGTTGTATACACCCTAAACACACAAACAATAAAATACAAACAAGCACAATTGCACGCACATACGCACACGTTAAAACATTCAAACACACACAATGACACAAACGCAACACACGTAACGCATGGACGCACAATTACAGGCTAACACAGTAATACACACACAATAAAAGACAGAAACAATAATGCACACACACACACTCGCAATACATTCTCACACGATAACCCAAAACGTGCACGTGACTTGAAAGACGTGCGTGTGTGTGCGTGTGCGTGCGCAGGATTTTGGACTTGGGTTTCGAGAAGGACCTGTCAATCATCTTAAACTCTTTGAACGCAACAGGACCACCGAGACAAAATGTCCTCCTGTCAGCGACACTCACACAAGGTAAACACACACTGGGACCACACGGCGTGCGTGCGTGCACGCGCGCGCGCTGGTACTTACTTCCTGTACGCGTTTCAGGCGTGACGCGTCTGGCGGACATTTGTTTGAAGGATCCCGTCGCCGTGCGGGTCCGTGACCCCGCCGCGCCCTCCGACCCCGCCGCGCCGGGCCCATCGGAAAGCTTCGCGCTGCCGACGGGCCTGGAGCAGTTCGTGGTGGTCGTGCCGAGTAAAGTCCGACTGGTTTGTCTGGCGACCTTCGTCCTGCACACTTGTCAGGTACGCGTGTTAAATGGAGGACATTCGAGATGGAAGCTGGTTTGGCGCCTCCGCGTCTTCTCGCACGTCCGCGTCATTTGATTCCGATGAGCCGAGTCCTGAGATTCAAACGGCTCTCGTGTGCGTGCGTGCGTGTCAGGACAAGAAGGCGTTGGTGTTTGTGTCGACTTGCGAGGAGGTGGACTTCCTGCACTCTCTCTTCTGCGGTGTGCTGTCGGCCGATCGCTTCCTGCGTCTCCACGGGAACATGCGTCAGGAGGTGAGGTCGCAGGTCGAGGGTCGGGGCGAGGTCACGCTCGCCTCGGCCGTCACGTGCTCTGTGTTTGTTTTTGTCCGCCAGGAGCGCTCTGAGGTTTTCCGGAACTTCTCGAGTCGCGGCTGCGGCGTTCTGCTGTGTACGGTCGGTCTGGCTTATGTAGTTCACGTCGCGACCGTTGGGGGCGCACTCGGCGCCTAAAACACATTTTTGTTTCAGGATGTGGCCGCTCGCGGGTTACACCTACCTCAGGTCACATGGATAATACAGGTGACGCACGCACACACACACGTGTTAATATATACATGTCGCAACCACACGCATTCTTACACACACAACACACGTATCCATTACTAACACACACATTCCTACACAAACACACGCACCCACAAACACATACATTATAACCCTACGCGCATGTCACAACCGCACATTCTTTCACACACGTAGATGAAAAGATAAAACTACACGTTACTAACACGCACATTTTCACGCGTATGTTGCACACAAATGCACGTCACAAGGCCACGCGCAACAGAAACCCACACTGACGTAGGAGGTGTGGCCTGATGTTGCGCGTGCGTGTGTCCAGTACACGCCTCCGTGCAGCGCGGCGGAGTACGTGCACCGCGTGGGGCGCACTGCGCGCATGGGCCTGGGGGGCAGCGGCCTCCTCTTCCTCACGCCCGGCGAGTCCGCCTTCGTCGGCGAGCTGGCCGATCGCAACATCAGGTGAGCCGCGGCCGCGCGTCCCGAGTCCCGAGCGTCCGCTTCCTGCGCTGACCGCGCTCGCCGCCGCCTTTCAGCCTATCGGAGATGAAGCTGACGGACATCCTGGCCGAGCTCGTGAAGGACGACGCCTCCGAGGGGCGGCGCGTGTACCGCGGCCAGGTAGCGCCCGCTCCGTCGGCTCGAGCCGTCGCCTCGTGACGACTCCGGAAATGTAGTTGGTTACGATTTGAAGTTACCCGGTTGAAAATGTCATCGGAGCGCAAGGGTTCGCCAAATCCTCGCTTTGCTTCGTATCTCGCTTTTTCATCATTTCAGAATTCGGACGATACTACATTTGTGTTGCTTCGTGAGGATGTAAAATGGCCGCCGTGGCTCAACGGAGGTCGACTGGTGATGATTGCGAACTTGGTCTTCGTCACTAGCGGCAGGGACATCGTCGTCGGGTCCGGAAACGATCTGGGGGCACGGGCGCAATTGTCGTGTTTTTGCCTGGAAACCTCGCCGCAATGGATTTGAAATGAAACAAACCAACGGGATGAGTTGGTTTCGTTTGTGGCGCTTTACATCCAAATCGGGCAAACGCTGTTTGGGTTTTGAAGGTCAAAAATGAGAAATGGGATCGTTTCCAAGTCGATTTTCTTTCACGGGTTCAAAATCGCAGACAAACTAAAAGATTGCACCACCAGGTGGCGCTCGGAGGCCATATTTGGAAAAGTAGGTCGTGTTTGAGACGGCGGCAGAATGGCGCGTGACCGGAGGCGGCCAATCGCAAGCGTGGGCTTTAAAGTTTCCAAAGTAACTCAAATTGTCATCATGTACATTTCACGACACACTTTCTCCCAGTAATTGAAGGCTTTACAATGCTTGCGCTTGTCGCCCGCCAGGCCTCTCGCGGCGCCCTGGAGCAGGAAAGTCGCGAGCGTGCGACGGCGCTGCAGGCGCACTTCGAGAGCTTCGTCCACGCCGACGCGGCGTCGCTGCGCGACGCCAAAAAAGGTACGAGCCCCGCCCTCGGCCGCTATTGCGAAGTCGTGCGATTGACGTGCTGTCGTCGGGGTCAGCGCTGGGGTCGTACCTGAGGTCGTACGCCAGCTACCCGGCCCCCCTCAAGCGCTTCTTCCACATCCGCGCGCTCCACCTGGGACACGCCGCCAAGAGCTTCGGCCTGAGAGATGCGCCGCGACGCCTCGCCGCCGCCGCCCAACCCCGACGGCGCAAACCCGGCAGCGGCAAAAACACACCAAACAAGTGAGGGCGCGGCACACCCGCAAACACAAGTGTCAATCAAAAAAGCAACACTAGCACATAACTACGCACAATGCGCACATGAACACTCACACTACACACACACACACAACACTTTAAAAACCACACCCGCGCACCACAATTTAGACAAACACAATAAACCCCTTCAAACAGACACAACAACAAGGACACACTGACATACACACAACACGCATGCAGACCCGACACACTGAACACAAACACAGCCGGACACACTCAGTTGTAAGCTTTATACACGCACGCACACACGTTGGGTCCGAGTAGCCCGCGATGCTAACCTCGCTGTGATTTGTCGTCGTCAGGCTGCGTCCGAAGATTAAGACGACGAACGACGCTGACGAGTTCTCCAGCGGCCTCCGAAACAACAAGAAAAACAAGAAGCGGCAGGAAGAGGCGGAGCTACAGTGACCACATGACACGAAGACCAACAAATCTCTCACTCGAATTTGACAGCAACCTTTTTTTTGGGGGGGGGGGGGGGGGGGGGGGCAGGGGTAACGTTTAAATGTGAATATCAACAAATTAAACACGCAGCCTCATTTTGATGTCCTAACGCTCTTGTGAGGTCATCGCGGTGACGTCAGAACATTACGTGACGAGCACGCGGCCGTTTGCGGCGTCCTCGGCTGACCGGCTCGGTCCGCAATGGGCGGAGCCGGCACGTACGGGCATCAAGTGGGCCGTCCCTCGACGGGTGCGAGGCGAGCGCCCGCAGACGTTTCCGCTTTCTTTGATGAGTTTGATGATGTCGCGAGTTGTACGGCGGCAAAAGCGGCTACCAGTACGTGGACCTCACCCAGGAGGGTTCGTGTCCTCGGAGGCCAAAAGTCATCCATGCCGTCAACGTGTGCGCTGAGCCGATTGACAGCTGACTGAGCGGCGGGCTCTCGAGAACGCGCGAGTGATTTGGAGGACCGGTGCGCACCGCGAGAAGCATCGTTGTTATGATTATGATTATGATTACGAAGCCAGTCGACGGTCAGCAAACGTCACCGATATGCGTGTGCGCGGTCGTACCTCGCTATTGATGACGAGGAGAATGAACGAATGAGAGCTCTAAATGAGTTTTGTCGTCCGCACGTGATGATTGACAGAGGAGCGGACAGCGGGAGGCTTTTCACAAACTTTTCTTTCTTTCTTTTCACAAACTTTCCTTCACACATCACATCACATCACGACATCATTTTCCACTTTCACTAAATCGACTTGACTCGTCGACGGCTTTTCTCGCCGACTTGTTCACTTGACGTGATGACTTGTGCGACGTGTCCTGAAGGTGTCCAGAGCGGGGCCCACCTGAACACAGGCCAAGTTACTACACGCTTATTACATACACGTTATGTGTGTACGTCTTACCTGTGCGTAGCGTGCGCGCGTGTGCGTGTTTATGTGAGGAAGCACCGTGTTGGTGCGCAGCAAAGAGGTGCGCGTGTGTGCAAAGGACACACACTTCACCTGCAAACACACAAACAGTACACAAAATCAGACGTCGCACGAGTCATCCGTTTGTGTGTACGCGCGTGTGTGCACTGACTGCGTGGCGTCGCTCGTGCTCGCTGCGACCTTTCATGTTTTCCTGCATCCAGCGGCGAGCGTACTCGTGGGACAAAATGTCGAAGAGCGGAGACGGTGCCCTGAGGAGCACCATCATCAACATCACTCAATCGGGCTTTCGATATCAGGGACTTCTAACATCAGTTGTAAAAATCCCGACGTGGTGATTCGGGAGTCAGAAGCGAGTGAACGATTTTACGTTGGGACTCGTTCCCGAATCCCGAATCACTATGTAGTCCTTAAAACCAGCGACCTGTTTTTAACTCCAAAGGTTATGTCCGGAACTTGCGGACGTTGTGAAGCTCCGCCTCTGTGCGCTTTGTGGGCGGGGCAGTGCTGGACCACGCCCATCTGTTCTCTGTACTCCCTCAGTTGTTTGGCAGTCACGTGACCCGACTTCACCGCTTCCTGGTTCAGGGTCACAAAGTTGGGGACGGGGGGGCGACGGGGGGGCGGGACTTCCTGTCGGGATTGGACCCTCCACCGGGACAACGCTACAAACGCGCACACAGATCCGCACACACACACACAAACAGAGGAATCAGAACAAATCTATCAATGGAATCGACGGGTCAAAAGTTCCGTTCTATTCTACACGATCGGCGCGCTGACAAACATTTCGCGGATTATTTTAGTTTTTGGACGACAAACAAACCTTCGGCCGACGCTTGCATCAAGGCCGTTTCCGACGTCATACGAACCAAAAGTCGGATTTTATTTTCTCCATTTTTTGACCTTTGCGAAACGTCAAACAGTTTATGAGGATTTTTATGTATTCAGTTTATACCACAATCACTTGTTGCTCAGTCATGACCGACTTGTATTGTAGGGGGGCTTCAGCCCTACTAAAAAAATGAAACCCAAATGATTTGATAGTATGCGTTCATGGCAAAGTTTTCTTGTCCCGGCCCCCGGTCGCCATTTTCTGGGAGGGGGGCTAAGCCAGCCCAAACCTTCCTATCTAACGTGCCTTGCTCATGACTTCGAATACATTTTTATAGCCTTACCATCTACTCCATATTTGTCATAAACTGCGAGATTCAATCACAGGTCTGCATTGAACATAAAAACCGCAGCACCTTTGAGTTTTCAGTTAGCGTTAGCATTAGCGGCGACACGTTTAACAAGCTAGCATGATTAGCCTAGCCCAGGCCGCGTGCGTGTCTGTGCGTGTGCGCGTGCGCGTTACCTGCAGCCACACCCCCGTCTCCGCGCAACCTGCTTCTGGCTCCGGAAGTCAAAGGTGGACCCTCGGAATGTATCTGACACACACGCGCGCACACATTAGAACCACACACACACACACACACACACACACACGATACGGGCGCAAACCTTCTTAACATTTCAAATCCAAGTTTGACTGTCCAGAATTGACATTGGAGACGTCATCGTCAATTTGAATAGTCGACATTTTCTTCCAAGATATCTGCAACCGAATTTTGACTGGAAACGGCACATAGAGATATGAAAAATTCCATTTCGCCGAGTCGGAAGCAATTTCGCCACGGACACATGACGTCACTTTTGCCGTTCGTTGTGTACGGCGTTGGCCGTTACGGATATCTCCAGTTCAATTCCGCATATTCGCTGGTGCGTTACAGATATGCACAATTAGATGATGACGAGCCCGAAATCCAGTTTGAGATCTCGACTTGATTTCAACGACATCAGTGATCAATTCCAGTGAGCGATATCTCCATTTTGCTTTGGCCTCGCCCGAGTCCAAACCCGATTTTGGATCTCCGAAGAAGGCTTGCCACACACACACACACACACACACACAGTGTTATGACCACCGATGCACGCACACACACCCGTTAAGGACAGACAACGCGCACATGACGATTTGAATCAGACGTCATCATCATCGTTCCGACGTCACACCGTTTGACCCAATCAGGTTGAGGGTGGGTTTACCTTGATCGGCTTGTCCAGCGTGGACTCTCTGGCCACGCCCACTGCCGGTGACGTCATGTCGCGAGGCTGCTGATGAAAAAAGCTTCAAAATCACAAAACTCGATCTTTTGTTTCGTGTGTTAATCTTAATATGATCATCAAATAATAGTAAAGTTGCTGACGTCTGACGTGTAAACAAGGCAAAGGAATACAGTTTGACGGGATGCATCATATGAATCCCACTAATGCTTTATGATTCGTCAGCCTAAAACTCACTTTGATGTTGGACGCCGAGTCGCCGACGTGCTCGTGCTGGGCTGCCGTTTGGTCGCTATGGCAACCGGACGCCAAACACGGAAGTGAAGACTTTTGTTTTTCTTGATTCGAACTGTCGTCGAACAAGAAGAAACACCAAACGCACGTCAACTTCCTGTCATGTTTCATACGTTTTTAACTTCTTTGATCAAACTTTTTAACAAGAACTTTCATCTTTGATTTTGATACTCAATACACACATTTAAAACAACACAGTGCATTGCAATTAGCCCTTATTTCCAATGTTATAATCCAGGTAAATATGTATGTGTAGTAATAATTAGATCATTAAAACAGGAATATGTAAAAAAAAAAAAAAACATGGAACGTAAGTTGCAGGTGAGTGATAATAATAATACACCGTATAATCAATACAAAGTCATCACCAAAAAGAAGAAGAAGATACAACAGCACCATCGTGTGGACAAAAGCTGCAGTGTAAGCAAGAGCAGTTTTATTTGGTACTGTGCTGTAATTATTGGTCTTTTATTAAAATCTAATAAAAGTCACTACAAATAAGCATGAAATCAAGATGATTACGGAAAGAACAAATACATACAACAAAAGGCTTTTCACGTTATGTATGACGACATCTGTACATTAAGAGCCGTGAGCTTTACAGTACATGCATCCATCCATCCATGCATCCATCCATCCATCCATCCACCCATCCATTCATCCACCCATCCAGCCATCCAACTCGAGTTTGAGAAGGTGGCGCTTTGAAGGTGAACTTGCTCAAATGTTCTTTTCTTTCGCGCCGCCATTTTCAGACTCCAGTGAAATGCGCGCACATCATTTGTCAACCCAAACGAGGTCGAAAAGTGAAATCTTGTCATCTGCGGTGACAAACAAAATCGAGACGTTCCGAGTTGCCACGGGGGCTTTGTCGCCGTTCGCCCGATCCGTTTTGCCCAATGTGCGATCGGAGGTGGCGCGTGCCACGTCTGGGTCGCTGCCCGTCGCGGTCGTAATGCAAGCGGTTCACTTGAAGAAAACGCAGCAGGAGGGAATGCTTCGCGATCGTGTATTGTCGCAAACCTCGAGTTACATTTGGTGGCTTTTTTTCCGGACTGTCTTAATGGGGACGGGGGGTCGGGCGGGTCAGGGTTAGGACGGCCGGGCTGCTCGGCGATCGGTTAGCGATTGAGCGCTGCCCATCTTTTAAGCAGACGTCCGTCTGTCTTTGCTGTTCTCGGAACGCGTTTGGTGAATTCTTTGACAGCTGCCCGTCAGCTAGCGTTAGCCTGCTACTTCCCAGCATGCTTTGCGGCACTCTCTGTAAATAGTTCCCGTAAATCAAGCTAGACGCTGTCGCATTTTGTCCCGATCCGTATTGTTACGACGGTGCCGGCTGTACGTCGGGCTCGGTTGCTCCGTGTTTCTGCGTTTCGGGTTTGCCTGTGAGTCACGTGGAACACGATTAGCTTGCGCTCACGTTCGCTGTACAGACGAGCGAGCTGGCCACTAGCACCGAACGTTTGGAGAGCCCCGCCCCCAGCGTTCCTCAGACGAGCCTTCGACGCTACGACCGGAATTGCGCCTGAAGTGACTTCGGCATAGTTCCTGAGCACCGAGATGTCGGAAGATGACGCCAAAGCGCCCATTTTGTCTCCTTGTAATCTTTGTTTGTCGCTTAGGCCCACGCGGCTCCGGTGCGCTCGCCGCGCTGGCGGTGATGCGCGGGTGCACGCGCGACTCCTTTGGGTGTCGACAATGCGGCTTTGACTCCGCCTCCTCGACCTCCGTGGGCAGACGGCGTGGCCGCGGGACGGGCACGACGACGTCAACCGGAGACTGGCGGCTAACGTGCACGCACATTCCGTTGTTCCTCCTCTCAACTCCCATCCTTCCTTCCTTCGCCTTTCTCCCTCCTCCTCTTCCTTTTTCCTTTGCTTTTCTTTCTCTTCCTCTCCCTCTTGCTCTCCATCCTTCTCCTCTTCCTTCTCTCTCTTTTCTGCAGATTTGAAAAGGACACTTTCACACCCCACACCCACCCGGCCGCACCGCCGACCACAATCACTCCACCGACTTCTGCGAACAGGATGTGAGACGCATCTTCAAACAACAAAAGATTACCAAAGCGGCAGGTCCAGACCACGTGTCCCCATCCTGCCTCAAAGTCTGCGCGGACCAGCTCGCTCCAGTCCTCACTCAGATCTTCAATAGATCTCTGGAACGCTGCGAAGTACCATCCTGTTTAAACGCTCCACCATCATTCCAGTCCCCAAGAAACCTACAATCTCGGGTCTAAATGACTACAGGCCTGTCGCCAGGACATCTGTGGTCATGAAGTCCTTTGAACGTCTCGTCCTGGATCACCTCAAGAGCGTCACAGGTCCCCTGCTGGACCCCCCGCAGTTTGCCTACCGAGCGAACAGGTCTGCGGATGATGCGGTCAACATGGGACCGCACTTCATCCTAGAACACCTCGACGGCGCGAGGATCCTGTTTGTGGACTTCAGAGCTGCGTTCATTCAACACCATCATCCCTGAACTCCTTTCCTCCAAGCTTCTCCAGCTCAGCGTCTCACCTGCCATCTGCCAGTGGATTTACAGCTTCCTGACGGGCAGGACACAGCGGGTGAGGCTGGGGGAGGCCACCTCATCCACACGCAGCCTCAGCACTGGGGCGCCCCAAGGCTGTGTCCTCTCTCCGCTGCTCTTCTCTCTCTACACGAACGACTGCACCTCAACGCACCCGGCTGTCAAACTCCTGAAGTTTGCAGATGACACCGCTGTCATCGGCCTCATTGAGGACGGTGACGAGTCTGCATATCGACAGGAAGCGGAGCGGCCGGAGCTGCGGTGCGGCCGACACAACCTGGAGCCGAACACGCTCGAGACTGTAGAGATGATCGTGGACTTCAGGAGGCATCCTTCGCCACAGCTGCCCCTCACGTTGTCCAGCTGCCTTGCGTCAACCGTCGAGACCTTCGAGTTCCTGGGAATTACAGTCTCTCGGGACCCGAAGTGGGCGACCGACATCAACTCCGTCCTCAAAAAGGCCCAGCGGAGGACGTACTTCCTGCGGCTTCTGAGAAAGCACGGCCTGCCACCGGAGCTGCTGAGGCAGTTCTACGCAGCGCTCATCGAATCGGTCCTGTGTTCTTCCATCACGGTCTGGTTTGGTGCTGCTAGAAAAAAGGACAAACTCCGACTGCGACGGACTCATCCGGGACTCTTGCGGTTTGATGACGACCCCCCCGGGCCACGCCGCAGAAAACAAAGTGCGGACGGTGCCCGCCGGAAGGAAGTGACGTTGGTTGCGCGCATCGTAAAACGTAGCGATGTGTAAGGGATGTTTTCCGCAGAAAGCCCACAATACCTAAACGCGCGGACGACATCGTCGGGACGGACCCCCGCTAGTACGTAGGCCGCAGAAATAATCCCAGGCAGATTAACCGTTGGGAATCAGAATTCTTTGAAAAAACAAGCCGATGACAAAACGGGCCTGGACAAAAACCACGGGACGGAATATCATCGCAAGCGAGTCGGTCGAGAGCCAAACTTTTTCCTTCTTTTCGTGCCAGCCGAGTTTTGAAAATCAAAATAAGAAAATCAACCGGACCGCAAACAAAAATGGCAAAAGAGTCTAACTGTTCGCTCGGAGTTTGAATTTCGAACAGATTATTTTTTGGACTGATTTTATTTGATTATTTACAAATCAAAATGAGTGGAAGAAATGTTTTTTTCTTTGGATCCTGAAGAACTTTCGGAAATTCCTAAACGGAAAGTGGGACGGCGCGAACCCGTCAACAAATCAACCGAAGCCACTTTGAGGACGTCTCCAGCAGCATGGCGCCACCTGCTGGCTAAAGACTGAATGGGAAACTTTATTTTGACGCTCAATTGATGAATATGACGTCATCTTTAGCGTTTGCTGCTACTTTGAAATGTTTTTATTCGTGGTGATTAACATTTTCAAAAGGCGAACGTGCAAAACATGACTCGGCGGTTTTTGCGCCTCTTTTCTATGACGTCATCAAATAGTTCCCCTCAGTCGACCAAACAAAATGGTGGCTCGATGAACAATGAAGCATCGCAGCACATCATAGCAGCCACGCTGACACGCACGTGATGTCCACACAAATGAGAACACGGGATCAAACCTGCGCCTTCCAGTTACGAGCCACCGCCCACACGCGGCTTTTGTGTGCGCGCGAGTCACTGCAATGCGGTGCCGCGGTTCCGCCGAGTCATGCCGCGCGCATATGCGCGCGCGCCCTGCAGGGCAGTTAGCCGCATTAGCAGCAGGTAGCTGTCCTCCTGTCTTGCCTGTCTTGTCTTGTCTTGTCTGCCCCCCCCCCCCCCAGACGCTGCGTTAAAAGTGTGCGCGCGCGCGTGGCTTGCGCTCGTGCTGCCGCTGCAGGACGAGGAGCAGCGACGAGGTGAGCCACTAAACACAACTAAACAAGCGCAAGCAAGAGCGAAACTGGACTTCCTACCGGCCTCCTCCTTTGCGAACGAGTCCTATTGGACCGGACCTCAGTGACACAGCTGGACTCCGAACTCTTCGCGACTCTATCGAAGTGTGATGGACTCTGATGACCTTGAGACGGCACAAAGCGGCCAGTAAGCGATCGCCGTTCCGAGGCGCGGAAGAGACGCAACCGATTTGTTCTTGTGCCTCGCCAGCGATGGCGGGAAGTCAATCGTGCGACTCGGGCGAATCTCTCGGCCCGTTTTCGTATTTGCCGCGGGCCGCGGTTCGGTTAAGCCCCGGGGAGCGAGAGCCGAGAGGAGGAGGGATGCGGACCCGCTGTGAGTGCGAGCGCGAGCGCGAGCGGGGCAGACGGGGGGCGGGGGGGGGGGGTTGAAAGTGTGGGCCCGGACCGGACCGGACCGGACGGCTTTCGGTGACACCGCGAATTGGCCGACTTCCGGCAAACTTGCAAAGCGCCGTCCCGTCGTCTCCGTCGGACACAAAGAAAAGGGAAAGAGGGAAGCACTCGAATGTTTTGGGCTTTTGCTTTTGGAATGAACAAAGAATTTCAGAATTTGAAAGCATTGAAGCGTTTTCTGGAGCGCTTCCCCTCGCTCGGGTCGCGGGCGTGCCGGAGCCCAACCCCGCGGTCTTCGGGCTACGCATTTCGAAAAGGTTTGTCCAAAGTCCACACGACAGCAACGGCATGTGGCACCGACGCTTTGACGTACGATGCGTCTGCTCGAATTTGAAACCCCCTCTTTCATTTTTGTAATGCTTTTTAAAAAAAAAAAAACAATTATTTTGAACCGTGACACCAATAAAGAAAAAACTTAAAAAAAAAAAAAAAAGTTATATTTTTGCAAAAGTTCTTTTTTTTTTTTATATACAGACAAAAATATAAACTGTATCTAAAAAATCAAATAACTCAATTTGAAAAAAGTCAAAATGAAATAAAAATGAACTCAATATAACTTGAACTGTTTGAACCCTGGGAAGTCGACGTTCTGTTTTCTTCGGAACGTTCTTTTGCATTTATACACGGTTTGCCGACGAAACCTTCGATGGCGCAAAAAAATGTCAACATTTGATTTGACTGTTTTAAGAGCGGCGTAATCTTCATCTTTCCGATGACATTACGAACAAACTGAATTCAATACCGGTTTGTTTTCCAAAGTCACAGCAAAAGAGCCGCTCGCGGCTCCTCCCCCGGAGCCCCGCAAGCACCGCGAGCTGAGCCCAAGTTGGGGTTGGAAACGTTGTGGGGGGGGCAGAGCAGTCATCATCGTCATCATCATCATCATTTGCACCGCGCTCGACCTCCTCCAGGCTTTTGCATTTCTAAAGTTGCCGGGCGGAGTCTCCCTATGTCCCCCTACCCCTAAGAAGCCTTTTGGATTCAAGATAAAACCTCTGAAACCAACAAGAAGAGTCCAGTTGCCTTCATTCAACCTTTGCGGAATCTTTGAAATGTGTTAATAATGAACAATAACAGCCCTTATCAGAGGGGTCCGGCGTCCCGTACTCCCGAGGGACACGGTCGAAGGCCACAAAACACACGTAGACCGGTTCGGCGAACTCCCACGCGGTCTCCGGAACCCTGCCGAGGGTGTCGAGCCGGTCCGCGGAACGAAAACCGCACCGGTCCTCCCGAATCTGAGATTCAACCTCCCGTCGGACCCTCCTCCCCAGAACCCCTGAATCGACCTTAGGAGCGTGATCCCCAGCAATTTCGCTGATTTTCCAAGCCCCGCACAATATCGTGTACAATGACGATGTAGACGCCAGAAGCACCACGTGAAAGATCAGACTCTCTTCGTTCATCAGGAAAAACAAGTTTATCTCCGGCTGAAAGCGTTCTGGAGTCATCAGCAGTCAA
Organism: Phyllopteryx taeniolatus; assembly: GCF_024500385.1. Taxonomy (NCBI): domain Eukaryota; kingdom Metazoa; phylum Chordata; class Actinopteri; order Syngnathiformes; family Syngnathidae; genus Phyllopteryx; species Phyllopteryx taeniolatus. Next base: position 33,547,241 of record NC_084504.1, on the reverse strand, counting down.
ATATAGGCGACTTTCAGCCACGTCCGTTTGTGAAGGGAGAAAAAAGCCTTTTTGCGAAAGCACACACGTCGATCGAGCGCAACAATGACTTTTGACACCGATGGGAAAATCTCAAACATCTGAACAGAAAATCGCACCGACAAAGTACTTTTGACAGGAAAAAGCGACAAAAATGCAGGAACAAACGGGGATGCAGTTTGTTGCCTCAATAGTCCAGGCATTTATTACCTTGCGCATAAAACCGAGCAAAGTTTTAGCCACATCTTATTTTATTCTTCTATAACTATTAGGATCAAAACACGTTGTTGAAATTGCTGCCGTGGGACGTGGACAAAAAAACGTTCGATTCGCTTTTTTGTCTGCACTGCGTACTGGAATGGGAGTGGAACGTCTGCTGGATGCAGAACTTGTAACTTGAAACAAATACCATGACTCGAGAATACGTTTTATTGATGACATGTTTGGCAAGGGTTCAAAAAAGATTTTTCTTCTTGGCAATCCTAAAAGACGCTCGACTCTGCGGGTGTTGAATTCCTGCAAGAGGCTGGCAACCGATGTCAACTAGCGGGACAAAATTGAAGGATTGAAGGAGCGCGTTTGCTCGCTAAATGTAGCGAACGCGAGCTGCCAACGAGTTAGCTTCGTCGATCTCCACCGGAGGAAGCTCGTCTGGCTGCCCCAATGGGAGTTGGCTATCCGACGGTTCCGGATCCCGTTTATTGAAATCCCGGTCGGCAGACGATCAGGCAGCAAGCGGCCGAGAGCATCTCGCTATACGTGCGGGCCGGCGTTTTGCACGATCGCTTCTCGGAGCGTCATCCTTTATTCCCCGCATGATCTTTGGCCTCGCAGGAATATTTTTCTTGCCTTGGAGCAATAAGTTTCTAGTACCGAAGGTTTTTTCAACTTCATCCCTGTCTTCACCAGAGTGTCCAAGACATGCGGCCGCATGTGTCCTAGGGTGTCCTGGTGCCAAGTGCAGGCGTGGACACCCTTATGTCTGAACACAGTGTTCGTTATGGACAGTCCACGGCGAGCACAGAAGTCCAATATCAGAACACCGTTCGGGTTTTGGTCAGGGGGGCCGTTTTTCCCGATCACGCCCTTCCAGGTCTCACTGTCATGGCCCACGTGAACGTTGAAATCCCCCAGAACAACGAGGGAGTCCACAGCAGGGCCGCCCTCCAGCGCCCCCTCCAAGGACTCCAAGAAGGGTGGGTACTGTGAACTGCGGTTTGGTGCATAAACACAAACAACACTGAGGACCGGTGCCTCCATCTGAAGGCGGAGTGAGGCTACCCTCTTGTCCAATGGGGTGAACCCCAACGTACAGGCACAGAGACTTGAGGCACTCAGTATGCCCGCACTTGCTTGGTGCCTCTTCTTCTTTTCCTTTGGGCTTGTCCCGTGCGGGGTGGCCTCAGCGCGTCATCCTTTTCCACGTCAGCCAATCTCCTGCATCCTCCTCTCCAACACCAACGGCCCTCACGTCTTCCCTCACGACATCCATCAACCTTCTCTTTGCTCTTCCTCTTGCTCTCTTGCCTTGCAGCTCCATCCTCATCATCCTCACTCTCTCTCCTCCGGACGTGTCCAAACCATCCGAGTCCGCTCTCTCTCTAACTTTGTCTCCAAAACATCGAACCTCGGCTGTCCCTCTAACGAGCTCATTTCTAATTTGATCCAACCCGGAACCTCAACATCTTCATGTGCTCTGCTTCCTGTCGTCTCTTCAGTCTCTCTCTCTCATGCGTCCATCGTGGCCGGCCTCACCACTGTCTTACAAACTTTGCCCTTCAATTCTAGCTGAGACTCTTCTGTCACGCGACACACCTGACACCTTCCGCCATCTGTTCCAACCTGCTACACGCCACTCAATGTGGGCAACTCCAGAGTGGAAGAGAGTCCAACCCCTCTGAGGAGGACTGGTACCAGAGCCCAAGCTGTGTGTGGAGGTGGGCCTGACGAACTCTCGTCGGAACTTCTCAACCCTGCGCACCAGGTCAGGCTCTTTCCCTGCCGTTGAGGTGACATTTCACATCCCTACAGCTAGCTTCTGTAGCCGGGGATCGGATTGCCAAGGTCCCTGCCTTATGCCGCCGCCCAGCTCGCCTCCCACAAGTATTGAGCACATGGGAAGGGAGACCCATGTTGCCATTTTATGCTGTGCCTGGCCGGACCGCATGGGTGCAGGCCCGGCCACTAGGAGCTCACCATTGAGCCCCGCCTCCAGGCCTGGCTCCAAAGGGTGACCCCGGTGACCTGTGCCTGAGGGAGGGAAACAAGTTCCAAATGTTATTTTCATCATTACGGGTTCTTTGAGCTGTGCTTTGGCTTGTTCCTCACCTAGGACGTTTTTGTCATGTGTGACTCTACCAGGGGCATAAAGCCCCAGACAACTTAGCTCCTAGGATCACTGGAACACACAAACTCCTCCACCACGTTAGGTGACAGCTCCAGGAGGGTAGAAATCAAGCAGTACCAGGGCTCGAATTTAACCGATGCCTATAGTCACAATTAGCTTTCTGGATTTCGTCTTTTTAGGTCAGCTCTGACAGTACTCTACAGTTTTGTGTTCACAATTTACTGTTGCTGTACAGTTCCGTGTTCCCAGACCTCAGGAATGACCTGACCTGGCTGTTCATCCGTGGTTTTTGCTTTGCAAATATGCAGATGCGTTTATCCACCGTTCCAGTCCCCAAGCAGAACTGCATGTAGGCTTAGGAAAGTCTCTGTGTTGAGCCCATTACCTGGTGTTCAAAGACGCTCCACTCACTCTCGGAGAAACATTCTTGTAAAGACAGCATCGGGTTGCTCAGACCACCTTTGGTTTAGGGTTAGGTTAGTTTTAGATGGTGTTCTCCTTCTCAGGGTGGCGTGTGGGCGGGTGGGGGGGCTGAGGACCAGTGAGAGAGAGGTGGTCTGACTGGCCCAAATGTAGGAGTTGTCTCTGTATGCATGTCTAATGATTGTGTAAACAGGATCTAATTTGTTTTCCCTTCTGGTTGTTCACGTCACATGCAGGACAGCCTTTTAAGTATGCCTCGTTTGCCATTCTGCACGAGATATAGTGCAGTCTATCTGACTCTGCTGGACCATGCTGGCCTCGGCCTGACCCTGTTCGCTTCTACCAGGCTCCTAGTATGCGCTAGTAGACTGTGCTACACTTGAGTGGACTCTGCCTGACTCATATGGACTCCACTGAACCATGCGGGACTCTAGTTTTCTTCATTTTGCATTAATTTCCTTGGACCCCCGCCAGCACGACATGGATGCCAGACCTTCAGGTGGCGAAACCAGCACCAAGACCAGCATTACGAACAGGACCGGGACCAGCCGTCCCTAAGCCCGCCTCCATCATGGCGGAGTCTGGTCTTCAGTTTTCGATCGGTGACTTCGGCAGTAGCATTCTCAGCAGCCTGAATCAGCAAAGACTTCTAGGACTCCATTGCGACGTCTCAATCCTGGTCCAGGGTCAGGTCTTCAAGGCCCACCGCGCCGTCCTGGCCGCGTCCTCTCTTTACTTCCGAGACCTGTTCAGCGCCGAGTCGTCCGACTCCTCGGAGTGGTCCCGGTCTACGTACGAGCTTCCGTCATCGGTGACGCCATCTTGTTTCCGTCAGATCCTGACATTCTGCTACACGGGCTGCCTCAACATGGTCGCCAGCGAGCAGCTAGTCCTCATGTACACGGCCGGCTACCTGCAGGTCCAGAATATTGTAGAGAGGAGCCTAGAGCTCATGAAGACCAATACCACGTCCTCATCGCCGCACTGCTGCGACTCACAGGTGAGTTCAGATCAGGGTCCATCATGGCCCACTTAGTCAAACAAGATTAGGAACCATGATCTTAGTCCAGTTATTCCAAATACCATGGCCCACTTAGTCAGTACAGACCAGGAACCATGAACCACCTTGTCCGGCTAGAACAGGAAACATGACTCAGTAAATTTGACTAGTCCCCCCAAAAAACATGATCCAATTAGTCAATTCAGAGCAGGATCCATGACGCACTTAGTCGAGCAAGACACGGAACCAACATCTACTTAGTCCAAGATCAGGAACCTTGGTCTCGTAGGTAATTCAGCTTTTCCAAAAAACATGATCCAGTTAGTCCGTGTAGGCAGGAGAGATGTCCTTTGGATGTTGCGTTATCTTTGTGTTGGTGGTTCACAGACAACTTCAGCAGACGAGCTCGGACCTTTAGATCGCTCTGTGGTCGAGCTGCAGGGTTCCAGTCCAGACCCATCCATGAGTCCAGAGGACCTAATGATGGCCGTGAGCCGGATCAAACAGGAACGCCAGGACACGCCTCCTGAGAACCACACAGGAACAACTCCAGAAGAACTGGATGCCAGGTCAGAATGTCAAACATGACCTGGTCTAACTAGTCCTGGTCTGGCTATTCCCGGTCTGACTAGACCTGGCCTGATTCCTCCTACCTCGATCTAGTAGTTAGTCCAATTGTCCCAAAAAATTTCCATTTAGTCAGGTGAGTTCAGATCAGGGTCCATCATGGCCCACTTTGTCAAACGAGATCAGGAACCATGATCTCATTAGGCCAGTTATTCCAAATACCATGGCCCACTTAGTCAGTGTATACCAGGAACCATGAACCACCTCGTCCGGCCAGACCAGGAACCATGATCTCGTACTTAGTCCAATTTTTTTCCAAAAAACCCCAAACATTATCTGATTAGTGATGATGTGGTCAGCTTAGTCCTTGCCTGACTAGCGACCAGTCCTCTTGTGTCCTCAGAGGTGACTTTGCAGGGGCGCTCCAGACCACCAGAGGGGGTGCCGTTTGTTACTTGGGTGCAGCCGGGAGTCTGGTCCTGGGACTGCAGTCCTACCTCCTGGCAGGCGGGGGGCGCTCTAGTTCAGAAGCGTCCAGCCTGCCCACAGACTCGTCCCCCTCGCAAACCCCAACGGAGGAGGAGCCGGAGGACGGGGACTACGGCAACGCCACACACCTTGGAATATACCAATACACGATTGGACACCAGGGTAAGTCTGCTCACACTAAAAGACAAGTATGTTATGTTGTCTTTTTGTTATGATCCAAAAAATGATGGTTTGATTCTCTCTTAATAGTATAGTTTGATGATGTATCCTGTATGATATTGTCTTGTAGATGTATTTGACTGCTTTTTGACTACAGATGAAAACGAGCCTTCTGGCTAATTCGGGCTTTTTTAACCATGTGTACTTCATGTGTTTCATGAAATTGCATTGTCCCCTTTCAAAAAGAAACTGAACTGAACACGGCATGGCCACTCACATAACTCATACATGCAAGTCACTCTCCTGTCGGCGAAATTCGCTGTTTTGATCTCAAAATAGGCCATTTACGTGAATCGCATAGATCCAATGAGTTTTTTTCCTTGGGGGGGTCGCTGACGTCATAGGCTGTTTCGTACTCCGTGAACGCTGGCAGCTAGATCCAGTCCACACATGTCATTTCTGAATATTACTCCGCGGTGGATGAATATGTGAGCGTATCGGCTCTGTGCTTGGATAAGTCACAGGAGTTGACAAGACCAGAAAAAAACACTTCCACCGCTTCTGCTGTTGAGAAGTTAGGGTACATTTACAAGCCCAATTCCAATGAAGTTGGGACGTTTTGTTCAACGGAAATAAAAACAGAATACAATGATTTGCAAATCATATTTAATTGAGTACACTACAAAGACAAGATATTTCATGTTCAAACTGATCAACTTTGTTTTTTAACAAAGAATCATGAATTTCGAATGTTCAAACACGTGTTTGGAGCATCCCGCAGGTGAACCGGCTCATTGGGAACAGGGGGGGGGGGCATGATTGGCTAGAAAAGGAGCTGCCCTGAATGGCTCAGCCGTTCACGAGCAAAGATGGGGCGCACTTGTTCACCTCTTTGTGAGCAAGTGCGTGAGAAAATAGTCGAGCAGTTTAAGGAGAATGTTGCTCAACGTACCATTGCAAGAATTGAGGGATTTCATCATCTACGGTCCATAATGCCACCCTACGGAGGGCACAAGCCAGTGCAAACTGTCGGCCGGTCCCAAGCCCGGATAAATGCAGAGGGTTGCGTCAGGAAGGGCGTCCCGCTTAAAACTTTGCCAAACAAATCTAAGCGTTCATCCAAAGAATTCCATACCGGATCGGACGCCCCGACAATTTTCTTTGATTGTCACCTTTTTCATGCCTTTGGTGTTTGTATGTCTGATGACTGCTCCCCGTGTCTTATGATGCCACGCCTCCTCGTGTCCTCTCATTGGTCCAGGCCAGGAGAAGCCGGAGATGCTGCGCCTGCGGCGTGCGTGCGTGGTGGTGGGCGGAGACAACATGGCGCTGCCCGCCAGTCTGGTCAGTCAGATCGGTTATCGGTCCCACCCCGCGCTCTACGTCGAGGGAGAACCTGGACACAAGCTGGAGCTGGTGGCAGGTACCGGGAGCTTCTTCTGGCGAACCGGCAAAACCGATGTGTGACGGCGACAGGTGCGGCGATCGATCGATCGATCGATCAACAGCCATTTTGATCATCGATTAATCCTTTAGAGCCCTAGTTTAACTTCAAATTGTCGGAATTTCAGCCTTTCAACAGTAAATATTCTACGATTTCTGTCGTCCTCCATTTGCGTTGACTGCTTTTTGACTACAGATGAAAACTAGCCTTCTGGCTAATTCGGGCTTTTTTAACCATGTGTACTTCATGTGGTTTGCGGTCCTTCTCCGCCAGGAAGCGTTCGATGCTCAGGGCGTTCCAGAATCAGAATCCTCTTTATTTGCCAAGTATGTCCAAAAAACACACGAGGAATTTGTCTCCGGTCGTCGGAGGACAACAGACGGTCGATTGCCGGAGAACGCTTTGGAGACACAAAGACATTGACAAAAACAAAAAACGGTCACTGAGCAATAAAGGGTTGCTCGTTATCTGGTCATGCCGGTACAATATATATATTTTTTGGACAATTGTGCCAAAAGATGCAGAGTCCTCGAGCACTTAGAGCAGCTGGACTGACGAATCTCGCAATAGTCCGGCCGGTGCAATGAGACTTCAAGGAATGGATGCGGTTTAAAGTGACGAGTAGCGCGATCATCTAGGACAATGTCGATTGTGCAAATGTTGCAGAGACTCCTCAGTCAGTGTGCAAGTGCAAGTGGAGCAGATGCTAGTCTGGCACGAGTGGCCGGTATTGGTCAACGACAGATGTGCAAATAGTGCAGCGTGGCGAGACGGCGAGAGTGAGTGCACGAGTAAATGGTTCTGCAACTTTTCTGGAATGGATGCTTCTCCAAAGGAACCACGGAGAACACGATGGTGTCATTTCCTGTTATAAACAAGTTGACATGTTTGATACAACGGACATAATGAAGTAACATTCCAGACACAAGGTCACTGACTGCTGATGTGTGTGTGCGCTTGCAGGTTCGGGCGTGTTCATGACACGAGGTCAACTGATGAACTGCCACCTTTGTGCGGGGGTGAAACACAAAGTTCTGCTCAGGAGGCTGCTGGCGACCTTCTTTGACAGGTTAGCGTAGCTAGCGTGCTAGTATCCTCTTCTCCAAGGTTCTAATCGACCCCGCGTGTGACGCGTCTTCACGACTCGTCTAATACGACTACGAAGACACCAGACATGATGTTATCAAATTGTGTATGACCTCCTCAGACGTGACGTGACATCATTCAGACTTTTGCACCTTTTGTATTCTAGAAGTTTCCTTCTCTGCAAAGAGCCTCGGCCACAATGCAGTGTGCGCACGCGCGTGTGTTTCGGTGTATGTATAGGCACTGATTGGCTTGTTACGGTATCCATAGAAACACTCTGGCCAATAGCTGCGGGACCGGGATCCGCTCCTCCACCAACGATCCGAGCCGGAAGCCGCTGGACAACAGAGTGTTAAACGCCGTCAAACGTAAGACGCACGATTCGCTGCGGCTGTGTTGCCAATCATTCCAACTTCAGGACATCCATTTTGATGCGCCGGCCCATATAGTTGACTTTTGGGCCGAGACGATGAACGGAATACTCCATCTTCGCCACACCGCTACATTTTCATAAAGGCGTGTTTTTATTTGGATATTTCAAGTAATGTAGAAGCAGAAGTGTCGGGACTCTGCTAATCCAAGTACGCAGTCAGACATTTTCATATATTGTCTTTTCGTGTGCAAATGTGCAGATAGAAAAAACTGTGAAGTTACTTGGGAGATGTTTCTTCAAATGTGTCTGTGACTGGGCGTGTAGTCGTACATGCTGCTGCCTTTCGCACAGGCGGTGCGGGTTCGATTCCCAGCCACTGCTGCTCCCAAGCAAGCCCGGATAAAAATGGTGGTCTTGCGTCAGGAAAAGCACCCGGCAAGAAAACGGTGCCAAACAAACCATCTGTGGCGACCCCTGCTGGGGAAAAGCTGAAAGTCTGCGAACGATTTGTGCAGACGACTTGGCGCCTATCAATTCTCTGTTTGGGTTTTAGCTCAAATAAGCCATCTTTTTATGGCAAGCTACTGGGCTAAGTTTCTTGACAATATAGAAATACAGGAATTTAGATAGATAGACATACAAAAGTCAAAAGTAGATATATACAGAGCCAGTGTTCTCTGTAAGTTGCACATTTGGACATGAAAAGTCGTTTTGGGAAAGACATTTCATATGATAATTGAACTCCAAATGTACTCCTCATGATTTGCACCCAAAAAAATAGAATACTTATTCGTAGTTTTTTAGGCCACAAATATATTCCTCCGACCTCCTTGAGATCAAGTTGGGGTGAACGTGGCCCCCGAACGCCAATGAGTTTGACACCCCTAGACAATATCGAGTGATTCCCAACACAGCCGATGACTGATGATAAAAATCCTAATCATCAATTTTGCTAACGATACTGGTTCCGATCAGTCTACTGCCAGAACTTTGCTCCGAGCTTCAAGGAGAGCGAGATGAACGTGATCGCAGCGGACATGTGCACCAACGCTCGCAGAGTTCGCAAGCGATGGCTGCCCAAGATACAATCGCTGCTGCCCCACGGCAACAAGAACACCGACAGCAAAGTCCGCAGGGGGGCCGCGGGGCGAGGAGGGGGGGACGCTTCGGAAGCCGCCCCCTACCTATGCCTGGAGGTGGGTGGGGAGGGCACGCAACATCAGGACCAGCGCCACCGCCTCCTTCTGTGCACCACCTCCTCTTCGCCACACCCCGTGGACACTGACCTCAAGGGGGCGGAGCCTAACGACAGCCAATAAGCTTCGGACTGCACCTGTCCAACTTCCTGTCTCTCCCCGAGCTCATTACCCGTCTACCTGTTATCCTACCTCAAGATGTGCCCTACCTCGCTTCCCGTCCGTCCCCTGAATCGTTTCTTGTCTGTCGCCTGCCTTGCTTCCTTTCTGTCCGCGACCGACTTCACTGTCCTTCTGCTCAGCCGCTCTGCTGCATGTTACCAGCTTCCAGGCTGCTAGCGACAGGACTGCTGCTGCTGCTGATGATGTCAATAAAGCTGATTGAAAATCTGACATTTGCTTCCCCCTCCCCCACTTACATCTTTATTGGCAATTTTGTCAACATTCAAAACCACACGTGGACAAAGACATTTGAATACAAAGAACATTTTCATGTAGTTAAAGTAACAATTCTTAAACTTCGATATATTAGAGTGTAAAAGACAAGAAGAAACAAAGTGAATCAAGGGCCTCAACAGATGTATGTATGTATATATGTATGTACATATATACATATGTAAATGTACAAAAAACATATGTATGTATGTGTGTATGTATATATGTGTGTGTGTGTATATATATATATATATATATATATATATATGTATGTGTATATATGTATATGTGTGTGTGTATATATATGTGTGTATATATGTATGTATATATGTATATATATATATATATATATATACACATATATATATAAATATATATATATATACATATATGTACACATATATATATATACATATAAACATATATATATATATATATATACACATATATACATACACATATATATATATACACACACATATATACATATATATGTAATTTGCTCTTTTGGCTTTCATTTGAGGCCAAATTCCATTCCCATTCTATTTTCAGTGTCATGTAATGTTTAATAAGTATCATGTGTCAATTTTGATTTTGATTTATACGAAACACGTTTGCCGCAATCAACAGTCGGAGTCGACATCAGAGCTCAGTTGATGACATGCTGGGAAATAAAGTTCGCGTTCCCTGTGCCAAACTGAACCCTCGGCTTATCACAAGAGCCCGGCGGTCCCTTCAACCAATGGCCGAACTCTTTTCGAGCGTTCACGGAGCGCCTCGTCCTCCAATCACAAATCCCGATACCGCGGATAGCGCTCGGGCCAATCGCGGCGCCTCGGCTACACGGACAGCCAATCGGGACACAACAACAGCGATGACGCGACTAGTCACTACGGCTGCGCGTAAAGCGGACAGCTGATAACTCATCTATTATGCTACTTGGCTAAATTGAAATCATCTCGCAAAGTGAGCGGAGGCCGCCGTTGGACTCTCCGGAGGACCGAAGCCCAAAGTAAACACGTCCGCGCGCACCGTGGCGGTGGGGTCGGCGGCCGGTCGGGCTCGGCCCGGCCGCAAAGTGTCGCTGCGTGTCGGGGAGGCTGTCCTGCCTTGGCCGCTCGCTCGGCGCCTTCAGACAAAGCTCAGCTAACATGCTAACGTGCTAATTAGCACAGCCAGCGGCGAACACAAGATGAGATGTTCGATTTCACGGCCAGCTGGATCCGCGTGTGTTCGTCTGTTAACAAGCAGTCGCATGCGCTTCTAAAAGCGAATTCCACGTCCGAGCGACGTGCTTAAAATCGAAGCTTTTTGCCCGTGCTAGCTGCTACTTGGCTCGTCGGCTTGCCCGCCATCTTTTTGCTTTTTGCGTTTTGCTTTTGCAGCGTCGCTTCGCTGGCTTGCGAGCAAATGTGGAGCCCCGCGAGCCGCTTTCATCGTGGGGCCACGTTTGCGCTGACGTCGGCGGCCCGAAAGGGCTTCGTGTGCGAGGCGAGGCGGCCGGCGGGCTCGTTGCGGGGATTTGCGGAGTTTGTCGGCCGTTAGCTTGTGCGTTAGCCGCCGCCGCCGCCGCCGTCGCCGTCGTCGTCAGCATGCAACAACTGCAAATGGGCAGCCAGCGTCAAGCCTTGACCACAGGCTAGTTGACTTTTGCTTTGGCTTTTCCGCACGCTTTCATTTTGGACACCTTGTTTCGCTTCCGGGGGTGACAAACACAAACTGTTGATGCTGCCATCAAAGGCAACATTTTCTTTTCTCTTAACTGCACTATTTGTTTTACCATCTTGAAAAATACTTTTTTTTTTTTTTTTTCTTTTTTTTTCTTTTTTATAATAAAAACAGTGCAGTCGTTACATGTACACTTAAAAGTCACCCAGGGCTTTTTGTGCAATTAAAATGAGATGTTGTTTAGCATGACGCCAAGTCAAGATTGTACTTCCAGCTTGCAATTGAACACAACCGGCAGAAAAGCATAGCAAGCTTTTGTGTGTGGTATTTAATGTCAGCTCGCACGATGGGAGTTTTGTCTCTTGAGTAGACACGGGGGTCGCTACCACATTCGGACGGGATGATAACAGTGAGCTGAAATATTGTACTTTCACGGTATCACAGTGCCGCAATTACAGCTTTCAAATGTATTATTCGGAAATGTTTGGGTCAAGAACTCCCCCACCGAACGTGCTCCAGAAGTACACTAGTAAATGTAAACAGAAAATGTCGTCCAACAGTAAGTTGGTATTTCTGAGCAAATGAGGAGCTGCTCCTGTCACTTGAGAGCGGAAACGAGCCGACTGATGTTAGCCGGTGTTAGCCCTGCTCTTTCTTTGATGACTCCAAAAAAATCGGCTCGTACAGGTGATAAAAAGTTTCCGCGGTTTTGAATTTGGGACTTCGCGAAAGCTGGCCCGCGCCGCCTCCTGAGTACCAGAATGTACTCAATTGTGTGTACTATTTTACTTGAGTATTAGTCAACTACTTGTGCTAGAGTATAGTGGAGTATTAGTGTTAGAAGACTTTTTGTGTGCAAAATGAAAAGTTTTAAGCGTTGTCTGGCGACTTTTAGCTCGTGGTCAAGTACGACGGGAAGAAAAGCACGCTTGTGTGCTTCTGACTTGATCGCTGTGTTGCACTTGCATCGGCTTGGATTATGCGAGTCTGTCTGCTGAGTGCTAGCGTGCACTTATTTCTCGTGATTGGGGAGTCGCGAATGACTGCGATCGCGCTCATTCCTTCCTCCCTAATCACTACAAAAGGATTTTTAGTGGACATTTGAAGAACTATCAAAGTCAGCATTTTGACACGCTGTCATTTTTGAGAAACTTCTCATGTTGCTATTAAGAGTGGACAAGAATTTCCTTGGGTACTCGCGTACAAGAATGTAATGTTACCTCTCAGTGACGAGACTACATTGTTTCACAGCCTCTGTTGCATCAAGGTTCACATTTTAATTGTCACAGCGTGCCACCAGGCAGCAATGTCCCAAAAGTATAAAACCCAGAAATAATGATGATCTCTGCTCAATTTACTCACAAATGTGAAAGGTGGGCCTTTTTAATTGAACATTTTGCCACAATTCTGTAGGATGAATACGCGGCTGCCATCTAGTGGAAGAACACTGAATTGTTCTGCCTGCCACTATACGTCGGTGGCATAGATTTGCCCTAAATCATCCCGTACTCAAGGCCTAGTGTGTTAGATGTAGGATTGCAACTACAGGTGCAATAATGAATCGATGAATCAGCAACTAGCCGATGATGAAATTCACTATGTTGATACTCAATTCATTGGTTTGACATGTTTTTCAACTTCACATTTATCCAAATGCTGAGATTTCAGCCTCTCAACAGGAAATCGGCTCCCATTTCGGTCGTCGTCCTCCGTGACAGCAGACAGATTACGTTCGTGTATACTTTTTGCCGATTTTCTGACGGATGTTACGGCCCAAATCGGTAATCTGAATCATCATCAAATAATGTTTGTGCATTGTCTGCACTGTCAATTTGAAATAGTCTCCTGTTTTTGAATAAAGGGATAGAAGTTAAAATGTTTTTCATCGTTTGTCGATTAATTGAAAAAAATAATCAACAGACTAATCCATAATTAAAATGATTTCGTTGCACCTCGGGCGGCACGATTATGACCAAAATGACAATCGTGATTATTTTGATGATAAGGTCATCAGGATCATGAATCAGTTCTTCATTATGTTAGGGAAAGCATCTTTTTTTTATTTTTTTTAATTGCACTGCTTTCAAACAAACGGTATTTAAACAGGGCTGCACGGTGCCTCACTTGTGAGGTTGCAGGTTCAAATTGGGCCTCACATCCAAGTGTGAAGGCGCCGTTGTTTCGGTGTGCCCCGCGATTGGCTGGCGACCAGTGCAGGGTGTGCCCCGCCTCTCGCCCGCAGTCGGATGGGATTGGCGACGGCGCGCCCGCCGTCCGAGTGAGGAGAACGCTACGGAAAATGGGTGGATGGAGGGATTATGGAAACAGTTTGGATGGCAAAAAGAATAAATGACAAAAAAGTGAGCCCATAATTGAAACTTTACAAAGAGCTAATTGAATAAATATGTGCTTCCAGAATGTAATAAGGAAGTCCAAACAACGGACGTTATTCCCTTTCCCTCCTCTCTAATTTTGGCTCTCATCAGCCCACAGAGTGACTTTTGCCAGCGAGCGCTCGCTTATTTAGGCATTGATATGCGACATGTAAATAAGCTTTGCTCTAATTGGTTCGCTCATGACGAGCTATTGACGATACGTTGTCGGCCGGGCCTCGCGTTCTTTCCCTTGGCCGGGGGGCGCGGGGCGCTCTTATCATCGTCGTGAAGCGGAATTCGTTTAGCGTCGGATTGTCGGCCCGCAACTCTCAGGGGAGGCGCGATGTGTCACGTGGGGGAAGTCAAAGAGAGGACGTTGTGAAAGTGTTCCGTCACGACGACGTCACCAGCTTCAGCATTAGAAGTCGACTTTAGTGTTCTCGAAAAACACAACACGTGTGCTTTTATATACAGTGTTCCCTCACTCGATCGCGGTTCACCTATCGTGGATTCAGTGTTTTGCTGAATTGATTTTTTTTATTTTTTAAATATTCATATTGCACATAATTTGCCATTTTGTGGTATTTTGGATGTTTGCTGTGTTTTTTGGGGTGGTAAAATAATGTGCTTCCTAGCCTAAAACATCAAAACTGCAAAAACAAAAAAAACCAAAAAAAGATTCAACCACACGACTACAATATACATGGTGTACAATACTACTGTCAATTACTGTATGTTTTTGTTTAAGAGTATAGAAAGTGACGAGTATGGTAGAGGTTAATCGGCGTGTGGAAGATTAATAAGAGTCTGGGGAAGTTCATCCATCTTTAAAATGTGTATAAATAATCCCCCCAAATATTTGATGAGTACTAAGTGTACTTCACTTATTGCACGAGTGGTCCAGAACGTAACCCCTGCGATAAACCAAGGATTCATGTAGTGTAGTTTAGTGTACTGTAAGGGAAATTTCATCGGGATTTCGATTTTGGCTTCTCACGAACATAAAAACGTTAGAATTGAACAAAAACAATGACTGTGCAGCAAGCGCGGGTTGTTCCAAGTTCCTGCGTTGTAAACGCACCCTGCCAGGTGGAGTTTACTGTCTAACTAAACGCATAAGAAAATGAATTGCGCACATTGTATATTTAAATACAAGACACAGATGGTTTTAGACATCGCCAGTTTATGCTAACAGTCAATGGAAACAAGCTAGCTAACAGCTCATTGGAGGGATTAAAAAAAATAAACAATACAAATAGACAGACAATATAACAATACTCACAGGCATATATTCGTCCTAATCTGTAAAAAAAAAAACGAGTTTTAATTTACTACTTTTTTTTTTCTTGCTTGCTGCATGCATCGCACCACACTGCCCCCTAGAGGCCAAAGCACACACAGCAGGAACAGCAGATACAGTCCTGGCTATGTATAAAAAATGTTTCCCCCTGACTGTCTGAAATCAGACAAAAGTGTTCCTGTTTTAGGTCAATTAGGATTACCAACATTATTTTTTATTTGCTAATACTGTACATAGTAGACTTTACACCGATCCGATCGGTATCGGCCGATAATTAGCATTTTACGCTGATCGGCGTTGTCGTCATTCGCCGATTGATCGGCTCCACAAAAGACATTGACTCCGCGTCGCCGTCGTGTACACTATATTTGAATTCGACTTGAATTCAAGGCTCGCTTGAGGTACGTTCACGCACTTTTAATACGATACGGCTCGCGAGCGGGCAACAAAGCGTAATGTAGCCTAGCAAGCTAGTGCTAGCATGAACGGTTGGACCTAAACATGCCGCTTCGATGTGGGTGAATTAATTTAATTACAATAAAGTAATTTAATGACAGCAAGTTAGCACCCATTATTTCTGCCATGTTGGTTTGACCTGACTGATTAGCATAGATGACTTGACAATATATTTTGTATATACAATAAATGAACGAGTCATTTGAATAGACGCATTGCTCCACCTTGTGATCGATTCTCGTTTTGTTTTTTAACTCTGTGATCGGCCCCAAAATCCTGATCGTGTAAAGCCTCGTTAGTATATAGTCGACAATACAGGCACCCCAGGTGAGCCAAGTGTTTTTTTAGCCTCGGCTGTAGTTATTGTTTTTTATTTCTATTTTTAAGTATATTATTTGACTTGTTACGAAATTAGTTTCTGGTCATATTATTATTATTATTATTATTATTATATTGTTAAGTTATATTTAAAGTTGAGTTTTGTCAGTCAAATACGAATTCAATGAATAATTATTCGTTGTGATTTCAATATAAATCCAAAGTCATTGTGATTATTAAAATGTAATTAGAATTGGAATTGGCCAGCCCTATGCAGTGTATTTGCATGACTTGTGGCAGGTGCACAGGGAGCTGGCTGGCTCCAAACCCAGAAAGGCACTCCCAGCAGTGTGTGAAAGTTTATTTTACGAAACCATCCTCTGTGAAATGGAAGCCGTTTGTTTCTCAACTGGTTTGTGAGTTTGGCAGGTGATGCAAAGTTTCAGCTTTGAGCAAGACGCAACCAAGTTGTCACTCAGATGATTTTGGAACCGCTAAGTGGGGGCAGCTACTTGAATAATTACAAACTTTCTCCAAATCTGATCGGGTCGTTTTGCAAGCCTTCTGCGTTTATCGTCTTTTGCATTTAATTGACGAAGCGCGTAGATGTTAAACTTCGACCGGGTCGAAGCAGAGCAAATGTATTTATATTGTGCATTTCATACACGATGTGCTTTACACGATTCAAAGCCTTTCGAGAAAAATAAAATAAAAAGAGGGTACAGTGCAAGAACGATCATTTAAAAGCGGAAATGCTCTGAAAAGCATGTGAGGAAAAAACCTGGACTTAAAGACATTGACACCTGGGCTGACCTGACTTTGGTCGGCTACTTATTCCATTTGCGTGCAGCATAGCAGCTAAAAACTGCTTCCCCCCCCCGACTCCCTTTTCTCCGTTATCTGATCTGAGTCTGCAGATCTCGGAGCCCTGCTGGGTTTATAATCCACTAGCATGCCCTTCAGGTATTAAGGGCCTAAACCATTAGTGATTTGTAGAGGAGCAGCACAACTTTGAAGTCTATTCTAAAGCTAAATGCGAGCCAGTGTAGACACATTAGAACTGGAGTAATGTGTTCTGGTCTGAACCCGAGCTGCAGCTCTTTTGCGGGATTCCAGTCAGAAGACTGTTACAATAGTCAAGTCTACTTGCGATAAAAGCATGGATGAGCTTCTCCTGGTTTGCTTGGCACATGCAAGCCTTCACTCTGGAATTGTTCTTCAGCTGCTAGAAGGCTGTTTTCGTGATTGATTTGATATGACTGCGCCGAGATTTCGGACTTGGTCTTTGGTTTTTAGCGAGAGTGACTCCAGGTAGTTACTAACAGCAATCCTCTTTTCTTTATATGATCTCAGTTTTGTCGTGGTTGAAGAAAGTTTTGGCTCACCCAGTTATTTACACCTCATTTAGCTGCGATCATCTGGAGACATATAACTGTGTCATCTGCACCGCTATGATAGTCAACATTGCGGTTATGAAGAATTTGACCCAAGGGTAGCATATACAGACTCAACTGGAGTCCGAGGACACACGAGCTCACGCTCATTTGGACCTCTATCCATCCATCCATTTTCTGCTGCGCTTCTCCTCACGCGGGTCGCGGGCGTGCCGGAGCCTATCCCAGCTATCATCGGCCAGGAGGCGGGGTACGCCCTCAACCGGTCGCCAGCCAATCGCAGGGCACATACAAACAAAGAACCGTTTGCACTCACAGTCACACCTAGGGGCAATTTAGAGTCTTCAATGAACCTCGCACGCATGTTTTTGGGAATGCGGGAGGAAAGCGGCGTGCCCGGAGAAAAGCCACGCAGGCAAGGGGACAACATGCAAACTCCACACGGGCGGGGCCGGGGATCGAACCCGGGTCCTCGGAACTGAGAGGCGGACGCCCATTTGGACCTCTATTATGTATAAAACAGTTGGGGGCTGGGGGGGGGGGGAATGGATTGTGTGGCCATGCGACCTTTTTAATGAAGACTTAAGCATGTGTTCGCCCCTTGGCGGTTGGCTGACTACTGGACGAGAAAATGCTTGATCAGATATGTAGCGGCGCCGGCATTTGAAGTGTAAATGTTGCAGACGATCGGGTTCATTGAGTCATGATATTCAAATTGGATGAATTGTGCAGCTAGGACGACAGAAAACTGGGAGTAGTTACTGGCGAGGCTGACGTTTGGACGATTTGGCTCATTTACACACGCTCTCGAAACGAACGATCGATTAGCATCCAATAAGCCATTCTCAACACCGCTCATCCCGTTCAGGGTCGCGGGGGGGCCGGAGCCCGGCCCGGCCCGGCCCGGCCCGGCCGACTACCCCTGAACGGGTCGCGGGGAGGCACATAGAGACGGACGAGCGCCTGGACCCGCATTTACAGCGTCACTGAGTGGGAACTGAACCCACGCCGCCCGCATCAAAGTCAGGCGAATGTACCGCGACGCCATCGGCGACTAGCCGTGCATTCGTTCGGTCGTAACCAAGTCGTGTTCTGTTGAGTGAACCCGAGAGTCGGATGTCACTTTTTCCCCAAATAACGGCAAAAGTGTTATGACGTGATCGCTAACGTGCATCGTTTTATGTGCGTTTGCCAGGTCGTACGATGGGAGTTTGTCTCCTGGAGGGAAACGTCCAGCTGAAGAAGCGACGCAACTGACGCGCACACGCACGCACCCTCGTAACACAGAGGGCCTTTTTCCAATTTCCACCTCGCGGTCAGACGCTGCCTTCCCACGCCGCATTAGCGCGTCGCCGCCGCCGTCGGCCACCATGTCGGACGCCCCCGAGGCTGCCCCGCCCAGCCCCCCCGCCCTCAGCAACCCGCTGCCGCCCGAGGTCACCAACCCGACCAAGCCCGGCAGGTAAGCGAGCGCCGATGGGCCCGCGTCTCGTCTCGTGTAGACGCCCCTGCGACCACAGGAAGTGACCGCGTGGTCACAATGGCTTCCTGTGAGCGACCGCGTGGCCACAGCAAGTGGGGATGTCGCCGTCCAACTTTTCCACTTCCGATCCAATGCCGATATTGCAGCCTTGAATTTTGGCCGATATCAGCAATCATCGTACATAATTGACTCATTTTGTCGTATTGAATGTGAGAAAACGCGTCAGGAAGTTCTTTTACTCGGAGAATAATACTCAGTAACAGTAAGTGACCCGTTTATTCTTAAACAATAGGTTACATAAAGTAACTTTAATAATAGTAAAATAAATGCATTCGGAAAACCTGAAAAATAACCAATGACACAATGTATATTTAGATTGCAACATAACCACTGGTTAACTTAAACATAAGCATAGTCTACATTTGATTAGATTTCAATAAAAAGACATTTGAAAAATAATCTCAAATATTCAATGCAAATGATACCTTTAAAGCATGACATAAAGTTGCTTGCTACTATGTTAGCATCTTAGCAAGCTGCTGTTGTGATCACGCGGTGCCGGAGCCCCGCACGGAACGGACCTCTTGTATAAGAGCGGCCAGACCCAGTCCCATCCGATACTACTTTTTTTTTTTGCTGACATCGGACCGATTTCCGATCTCAAAAGATCACCAGGAAGACGTTTGTGTGTGTGTGTGCGTGCGTGTCGCGTCTCCAGGGTGAACAATCGTCTCCCGTGGGTGTGTCAGCTGACATTTTGTATTCGCTGGGGGTGTAAGGATTTGTTTGAGCAACGATTCGATTCTTAGCACGATCGGTGGGTGCCGATTCAAGCACGATATTGGTTCGTTTCGAAGATCCGAAATGATTCAGCGGCTGCAAATCGGTTTGCCACAAATTCATCCCAAAAACACAACTGCATACCGGACTGTCGGTGACATTTCTCAATTTCTCTTCTTTCTTCTTAGGGAATCGAGTCAAAACTAATTCTGCTCATTAAATAGAGAGATTTTCCCGATGTATTTGTATTGCTTTGCTATAAAACAAAGTGGAACAGCAAGTTGGTTATTGATATGATTTTAGTCGTTGGGCCATTTCATTGGCGTTAGAATGATTTGGCTTGGAGGAATGTCTCCACTGTAAGGAGTCCCGAGGTGGACCCAAAAGCTTTGAGGATTCCTCTTCAAAACCACCAAATACTAATGAGTGTCGTTTTACAAATCTTTTGGGAAGAATGCTAATAATACACCAGCGAGGGGCTAAATGATGAGCAAAGCTGCTCTTTGCCTGAAACGGCGTCCAGTGGTCGGCGTTGTTGCTCGTCCACACAAAGTTCCCCGCTCCTCGCGCCGTCCTCTCGCTCTTTCGAAAGCTACAAATGTGTCTTCGGCGGCATTTTCACACGACGACCACGTTCGCAACACTTCACGCTCATCTGGTGAGCGATGTGCTGATCACGAACACGTCTCTTCTCGACGTTAGCGGCTAGGGAGGTAAGCTAAGCTCGCGAGCCCGAAAGGCCTCAAAATGCACGACGTGCGCTGCGAGACGCACACGCGCATCGTCATTGATAAGTTCTCGCTCGCCGCCTTCTCATCTGCCGTCCGCCAGACAGACGGACATCACCAAAAGTGCTTTAAAAACAACACGCACGCACGCGTCCGGCGGTGTCATTATGGGGTGGCGTGACGAGACGTGCGGTGTAGAACGGGACACGAGGAAGAAAAGAGACCAAGAAGTGGCGTTGTAAAGGGAAGTCAAAGGAATTGCCGGCGTGTATTTCTTGGAAATACACACACGCACGCACACGCGCGCGCCTACCTAAAAAAAATCTGCCCTGCGTTCATTCCTAGTATTGATACAATCGATTAATTACCTTTTCAACGATTTAAATCGATATATTTTCTTCCGCAAGGCTAACTTATATACATATAAATCGATACTTGGATATAACAAATGAATCGTTACACCGCTAGTATTTGTTATTAGCTGACTTGTTGGCATGATTGGTGATTGAGTGTGTCTGGAGGAAGACCGATCACCTGAGCCGTTGCTGCGTTCGTAGGAAGACGAACCAGCTGCAGTACATGCAGAACGTGGTGGTGAAGACGTTGTGGAAGCACCAGTTCGCGTGGCCGTTCTACCAGCCCGTGGACGCCATCAAGCTGTGCCTGGCGGTGAGTCGCGCTCGGGCGCCGCGGCGACCGGGAGCGCGAGGGGCTAGGCTAAGTGTGTTCTCGTGTGCGTGCCTGCGTGCAGGACTACCATAAGGTGATCAAGAACCCCATGGACATGGGCACCATCAAAAAGCGTCTGGAGAACAACTACTACTGGAGCGCCAGTGAGGCCATGCAGGACTTCAACACCATGTTCACCAACTGCTATATCTACAACAAGGTGCGCGCTACCACACCAAACGCGCACGTTGGCCACTCCACCACTGGGGCCGGGCGTTGTTCAGAACTTTAGGCTGCCATTCGATTCTTCTTTGAAATGTTCTGATACCGATTCGGGAAGAAGTACAAATACACAAATAACTGGGTCCGTACTTTTGATGCCATGTAGAAATATGTAATGTCATAACACGTTTGAAGCAATAAAACATCTGACAAATGTGCACATAACCTAATATATGGAGTACAAAAGTAAAACATATTGTCAGTTGCTTATAAACACTGAAAAGGTCAATTGCATGTCAACTTAAATTGTACTTCCTCTTCAAAATTGTAATAACTTATTTGTTCATATGGCATACAAAAGTCGAAAGCTGTAAGTGTACATCAACAATCTTTCTTTACTTCTTAGCGTTACTATTATTATTTGTGAAGTTGCACGTTTGCGGCGTTGTGAGACAAGCCGATAGCGAAACCCGGCGGTTCATTTATTGCGTCTGTCAAGACGTTGGCCACATTGCTCAACATCCATTTTCCAGCGCTTCTCCGAGGTGGGGTCGCGGGGGCAGGGACGCCCAGACTTCCCTTCATCCAGCCGGCCGAAAGACGTAGTTACCTCTTCGGCGTGACCTGGGTCGTCCCCGGAACACCTCACCCGGGAGGCGCGGTGTTCGTTATGGACGATCCGTGATGAGCGCAGAAGTCCAATAACGGAACAGCGCTCGGGTTCTGATCGGGGGGGCCGTTCCTCCCAATCGCGCCCTTCCAGGTCTCACTGTCGTTGCCCACGTGAGCATTGAGGTCCCCCGGCGGAACGATGGAGTCCCCAGCGGGAGCGCTCTCCGGCGACCCCCTCCGAGGACTCCAAAAAGGGTGGGTACTCTGAACTGCTGTTTGGCGCATAGGTACAAACAACAGTCAGGACCCGCCCCCCCGCCCGAAGGCGGAGGGAGGCTACCCTCTCGTCCGCCGGGGCGAACCCCGACGTACAGGCGTCGAGCAATAAGTATACCCGCACCCGCTCGGCGCCTCTCACCGTGGAAGAGAGTCCGACCCCTCTCGAGAGGACTTGTACCAGAGCCCAAGCTAAATATTAGACCTAAAAGTCCAAATAAATGTCGCTCCCTCCCAGTGTAGCGTCCGTGGAAGGCCGGAGTCTGCGCAACATCTGACAGCAACCCCCCACTCGTGGCAGTTACGTACGTCGAGGTCACTCGCTCTTTCTGTCGACTTCAATGACTCCGAAAGGGCCGCGTACACCTCCGGGACGGCCGCTTTTCCTGTTGGAATTGCGTATCGTGCTTGGAGTGTCTTTTGGATTTCCAGGGGAATCCAAAATGAGATTTCAAGGTAGAAGGCGCCGGCTGCACGCTGCTGCTGAGGCAGCCGCCGTTCGACGGGAACCGTGCGCACAGTGCCTCACAGTGGCCAGGAGGTGATACTGAATTGCGAAAAACAAATTGCAGCGCATGCATTGCGGAATCGAAAGCCTCCCTCGCCCAGCCTCCGCGCGTACGTGACGCCGGCGCATTGTGCCACATTAATGCCCGTGCGTCACAATCAAATAAACGGTTCCCCGAGGCAGAGAAAATTCCTCAGGCGTTTTTATACCGGAAGTACTCCAAATACCCGAGCGCTCGTTGCAGGTCTGGAGTGCGAGCCCTGCAAATAAGCAAGGCACCTTTTGCCTTCAGTGGAGCCTTTAAAAAAGGAAAAATAGCACTGAAAATTCTCCGTCGAAACCAAAAATGAGCAAACCGTGGCTGCAAGCCAAAAAAACAAGGGAAATGTATGGCATATATCACAATATGAAACAAAAGACCCGTTTTGTCTGTCTTGTATGTGGGACTCTTACTCTCACAGTTGAACATGCTATGGCTGCGAAGGACAAATAAAGCGTGTAGCCCGCGTGCTCAGCGTGCACGCTTTTTTTTTCACCAATTCTTTTGTCGTGTATTTCGTTGATTTTCTTGTCCTTTTTCCCCCCAAACACCGATATCTGCTCTCGACTGAAGTACTGAGTGTGTAAACCTTTGCCACCTGTCAACACCACACGTGAGTCGTCAGAGATCATAGTTGACCCGTTGTTGTTGCTATGTGCGCGTGCAGCCGACGGACGACATCGTGCTGATGGCGCAGGCGCTGGAGAAGATCTTCCTTCAGAAGGTGGCGCAGATGCCTCAGGAGGAAGTGGCGCTGCTCCCGCCCGCCCCCAAAGGCAAGAACAAGAGCAAACAGCTTCCTGCTGCGCCCACCACAGGTACGTGCCCCCCGACCCCCCGCCACCGACCTCTGCTCTTGGCACAGCAATTAAAAATTAAATACTGAAATGACTTCGTTTTTACTCAAGGACGAATTGTTATTGTTGTTGTTTGCGTGTCAGTGAGTCAGCAGGCGGAGTCTTCGGTGTCGCCCCCCGCCTCCTACCCCTCCCCCTCCCAGACGGCCGTTATTTCCGCCACGCCCACAAATGTCCAGGCCACGCCCCCCGCGCAGCAGCCGCCGGCCGCCATGATGCCGTCCGCGCAGCCCGTGGTCAAGGTAAGCGCGTCTGAGCCAACTCCGAATGTTCCTTGCCCTCAAAAATGCTAAATCAAGTCTGTTTGGGGATGAACTTAAAGGTGTCGGGTTTTCTATGTAAGATCACGACAGCGGCACAAACGGGCATCGTGACGACGTTACCCAGAATTCAACACCGGTCGGGCAAACGGACGAGGGCAGAACAATAGTGAGACAAGTCTCGATATTTGTCAAATTGTGCAGGGACACCCGGCGAGGGAACGCAAAAAGGGCGCACGACAGGATGCGGGAAATGAGCGAGGCAGCGGCGCGGTGGGTGTCTCGGCACCTGTGAGAACCTGCGAGTCCGTCCGTGTCCGTGTGACCGCGACTTGTCCCAGTGCAAGCAATTCAAGCCGACGGCGTGTCCATGGAACCTATTAGTGAAGAAACACCCAAGCGATGTACGGAGGGGCGGGCGGGGGCGGCCCCCTGCCCGACCGTTCCCAAAGGGACGGACGGGTGTTCCTGCCTTTCTGTCGGTCGACGCAGAAGGACCCCCGCTGCGCAGTTGTCGAGTGGCGACACTTAACCCCGCGTTGCCCACGAGCGACCGCGGTCGGACGTTCGGGGCCGTAGGCGCAGAATGGCAGCCGCCCTTCCGTCAGACTGCAGCGACGCTAGGAGCTTAGCACCACCAGTTGTGAATGAATAATGCATGAAATTGTAAAATGTCTCGAAAAGCGCTATATACAGTGGCGTGAAAAAGGGTTTGCGCTCGTCTCATGCATTCTTCCCGCATGCAAAGCAGAGGAAATTGGTCAAAAGAGGCCCTTTCCGTGAATCGTGGAGCTCCGGCTTTTTTCCTACTCCTTGAACGCTGGCGGTACTTGATGAGACCAGAAAAAAACCTCCGCCGCTTCTGCTGTTTATACGCAACTGTACGTTTACTCCGTTACGGTGATTTAAATGTCGCTCGCTACTTTGATTGATCAATTATTGCTTATCAACTATATTTCGCGCGGGCGACGACGACTTCGACTTCCGCATCGGGCGCTGTTTGCGCCAATCCAATTGAAGCGCTCGTGACTTTTAAGTCTCGTTCACCAGTCGAACGACACAAGAAAGTCACGTGACACGACATCGTGTATTGGGCCCCGCTGATCGGCAACGGCGCGCTACTCTCGTTTACATTTCGCCGAACAAAAGCAACAACTTTCATGTATTGTCGTATGTATTTCAGCTCGCTTGTGTTGTTGTAGTTTTGACTGTGCGTACACACACACACAGCAACGTCAGAATTTGCATATTCATATTGACTTTTTTTTATTGATGTGGTTAAAGAAAATCAGAAGTTACTCCGTACTTGAGTAATAATTTCACTGTATACTTTTTACCGTTACTACTTTTGACTTTTGACTTGAGTCACATTACAGCATCCTCACTGGAGCCCAATGTTCGGCTTGTCGGCCCACCTCTGGAGCGGGCGCCCCCTTACTTTGTTGCTCATCAGATCAGCCGGCGTCGTATGCGTTGCGCCGAGGTGCCGCCGAGCGCACGTAACATCGGCGACGAGAGCTGATCCGCTCGTACGGCTTTTGTTAATTAGGAAACGCGGCTCCAACGATCTCATTAGTTGAAATGTATTAAGCGACGGAGCGATGTTAGAGATTTTGTCACAACGCAGAATGAACTCACTTCAAATTCAGAAATGGCCAATCGAAGCAGAAAAATATTGTACTCGATATTTGGGATTAGCCTTAGAAGTTGGAAATGATTGGAGTCAATTGTTTTCCAGAATGAGAGCGCGTAAAGAGGAGGAAGCTACTATTCATGTGGCACAGCTTGAAGCTGGCATCGGGCGCAGGCGGAGATGGGCCTGCCGCAAGTTGGAGGCCCAAACTAAAAAAGCAAAGAAATCAGGCAAACTTCATTTGAATCTTAAATTTGGACTTGAGTTTTTCTGCATGAAGATTTTGTGTTCCTTATTGCCGTCCGTCTTCAGAGTCTTCCAGATGGCTTCATTTATGTTCAAGTCAAGAAAGGTTTCTGAGGGGGCCCGGAGGATGCCCCCAGGCCCCGCCTACAATCTTCTTCTTGTTGTTGTTGTTTTTCACGCCTTTGGTGTTTGCATGTATGACTACAAGTGAAATGCGTTATTCTGATGATTATTATTCATATTATTAAGGGTGCAAAAGATTTCAACTCATTTCGATACGGTGGTTTAGTTGTACTTGAGTGGGGGCGCGCTGACCATTGGCATGTGCTCCACTGCCAATGGTCAGAACGTGCCCGAATTTCAGCCAGGAAAACTCCCGCGTGAGATGCTAAAAGCCTGTTCGGTGTGCCAACAGAAAAAGGGCGTCAAGCGGAAAGCCGACACCACCACGCCCACCACGTCGGCCATCTCGGCGGGCCGCGCCGACTCGCCCACGGCGCAGGACATCAAACCGGCAAAGCTGGCCTCGGCCCGCCGCGAAGCCGCCGCCCGGCCCGCCAAAGCGCGGCGGGAGACGGGCGAAGATGCGGCGGCCGGCGATGCGGGGGGCGGAGGGGGCGCGGCGCCGGCCATCGGCGGCGGGGCGGGCGGCGGCAGGAAGGCGGGCAAGCCGGGCGAACAGATGAAGCACTGCGACGCCATCCTGAAGGAGATGCTGTCCAAAAAGCACGCCGCCTACGCTTGGCCCTTCTACAAGCCCGTCGACGCCGAGGCCCTGGAGCTGCACGACTACCACGACATCATCAAACACCCCATGGACCTCAGCACCGTCAGGGTAAACGGCGTTCGGACTTTCAAAGCCAAAGAAATTCCACTTTCGCGCTCAGTTGATCGATTTGTGTGACAGCATCTCATACAAGGAAGTGCGCCACTCCCGTGTTTATAGACAAATTCCTGGACAACCACTGTATTATGTTTGAGGATCCCGGTCCGATATCGCCACACGCTCGAGGCGGCGCCCGCTGAAACACGTGAGAGACGATTCGTCGGCCGCAAAAGACCAGCGTCGTTGCGCGGCGGCCGAGTCGATCGATCGACAAATAGGTTCGAGCCCTCGTACGTGCCGCGTCGTCGTGCTTGATAGAAATGCGTTCACTTAGCTTGCTGACACTTTATATATTGCGAAAGTTTTGGAATCCTTCAAAGGCCAGTTTGGTGAGGAAACAACCATTTCCTTCATTTGACTTCACCAAAGCTGCCACCTTTGCCACGTTTCTCCCCTACGTGATCCGAAATGTTGCCGCTTAGGGACCCGGTGGGCGCACGCTGACGTAACGTTTATTTATGCTTTTGTTATTGTGTCACCATCGTAATAAAGGAGCCACAAATTTGACGGCAGTTCGAATTAGCACGGAGTAGCGTCGGCTACCGTCAATCTCTCGGGTTTTGCGTTTTTGGCGGGGAGACGACGACACGTCTCGGGTGCTCGCTCGGGCACGACGTCGTTATGCGACGTTTGCCGTTTTCTGCCTCAAACGTTCATTTGTACCCGCGCCACTCGGCCGCCGCCGACCCGGGGCGCCTTGGCAAATGCACACCACGGCGCGTCGTCGGAGGTCGGTCGGAGCGCAGCGCTCGGGCCGTACGTAAATTCAAAGAAAGGGAGCACGCGCTCGCTCTCGGAGTAAGAGTTCGGACGTCGGCTTGAATATATCCGAACGTACCCCGAGCTTCCGTTTTGCCGCCGCCCGGGCCTCCTTTTGTCGACATTGAAGAGTGCAATTACGCGATCCCGTAGAAGTAGTGACGCGTGAGATGGAATGATGAAGATCAGGCTTTTTTGTTTCAATGATTCCTGATTTCAATTTGGATTTGGCTTCTGCGCCGTCCACCTCGAAAGCTGCAAAGTGCCGCATGAGTTTTGTTTCGTTTCAGAAAAAGATGGACAAAGGCGAGTACTGCGACCCTCAGAGCTTCGCCACTGACGTCAGGTTAATGTTCTCCAACTGCTACAAGTACAACCCCCCCGACCACGAGGTGGTGGCCATGGCGCGCAAGCTGCAGGTACGAACGCCGCCGCACGACACTCTTTAAACGCTCAACCGTTTACCTTCGAGGAAAAGAAAGACTACAATAGAGACGAGGCCCTGTTCTTTGTTTGTCGCTCGCAGTGGACGTTTACTGTAAAACCGACACAAAACAAAAGACAAGTCAACATTGTATTTTTAAACACCCAAATGAATGCGAAATGCTTCAGACTGGCTAAAGGAAATGAGCGAAGATGTTAAGGTCATTGTAAACCATCAAACAACTGCTGCGTTAAAGCACACAGAGCGCCAATCAAAACAAACACGGTGCACAACGGTATACCCGCGAGCAAATATTCAATTATTGCGGCGTCGTAGTAAACATCGTTAGCTCGTTCAATGGAACCTACCACTGCTAGTTGGAACCAGTTGTAATCCATAACAGGTGGTTTGGATAGAGGAAAGCCGGAAACAGCCAAACAAACAGCAAAAAACCAAAAACGCGGTAAATTCTTAGCCGACTCGCCCGGCGGCCTCAAGCGACGTCGTCGCTCAGCGGCTAAAGCTAAAGCTGGTTAACGGCCGGCCGAACGTCCTCGTTCACCGACTTCCGCGTCGCTTCGTAGGCCGGGCCCGTCTTTCAAGACAAGTACACGTTCGTACATGACGCCGTACATCAAGTCGTGTTCAATATGTGGATGGCGATCTCAAGTGGGCACCTCACGTGCGTATCTCGGTATTCGTTAAGCTTTCAAATGTATAGCGACGATAAAATGAAGATTTGGTGGCGCGGAAGCCCCGACCGGAATGAGGGATTAGCGCATGGCGAACGATGAGCTGCGATGCGGCAGCGCAACATTGTATGTAATAATAACCAAAATATGCTAGTTGGCGTTATTATCCTTGTGAAAGTCCCCATCGAAGCGGGCTCGTAGCCGCCGTTGGGCTGACGGCCGCCGTCTGCCGCCAGGACGTGTTCGAGATGCGCTTCGCCAAGATCCCGGACGAAGGCGTGGAGGCGTCGGTTCCGTCCACGACGCCATTGGTTAGTAAAAGCACGGCCTCGTCCGACAGCAGCAACAACTCCTCCTCAGACGAGTCGTCTGACTCGGAGGAGGAGCGCGCCACGCGATTGGCTGAGCTACAGGAGCAGGTTGGTGCTGCCGGCCAATCCCAGGTCAAGAACATTCTACTTTTCTCCTCCTCGAGCTAGCGCACGTTTGGGTCCGCTTCCCGTTTGGGACGCTAACGAGCTTTTCCCTCCAGCTGAAGGCGGTGCACGAACAGCTGGCCGTCCTGTCGCAGGCGCCCGTCAGCAAGCCCAAGAAGAAGAAGGAGAAGAAGGACAAGGACAAGAAGAAGGACAAAGCCGACAAGGCCGCCGCCAAGGCCAAGCCCGACGACGACAAGAAGCCCAAGGCCGCCGCCCAGCAGCCCAAGACAGCCAATCAGAAGAAGGCGCCGGCGCGCAAGGCCAACAGCACCGTCACCGCCGCCAGGTGAGCTCTTTGGCTAGAATGTCTGGAATAATGAGGCATGAGGAACGCAGTTAGTCGGTCAGTCATCGTTCCCTACGCAATCACTACGCAAGGTTTTTCCTAACGGACATTTTAGGAACTATCGAGGTCCAATCCAAACAGACAGCGTTTGGACAGACGGTCACTTTTGGCAAATCTTTGTCACGTTGCTATTAGTGCTGTCCTTTTATACAGTAAGGGAGGGAGGAGACAGGAAGGCTGCCCTTTGTCACCGATTCTGTTCCTAACTTTCATGGACAGAATTTCGAGGCGTAGCGGGGGTCCGGTTTGGTGGCCTCAGTATTGCATCTCTGCTTTTCGCAGACGATGTGGTTCCGTTGGCTTCATCGAGCCGTGATCTCCGACTCTCACCGGAGCCGTTCGCAGCAGAGTGTGAAGCGGCCGCGATGAAAATCAGCCCCTCCGAATCCGAGACCGTGGTCCTCGGTCGGAAAAGGGTGGAGAGCCCTCTCCGGGACGTGTATGAGATCCTGCCCCGAGCGGAGGAGTTCAAGTATCTCGGGGAAGAATGAGATCGGCGCGGCGTCCGCAGTGATGCGGACTTCGTATCGGTCCGTTGCGGTGAAGAAGGAGCAAAGCCGAAAGGCGAAGCTCTCGATTTACCGGTCGATCTACGTTCCTACCCTCACCTAAGAACGAGATCCCGGATACGAGCGGCCGAACTGAGTTTCCTGCGCAGGGTGTCCGGGCTCTCCCTTAGAGAGAGAGGGCGAGAAGCTCGGTCATCCGGGAGGATCTCAGAGTAGAGCCGCTGCTCCTCCGCATCGAGAGGAGCCGGATGAGGTGGCTCGGGCATCTGATTAGGATCACCCCGGCGAGGTGTTCCGGGCACGTCCCACTGGGAGGAGACCCCGGGGAAGACCCAGGACACGCGGGAGAGACTAAGTCTCCCGGCTGGCCTCGGAACGCCTTGGGATTCCCCTGCAAGAGCTGGAGGAAGTGGCTGGGGAGAGGGAAGTCTGGGCGTCCCTGCTCAAGCGACTGCCCCCGCGACCCGACCTCGGATAAGCGGAAGAAAATGAATGGCTGGTTTGGTGGCATAACTCTT